>NW_004524650.1:6274312-6341575 GCF_000260255.1 Octodon degus | reverse complement strand
GGGCGGGGCTGCACGGGCTGCGGTCCGACCGCCGCGCTGCAAGCCTCTTTTGGGATGCTTCTCGGGACCCCTCCTGCTCTCTCTCCAGCCCTCCTGAGGGGAAAACGAGAAAGGGGCGCCCACCGCTCCGTCGTGGGGCGGGAGGCAATCTCCACTTAGGCCTGTTTTACTTCAACTACACTCTCAAATTCACCTCAGCTACTTGCGGTATGAGGGATTAAACTCAAGACCTTGCACTGGCAAGGCAGCGCTTATGCCGCTGAGCTATCTCCCCAGTCCCTCATCAAATTAACCTCAGAATGAGAAAAGAGACTCGTAGCAATGACTAGAAAGCAGCGAGTGGAGCCACGAGCTTGAGCTCCAGAGTCACACTGCACCCTGAGCGAGGCATCTATCTCAGCGCTGCCCTGAAACAATGCAGGGCACAGGTCCCGCCCCTGCCCAAAGAAGAGCTGCCTCTGAGCCATGCCTACGAAGAGCACTTGTCATGAAACATATAACAAGATTTTTATATTTTTATTATAAAGTGTAAAAAAAGGAGGGCAAGCAGCGCACCTGTTCTAAACCATTCCAAACAGTCTCTAGGAATTTTCCTTCTCAAACAAAAATGTACATCCTCTATATGTTGTTTTTTGAGTCTGGTATTCTGTAGAGCCTCAATTTGTAAATGTATTTCCAAAGTTTTCATGTGTTCTCTTCAAAACAGTTGTGGTAGGGGCTGGAGAGATGGCTCAGTGGTCTAAAGCACCTACTTAGAACAAGCTTAGCAAAGCATCAGGGACCGCGGTTCGATCCCCCAGCACCACATGCCAGCCGGCCCCGCCCCCTCGTGGGCTGAGCGGGCCACACACACACACCACTCTCTCTCTCTCTCTCTCTCTCTCTCTCTCTCTCTCTCTCTCTCTCTCAAATAAATAAAGCAATTTTAAAAAAATTAAAAAAAAAACAAAAAAAAAACCAGTTGTACCAGACTGAGTAGATAATCGTCTATCTAAAATGACACATAATCTGTATTATTAATTTTACCAAATAAATATCCTCTTATACCTGAAGTTGACTGCAGTCTAGGTCAACTTATTTTCACAGGAGAACTTGGGTCTAAAAATATTTGACACTGGAGACATCTTTGGTTGTTACAGTTGACAAAAGGGGTTCTACTGACATCTAGTGGATAAAGGCCAAGGAGGCTGCTAAACAATTTATGTGTACAGTACAGGAGAGGCCCTATCCCCAATGAATAACTCTCCAACACAAAATTAAATTTGAAATCAGTAACATGAAGATATCTGCGAAATCACCAAATAGTTGAAAAGAATCAAGCATACTCTAAAATAACTCATGGGTCAGATTTTCATTAGGGGAATTTTAAAGTATTCTGAATTCAATGAAAATAAAAGCACATTTCAAAATATGGGGTCACATGGTAAAATGTACTACTAGAGAAATACGCAAAAAGGTGTAGGGCTGGGGAGGTAGTTCAGTGGCAGAGCACTTGTCTAGCATACATGAGGCCCTGGGGTCTAATCCTACAACCACAATAAATAAATAAATAAATAAATAAGACTCTAAAAGTGATGAGCCAAGCTTCCACTTTAGGAATTGAAAGAGAGAGAGAACTAAATCCAAAATAAGTAAAAGGAAGGCTTGATAAAATCAGAAATCTGTACAGAGGTCGATTCACAAATATTGATTTTTGACAGATGACAAAAAGGGGGAGAAAAATAGTCTTTCAATAAATGGTGCTGAAACATATGATAGCTACTGGGGGGGTTACTTCAACTTTTATTTCATAGTAATCCCTAAAATTAGCATACGCTATAGACCTAAAAATAAACTAAAATTATCAAGCTTTGAATTTGGAGCCAGAGGTAGCAGGACTACAGATTTGATTTTTGTTACTGCTGCTGCTACTACTGTTGTAAAAAACAGCCATGTTTGAGTATTGTGCATAACTGTTTTTGAGTTACAACAGCAGAGGTGAGTACTTGGGGCAATATGGCCTGCAAATCTAAAATACTATCTACTCCTTTAATAAAAAGTTTCAGTTCTTTTTCTAAAAGAAAAAAAAAGGACAAACAATAGAGAATGATTTATCAGACAGACACAAAAAGCAAGAACAATAAAATAAAGCACTGGCAAACAGGGCAAAATTTAAAACTACTGTTCAAAAGACACAATTAAGATAAATGAAAGTTACAAATTCAAAGAAAATATTTAACAAAGGATTGATTTTCAAATTACTTCAGGAGCTCTTACAAATCAGTGATAAGAAAACAAAAAAGAGTAATGAAGTAAGTAGACACTTTACACTTTGCAAAAGAAGATAAACAACTGGCAAGCACATGAAACACTGTTCAAAATTATACGTATCAAGGAAAGGCAAATTTAAACTAATGAGATACCACTAATACCAAAATTTTCTGCTGGACTGAAACACCAACTGGTTGGTGAGCATATAAAATGAATGCATAATTAGCATATGCTGCTGTCTAAGGTAAACAAAATTACTATAAAAAAAACCAAACTGACAGGTTGGGGGTGGGGTGCTGGAGATGGACCACAGATCCTTGCATATGCTAAGCAAGCACTCTGCCACAGAGCCACATTCCCAGCCCCTTTGGCCATTTCTTATACAGTTAAACAAATTTAACATTCAATTCTACAATGCTGCTCTTTCATACACCCCAAAGAAATAAAAACACACCGTTTGTTCCAAAATTTCTTCACAGAATTTTTTTCTCACAGTCAAAAACTAGAAACAACACAACATCGACAGATAAATTAAAAAAAAAATATGGCATAAACTTAAAATGGAATACTACTTAATAAATATCGAGGACACAGCAAAAAATCATGAATGAAGCTCAAAAGCATTATGCTAAGTCAAAGAAGTCAGCTCCTCCCAAATATAAATGTGTATATGTGTATATAGTTCCATTTATATAAAATTCTAGAGACTATATATGAAAGTTAGTCTTTAATGACAGAAAGTGTGCCAGTCATTGCCAAGAGACAGAGTAAATATTGGAGGAATTGTAGGTAAAACATGTACAAACTTTTTAGAGTGATGGAAATGATGTATGTTTCTATGTATATTATACATCAAAAAACATTGTATCAATTATAATATGTGGATGTTAGCTGAAGTCATATTAAACTCTGTAAAAAAATTGAACAAAACAATGACTAGATAGTAAATGGTGTTTGTACTGTAATAAGCAATCTTTCTTTTGAAAACTATACCATGACATGAATAAAATGATGACTGGGATTTGCTTCAAAATAATATGGAAGATTAAATGAACTGGAGTATAGTATAAAGAAGAAAAGAATGGTCATGAGTTAGCTGATAATTTTTGAAACTCCGGTTGAGTATATAGGGGTTCACTGTATTACTTGGTCTATTTTCACATATGTTCAAAATTTCCCATAATAAGGAATTATTTTGTTTTGATTCTTTAAAGAATCAATCCTCCAGATCTACTCTGCACTATCCCAATATTGTCCCAAACAGCCTTATTACTCTTCCTTTAGACTCCCCTTTTCTTCTGTTCCCCAACTAAACACATATGTAACATGTGATTCAGGGCTGACCTAACACTGCCTAATACTACTGTCCAGTCAATGTCCTTTGGAAGCAAGCCAACTACAAACGTATCTTATACACTAAGCACAATCTGACATCAACTGGTGGTTGAGGAATAACAAATAAATTTCAAGTAAAATTATCAAGAGGTTCTGCCTAAATAATCCCTGAAACTCAACTTACTTTTTTCCCAATACTTTTCAAAACACATTATCCTCATCCCTTCCTTAGAAACTAAAAGAATAGCACTGAAAATATTCTTGGCAAACTTTTTTAAAGAAAGTCTTATCTAGGAAGGCACTATCATCTGATGTTTGCTCTCTGAAAAAAAGTGGTTCATTTGCTTATCATAGTAACAACAAAGAAAAAGAATAAAATCTATAATTGCCCAAAAATATCATGCCAGGATGCACTTCTTACCTTCCTTTTAACCAACCCTTTTACTTCTTTATACACATGGATGTCCCTTTATTTGAGTAACTGACCATGCTCAGGGTGAGCGGGAAATTAAAAACAAGCAAGCAAACAACAGCTTCAAAGCCTTAAAGCTATGAAACATGTAGGGTGGATCAGTGACATCCTGACATGCATTAGAGTAGCAGCAATAATGTCCACAAGACCATCCTAACTTCTGTGCTTATTAAAATTATATCTTTACCTTCAAGCTCACAAAACACTTCTTCTTAAAAGCTTTTTTATTCTTTCCACTGACAATATTCCTTCTCCTACTTTCCCAAAGGGGATTGATTCACTGTATTTCGCTCAAGGAATCCATATTATTAGGCCTTAGGCCTTATTTTTCCCAGATTATATACGTTATGGATAAACATGCACTGGATAAATAGATGGAAATATTCTACTGGACTCAGCCTAACAGAGTGAGATCCTACTAAATTTTCTAAGTAGTAAATAAATGACCAGTGACACAAGAATTAAAATCCTTCTGGGGCACCAGCTTAGCTCAAGAGTAGTACTAAACCCTGAGATCAACAGCAGTTGTAAAAGCCCACATTCCTAGGTCAAGGGCTTTTTTACAGCTGGGAGGTAAAGATGCTGATAACTCAGGCAGATGCTCTATTTTAGGAAGATGGGGGGAGTGGGAAGGGGCAGTCACCATATCGTCAGTCACTCCCTACTGCTTTCTCCATCTTAGCCAAAGTTCTATTTCCTGCCAGTTTGGGGGCCAAAATACTTTCTTTTTTTTTTTTTGGTGGAACCGGGGATTGCACTCAGGCCCGTGTGCTTGCCAGGGAAGCGTTTATTCTACTGAGCCATCTTCGTGCCCCCGAAATACTTCCTAACCGCACCTGTCTTACTTTCTTCAACACCAGTCTCAGAAACACCAGACCTAATGGGCCTTGGGTGTCAGAGTTCTGCATCTGCAGTTTCCTCAATAAGGAAGCATTTCTAGGTAGGCAAGTCTGGCAAACTAAAGAAATCACCGAAGGATCTTAATTTCCAAGATTTCCATATGTTGTGATTTAATAACTCATTGTAAATATTTATCTTCATCTTAATTTTTAATTATTTTTCAGGAAGAGGGAGCATCCTTTCTCAATCTCAAGAGGAAGGTGAAGCTTAAAGAAAAAGCTAAATGTTGAACAAAAAGCTTGACCCTTTCTGGGGAAAACTACCTAAAGAAATCTGGGGCACTGTAGTCTTGAAACGTCTACAAAACACTGGCAGGCCCCTTCAAGATCCAAAACAACACAGTGGGGGGTCCCACTCTTGTTGGTCTCTAAGGATAGTGGTGAAAAGGTGTGTAAACCCGGAACACGTTTGGATCTAAAACAAGCAAGAGCCCGGAGCGACTCGGTTTTGGCCAAAACAAGACTTCCTCTGGACACCAGACTTGCATCATAGACAGGAATCTGGGACACTCAGGCAATTAAACACACGGGGTTACTCTCTTCTTTGGAGTAGTCGCAATCTCCCAGAGTACCAACTGCTATCTTGCCTGGTCCTTGGACCACAGCTCGGGAAAAGGTGAAGGGGAACGGAAGAGACAGCAGCCGGGAGGGCAGAAAGGGCGCGGGGAGTGTCAGGGACGCGCCAGAGGGAGTATTCCGCAAGGCAAGGGAAGTTTCTGCACCTCTAGGTCTCTTGCCCAACTAATCAGTAGCCACGGTGTGGATGAAGTAAACTGTGCTGAGAAATGTCAACAACATGGGACGTGAGGTATTTACCTCACCGCGCCTTTGAAGGTCGGACTGACATTTTTCAAAACTTCACCAAACTCCCAAACAGATCCCCCCGGGAAGCCACGGGGAGGGCACGGAGTCCCGAAGAAGCGGGGTAGCGACACCGCCAGCGGCGGGTGCTGCAGCTGCCGGACGCCCGCTGGAGACCCGACAGCCCCGGCCGCCGCGAGAGCCACTCCGCCGCCGCAACGCCCGCCTGCGCCCTCCGCGAGGACCTGGCGCCCCGACCCGGCCCTACCCGCAGCCCCGCCCCGCTCGGGCCCCGCGCCGGCGCCCGCACGCCGCACTGCGACTCTTAAACTGCCGGCGCGGGCGACCCCAAACCCAGCCTCGGCCGCAGCTAGCACCGCCGCCCACACTCACCCGGGCGCTCCATCCCGCCGCGAGGACCGAAGGCTCGGGGCCACGGCCCCCTCCCCCATGCTAGGCCAATGGGCCGCGCGAGGGTCATCGCCCGCCCAGGGCCCGCCCACGTGGCCAACGCCCCGCCCACGCTGCCCAGGGCCCGCCCACGTGGCCAAGGCCCCGCCCACGCTGCCCAGGGCCCGCCCCCTACGAGGACCGAGGGGCAGGGCCGCCTGTTGCAGTAGGTGGGGCGATCTTGCGCGGGGCCAGGGTGGTCACTGTGCCTTGTCCTACTCGATCCTTACTGTCACGGGATGTGTCAGTCGCACCCGGCAGCGGAGCCACTTAGGGAGAAATCATGTTTTTGCTCCAGCAAGGGAACAAGTCCTCCGTCCTTCTTTCAGTGGAAGTGTTTCTGGTGGACATGGTGAATTTCTTTTCATCAGGACTCTGGTCCTCACCTTGTTTTGTTAGCTCTCCTTTCCATCTTCTTTTTTCCTTTCAAAACAAAACACATTTCATATCTAACTTTAGAATGCTTTTCTTCTTTCAACTGATTGTCATTTCCAGAAAAGTGCTCAGACAATGGGCCTTTAGGCACAGCACGTGCAGTGCTCACTAAATGCGACCCCAGTTGGCTGCAGCGCCCCCTACCCACGCCACTTGGCTCTTATCATTCAGTGCCCCTGATTAATGGAACTCATCAACCTGAGGGAAAGTGAACGACCAAAATCAAACCTAGATGCTGGATCATGCATCACATAATGGCACGAGCAGTGTGGTACTGAGCAGTTAGAGCGTTGTACATATTAGTTACACTTAGTCACACACCCAAGAATGTCTTTTCTGTCAGCTATGTTGTCACATAACAGACAGTCCATGAATGTTAACTTAGAAACTAGTAAACTCATGGAAAATGGTACTTGGAAAAGTTCCTCAACCTCATCCTCCCCTTCAATCTTTCTCAAAATACATGAGACACTTCCCATAATGTCCTCTCCTCTTCATTAATGAGTGAACCTGATATTTGAAAATTTTCTAGGGAAGATAATTGCTCATTTTTACAATAAAGTGAATATTATTATTTACTTAGAGTTAAGGTTAAAAAAAAACAAAATCTGCTAACAGGTAGAGGTGGCTGTGCTTGCAAAGAACAAGGAATAAAGGGCAATCCTGCCACCAGTCCTCTAAAAGTGTCCCAGAACTTGCCTGGAAAATCCTGAAAGCCAATTTTCTTAAAAGCAAAATGAAAGTATCTCTTGGCTCCAGTAGCTCATGACCATGGCTTTGGAGGACAGGAAATAACAGATAAAAATGGGAGGCCAGAAGCGTAACTGGATACCAGATTAATAATACAACATATATGACAGATGATGTGGTGTTTTATTATAATTACAGCATTTAACACACACGGTGTTCATTGATATGTTTTTTATTTCACGATTAAAAAATGCCACCTCTCTCTGAAGCCTTCCTGTTCTCTTTTCTGAAAATCAATTGTGACATCATTTTGCTACCGGAACACTGGGCTTATGTCCCACCATGAAGAATCAAACCACAGATGAAGAAAGTGAGAAACAAATTTATTTAAAAGATGTAGCTGGAGATATAACTCAGTGGCATAAGCACCTGCCTGGTAAGTTCAAGGTCCCAAGTCTGGTCCCCAATACAAGAAAAAAAAAATGTATAAAGGAAAGGAAGTAAATCTAGCAAGGAGACAGTTGTGGTAGGATACTCATTAGGGCTCTTTGTCTAGGGCTTTTAGGAGATTTAGAAGGGGACTTGGGGGCCTGGGGAGATAGATAGCTCAGTAGAATAAGCGCTTGCCTGGTAAGCACAGCGTCCTGAGTTAGATCCCCAGTACCACAAAAAAATAAATAAGGGAACTCAGAACATGTGCAGGCAATATAATTTCTATCCTATACAAGAGTACATACTCTTTAGGGGGGCAGTACAGAGCAGTAAGGGCATCTCAGTTACTTTTCTCTCATTGCCAGGGCAAAAATACCTCACACCCAAAATTAAGGAAGGAAGGTTTATAGCCCACAGTTTGTGGAGATTTTAGTCTGTACTCCAAGGCAGGGTGGCACATGGCAGAGGGCAGCAATTAAAGGTAGAAGAAAACAGCAAGAGCAAAAAAGGAGGAGCAGCAGCAGCAAAGAACAAGCCCCTCTCCTCCCGCTTATATGATGTTCAGGCTATCTGAAATGCCCTCACTACTACTAGGGGAAAAAACAATAGCCAGTCTAGCTGCTTCACCTGTATGGGGGCAGTTAAAAGAGGTTGGCAGTCAAAGGCCTTGTCCAGACGGCTTGTGTCATGACCTATGGTAGAAATCAGGTGGGATTGGGGCCAGGGAGATGGCTCAGTGGAATAAGTGCTTCCCTGGCAAGCGCAAGGGCCTGAGTTCAATCCCTGATTTCACAAAAAAAGAAAAAGAAATCAGGTAGGATTTCCATGGGGGCAGGGGCTCCATCTGTGTTACCATCTGGAGTTTAACAGACTATAGGCAAAAGAAAACAAGGAGAATTAGTCAACAGGATCCAAAAATACAGAATGCAAGAGCATTAAGCTGATACGAAGGGTCTCCTAGGCTACCCCATAGGGATTTAGGGAGGGACCTCTTGAACCTGGACTGGATGAAAGATTGTTTTAGGAAGGATTCCAGACTAAAGATGGATTTAGACCTTAAAAGTGGGCTGATAAATCAGTTGCCAGGGAGGGCACTAACAGTACATGTCCCGTTCCATGAGAAAGGCAGAATATAACATAAGAGCTTGCGGAAGAGCTAGAGACCAGTTTGTGCAGGGGAGACAGCAGTAGCTCTGCCGGGAAGACAGGAAAACTTAAAAGTGGATTGTAAGCCTATGTCAGTGGGAGAGGTGTTGGGGTCCCAGGGTGACCATGTGCCTATGGAGGAAGGTCTGCTTCCACAAAATCTGTCATTTGTGCACACAGGGGTGTCTTTAATGGTATGATCTTGGGGGGCTTGACATGCAGTCTTTCAGATCATGAGTGAAAAGAAAAAACCAGGAGACAAAACAATATCTTGTCTCATCAAGAACAAAACCCCAAACATTGAGAAAAATAATCCCAGGTGTGACTACTGCTGTCATTTAATTCTAATATGTATCCTGTTTATATTCCTGAATACTTTCTTTGTTTCTTCACCAAAAGGAGGGATGAGAGAAGCTGAGGTACCTATCATACCATCACTCTCTTCTCTTTCAGATTCCCAACAAGGTCCCTCTTCTTTTTCTTCATAGTCTCATATAATGGAAAGAGGCATTACAGGGGGAGAGTCCAGGGAACACCAGTAATAGGTCTTGTACCATCAAAGTTAGAGAAGCAATAAGAAGACTTAAAACATAGAGTAACCTGTCCTGCAGGCTGATAGTTCTGTCCTGGGGAAGTATTTGTCCAGGTGGAGAACTGATGTCAAGCCCCCCTGTCTCTGAGGGCAAAAAGCCCAAGTGACACTATAAAAGAAGGCTAGACAGTACTGTTTGCAGGGTCTGAGAGTCAACGCATTTCTACTTTTTGAGGATGCATTCCAAAGGGGTGATGAGAGCTGAGATGGAGCTTCCCATTTTTCTTAAAAGCTTCAAAGGGACAGAAGGCATCCTTTGCTTTACCTACTGAAGTACTCTCTGTCCAATACATCTTTTCGCTGCCTGAAAGGTCCCAATTGCTAGGGACCACAAATGAGGACCAAGAAGGGGCAAGGGTACAGATTAGTTGCTCTGACCATCATGTTCTTGTGTTCTTGAAGCCCATCATGTTCTTGTGTTCCATTGTGCCCAGAAGTAGGACTTCATCCACCCAAAGGAAATTGAGATACTTCTGTAAGTGAAACTAAAGGTGACTGCAGACCTTCTCTTATGCGCCAAAGGGCAATCCAGGCTAATGTGACAGGATTCTGCAAGCCATAAAATCAGGTAAAATAGTTCAAGTTTTCTTTTAAGACCATATTTGTCATTAAACTCAAACTTAAAGCAGAGATCTTGGCTAGACCTAGGTGATAATGTTTATTAGGCTGTCACCAGTAAGTGCCCCTCTACCTCATCTTGAGCTACAAAAACAGAAAATCCTACTACCTAGCTGTGGTGTCCCTCATCCTTGCACTCCAGCCCTGGAGACAATAAAGAAGATGATTGCTGGCAGTCAGACTAGAGAGGAGTTGGGACCTGGGACGAATGACTGCCGATTTGAGAGTCAAAGTTATATCCTTTAGCTACCTTTGTGCAACAAGGAGGTTTAGGAGGAACAGCTTAGACTTAGTCAAACCAATAAGAGCAAAAACTTAAAATAACCAAACATATACTTCCTTTCCTAAACCGCATCCTCTACAAGTCTTTCTTGACATACTAAGACCTCTGAGTTTGCCTTTACCTTTCTTTTTTTCATCTCTGCTGGGTAATATCATATCATATAAAATCTCATACAAAAGATATATTTTTAACTTTTAACTTTCTTCATACTTCCTTCTCTATCCTACTTGATGGTTCCTTTCTCTAACAAGTCTAGTAGCTTCTTGAATTTTGAAACATCCCTAATACATTTTTCTCCCTAGTAAGTTTAGAGGTGTTTAAATTTTAACTAGGGCCAGATGACCAACACATTTCCAAGTGATCTTGAGCATCATCTTTATATTAATCCAAGCAGAAAGTATCAGAAGAGCAAGTTTTAACTATGTAAGTGCAGTTTAAGAACTACCCTAACACACACACACATACACACACACCCAAAAAAATGCTTTAAACACACTAATTAAATAACAACAACAAAAAAACTCCAACTCAAATTAGAATGCATAAGTACACTTATAAATCAGCCAAGATTTGCCTCAATGGGCTTTTGATAGGTCCTCAAAGGATGCCAGGAAAGGTGTTCCCTGACATGATTCTCTCCCTAGAAAGAAACTGATCCCAACTTTTCATCCATTAGGACCTAGCATAGGCTGTATACCATTCAAGAGTCATCTTTCCATTGACCTCAGAAATGGATACCATAGCCTTTGTCTAAAAAGCACCAGTTGCCTTTTGGCCGGAACCGCCATCTTCCAGTATTTGCCAAAATGACTAACACAAAGGGCAAGAGGAGGGTAACTCAATATATGATTTCCAGGCCTTTTAGAAAACATGGGGTTGTTTCTTTGGCTACATAAATGTGAATCTACAAAAAGGGTGATATTGTAGATGTCAAGGGAATGGGTACTCTGCAAAAAGGAATGCCTCACAAATGTTACTATGGCAAAACGAGAAGAGTCTACAAGGTTACCCAGCATGCTGTTGGCATTGTTGTAAACAAGCAAGTTAAGGGCAAGATACTTGCCAAGAGGATTAATGTGTGTTTTGAGCATATTAAACACTCAAAAAGTCATGATAGCTTCCTGAAATGTATCAAGGAAAATGATCAGAAAAAGAAGGAAGCCAAAGAGAAAGGTATCTGGGTTCAACTGAAGTGCCAGCCTGCCCCTCCCAGAGAAGCACACTTTGTGAGGACCAATGGGATGGAACCTGAGTTGTTGGAACCTGTTCTCTATGAATTCATGGCATAAACTGAGGATGTTGCTCTACTATTCAGTACCTAATTGGCAGCTTAAGTGTTCTAGTCCTACATAAAAATAAAATCATCCTGTGTTGTAAGGATGGTTTCTTAGTTGAACAGGTATGTGGTGCCTTCTTACCTCAGAAATATTTGCAGCAGATTTTCACTGTCCCTAGCAATTGTGTCTAGTCTTTACTCTTCAGTGCTTTTCTTGCTGAAAGATATTGCTGAGGTATTGTGCAGGTGTATACTCAAAAATTCAAATATTTATAAAATATTTATATTGGCTTGAAGATCTTGTAAATCATCATGGGTAAAACATGTATCAAAATAAATGGAAGTCACTTCAGAAACAAACAAGTCCATTTCAGTTAAATAAATTGTTTAAAGCACCTTTAAAAAATAAATAAATAAATGCACCAGTTTACCTGACATCTAAGAGGTTTCGAAAGTAATTTTTCAGATGGGAGTGGTCAAAGAAAAAGAATTTGAATCATAGCAAGAATATAACTCAAAAGAGACAAAGAATTATAGGCAAGATCCCCAGAACTCAGAAGCAATTAGGGCAAAACATTCAGGGTGCAGGATCATGTGAAAAAGGTATCTTATTTACTTATTTTCTGCACAAATGTAAAACATAAGCCTACAGATGCATGTGAGTTATTTTGAGCTTTTTGGAGCCTAGTTATTTTGAGCTCTTTTGGAGTCCATACCATGACCAAGTTGTCCTTACATAGACATCTTGGAGCAGCAGATACCATTAATGGCTTTAATTATCCAACCTCTGCCCACAAGAGTGCAACCAGACAATTAAGACGAGAAAACAAGATAAAAGGTTTTCTTACCTCCTGGATCAGCTTGCCAAGAAAGGGATTCATGATAGAGAAAGGCAAGTTATTCCCTCTAACGCTTTTGGCAAGTTGAAGGAACAACACATCCAGTGACTAGAGGTTGTGGTGCGCCAAGAACACCAAGTGCAGAGATTGTTTTCTCACCAGTGGAAGGATCAAATCAGAAAGGAAAACTGAGGTGAGACTGGGATGACATTCCCACTATTCACCTTAGAGGGAAATCACTTTAGCCCCTATTAATGAACCCTGTCCCCTAAGACTTCAAAACCAGCAACCATGTTTATCAGTTTTAACTGGTCAGTGGTGTCTTGATATTGTTTTGTGCAGAAAGCCACAAAGAAAAAGAGCATACAAAGCAGATTTTATTTGCCTCATTTTGGAATCCTTGATGAGTCCCCAGGTATGTTACACTAGGATCGTGTCCCATAGTGACAAGCAATGAAACTGTCAGCGGAGGAAGCAGGGTGCACACAAATTTATTTGAAAGACATAAAGGCAAGGAATTAAAACTTCCACAATCCAGGAGAGGAATGTAAGACACTGATGATAAGATACTCTTTGTCTAGACTTGAGTTTTTAAGGGATTTAGAATGGAGCTCAGGTCATATGTATGCAATATAATTCTCCTGTGGGAGACTTCATGCTTTTAGTTTCTAATCTATGCCGCATTCATGCAATACCTATGCAAGGCCCATGTGGCCTACCTAATCATGCTCTGAGGGTCCCAGACAGCCATGTTTATATGGTATTGTTTATAGTAAATAGATTAAAAGTTTTATAGTATTACATTACCTATTTGTGTCTGACTCAGAATGAACACCCACTAAATATGTTTTAGAGAAATGTTGAGGAAATGGTCAGTGGATCCAGAAATAAAAATTCTTCCAGAGTGTATTTATTTATTTTTTTAATTTTATTTATAATAAACTGTGTTCAATTTGGTAGTAACTAATGGAACCAAATGCAAAGACCACAAAACCTCTCATATATAGAATAAAACCAGTCCCAGAAATCACATGCTCTGGAGTGAAGTGGCTGACCGTGAAGGTGCATATTACATGTGGATAGTGGCAGTGGTAGCCCAGCCCCTCAGTGAATCAATCTCCTAGCAACATTTCAGTGTTAGCCTGCTCGAGAGGGGGCAACCTTTCCACTGGCCCTACTCTTGTTTTTTATTCTATAAATACTTTTACTTTAAGTGTGCCAGGCATTGTTCTAAGCACATGGGACACATCAGCAAGTTTAGGGAATTTGAAATCCAGTCTCAGTTTCTCTTCAACTATGATTAAATACCTGGAAAAGAGCATGAAGTAATGACAGCAGGCAGGGATAGCCCAAAGGTGGGCGGGCTTCCTTGGGCTGTGCTGTCCATTTTGACAGAGCACACATTTCAAAAGAAGACCAAAAAGCCTAACAGGCTACAATGAATAAAAAGCGTCTGGCTTCCAAAGTGGACAAAACTCACCAAGCAGGTTATTAATCTTGATACCATGATGTTTGTAATTGAGAAACAAGGAGTCAACTCAGTGCACAAGCTGGAAATGAATGTAAAAGACACTACAAATACTCAAGGACTCTGTGTCATGAGGAGAAGAAACTGAGTAAGATTGACTGACTAAATTAAAGGAAAACTGAAGTGTATAGATGAAATAAGCTCTTTTTCTTACCTGATTAAGGTATTACCTTCATGATTAGATTAAGGTATTACTTTTTTATAGTCTTTCAAATGGTCTTATAGGCCTTTTGATGACACAAACTTCTATGTTTGTGCTACTTCACACCATAGCCCTACATAACATCCTAACATCACATGTTAGTAATTTCCCCTAGTACTCATTGGTCAATAAAAGATGAACTTAAAATTTTAATTATTAAAACAGTTATGAGTATAGATGATGATGTAATAATAACTAATCACCCATGCTTTATCATTCCTATTTTATAAATAAAAAATCAAGGCACAGAACAAAGACATTTAATAACCCACCTTTTTTTTTTGGTGTTGTGGTCAAATTCAGGGCTTTGGCATGTTAGATAAGTGCTCTACCATTGAACAACACTACCAATTCTTTCTGTTTGGCTTTATGAAAATCTATATTGAGGTGAAGCTTGACCATAGTTTTCTTAGAAAAGAGATGGTAAGGGATCATTTCTCTTCTATCTCCACTATTACATCCTTCTTGGTCTTTCCCAGATACCCCAAGGCCCATACCTAATTGCACTACTTATTTGACATTGAGTTATTAGTTTATTTATGTTTTTATTTCCCCTTACCAGTGTAGGGAAGCAAGTTCCATGAAAGAAGGGACAATGCCCACTTTGTTCACCACTCTATTCCCAGCCACTGGAAAAGTATTCAAAATTAATCAGCCAACAAAATGTTCTAAGTAAAATAATGATATTTATGTCCAAACATTAGATTTGTCCTTTGAAAGGTTCATTTATTGACATTTTGAAAGCTTTAGTCAGATAAGAGAACCATATTGCTTTGTTGTTCAATGGCTTTACCTTAGCTCCTTGTAATCAATATATTAACAAGTTTAATCACTTTATCAAGTTTAATTGTTTTATCTGAAGAAAACTATAAATAACCATAAATAATCTTAAATAATTTCCTTCTTTCTTTAAAGTGGAGGGGTGAATATTTTCTTCTTGCTTTTCCTTCATCTATTCAACAAAATGTTAGCTAGTGAGGAGAGCCATTACAAGTAGCCCTAACCTACGTATCTTACTCTATTATTTTCACAAAACTCCTGTAAGATGCTATCTTTCTCATGAGAGCATTTCATAATTTTTTGTCAGAGGCATGTAGAGCTTGCACACTCCATTATCGTATAAGGAAAGCTAAGCACAGCTTTCTTACATATCACTGGTTAGTCAATGGCTTAATTAAACTAGAACCAGGACCAGGAATCTTTCTACATTAATCTATATAAAGGCTTTAAAATCTAAGTCTATGAAATTAAATCAAAGAACCTGCCCAAATCATTCTTGGTTTTGTGAGTATTTAGGCTATACTAACATATTGAAATATGACGTTCTAGAAATTTACTTCTATTATTTTGAAGGTAGGATTTATCATTGCTACTGAAATCCCCTTTAAAATGTTTGTCTTAGCATGGACTTAATAAGAAGCTTGGTTTGCTCTTGACACAGAAAGCTATAGTGGGCATTCTGGAACACACACACACACACACTTCTTACTGCCCTTCTCCTAGGGGAAGTCTGGCTGGCTCTAGGAAGGAGTAGAGCCCAATAGAAACATTACTAATCTCTTTCTTCATCTACCCACTGAACAAATATTGCTTAACCTTTGAGAAACAATGCTACCACTAGTGACTTTATTAAGTGTTTGTCTTTCTAACTGCATATTTATATCTAACTGCAAGTTGCTTGTAGCATGCTTGCCAAAGGATTGGGAAGCAATTTCTTGTAAAACTTGGAAATATTTGGTTTACAAATATATTTTTTAATTCACTCAAGAGGACATTACATTTCACAACATCAGAAGAACTATTGTCATATAACTATTATTATACTACATAAATACCTGGTTTTAAATTATTTTACTGTGAAGTTATTATCCCAACAGTTGACAATACTGGGCTTAAATTTAAAAAAGGAAAATATAAGGAAAAATAATATGATGAATTAAGAATCCTGTAATATTGTTGTCTAGAAATGTCTACAGACACTTTTACTTCAAAAGCCTTAATAATTATTGAGATTCTTGTTTGAAAGTTGCTGCTTTCAAAACAATAAGAAAAACTCCCACAAAATAGATTTTCACTGATGGACTGATATTTTTTGCCTTATTGTAATTGATGACATATTCAGTTTTGGATGTATATCAATGTATTAAATTTTGTCTGGACACTACACGGTACTAGAATATATGAGGTCACAGACATACCAATCTATCCTACCAGTCAAAAAACTGATGAAATAGCTGTTACATAACATCATTGGAACCATCTGCTTAGCATATTTAGGGTGGAGAGCACATGAATAGCAAAGAAGGCATCAAGACAGCAAATGGCTTGGCTTAAAATTGGTCTGAATTGGGCAGCAAGGTAAAACATGTTAGACCTCCATGAATGTGGCTTGGGTAGATTGGGTAAAGCTAAGCTGATTTCTAGTAACTTCCCTCTGTGTAATGACCAAGAACCAGAAGGAGGAAAAGGTTCCATTCAGGAAAAATGACTAAAAGGTAAGAACAAATAAACAAAACCTATTAAGAACTAGAACCTGAGTAAATGAGTAGACCACTAGACCTCAGGTTGTTTAGGGACTCACAAAAGGACACACACAGGATATGGGCCAAGGGAGACACCACCATTCCAGTTCCAGGAATTCAATAATGATAGCATTGGTAGGTTCTCATCAGACCAAGACCCTCACCTTCCCTATCCTGGAGAAATAGTAAGTGCAGATGTGACTGAGCATTGCCGTCACCTAACTCTACAAGTGGGGCGTTGCTTCTTCCTAACACTCCCCAGTTGGAATGAGTCAGTATCACTCCTACTCCGGGTGTGGCCAGGATGCGGCATCATATCCACTGTAATACTGTCATTAAAGTCAGAAGGCAGGATGTTTACAAGCCTAGGGTGCTGTAAGTCTTTTCAGTGGGAGGAGGTTGCTTAGTTTCTGCTGAAAATTGAAAGAATGCCCTGTTCTCTGCATTTCTATGCAGCTGCAGAAGATTTACTGCCTGGTTCATAATCTGACTTCAAAAAGAATTAATTTATTTCTCTGTTCTTTTTGAATCCATAGTATTTCACAGTATATAAGGCTCTGCCACATATTTACCTCATCTAATCTTTAAGACAAATTCAGAAATATAAACTGTTGTTATCATCCTTATTTGGATGACAAGAAAACTGTGTTCCAAAGAGAGTGAGTTATTTACTTAAAGTTGCACACACATGTTAATAGCAGAGATTAAACTCAAAGCGAGATGGCGAATGAGACTGGAAGTGGTGGCGCGTGCCTGTAATCCCAGTGCTTAGGAGGCTGAAAACAGGAGGATCATTATGAGTCCGATCTGAGCAGTAAGACCTTGTAGATCCAGTACTAAAAATACAACAACAACAACAACAAAGGCCACCTGTCTCTTCAAGCAGGACTTTTCAGTATACCCTTGATTGCTAAATACTGAACTTCTATTTCCCCTGTAAATTTCAAATAGTCCACTTTAGTCAAGGAATGATGTTTT
The DNA here is from genome assembly GCF_000260255.1 of Octodon degus. Lineage (NCBI taxonomy): Eukaryota > Metazoa > Chordata > Mammalia > Rodentia > Octodontidae > Octodon > Octodon degus. Next base: position 6,323,827 of record NW_004524650.1, on the reverse strand, counting down.
CTGTATCTATAAAATATTTTCAGAATTAATACTTATAGATTGCATCTATAGTATAAATTTTATATGAGTTAGTATTTCACATAATCAAATGAGTAGAGGAGGAAAAGGGCTTCAGAAACTTTTCATGGGTTACTTCTTCTTCACTGCCCTTTGATGAGAATTCCTGAAAAGTCCCTAGAAGATAGGGTACCAATTTTTGTATATTCTATGATTTAGTTTTTGTTTAGGGGTGGGAAAGCAACAGCACTGTTTTGTATTCTTTATATTAGATTTACAAGCAGATTTTTGGAACATAATCCATTTATTGGTCAGGACCTCCTTGAAAATTGAGAGGTTATTTTTTTAAATTGGTTTATGATCCTCTTAAACCAATTATTTAATAACTCAGAAGGTATTTCAAGAATCTTATAGTGTCTCTAAATTATGACCCATGTGCAATAAAGCCCCGTGATACATGCCCAAAGGACTAATTCATAAGTCACTGGATGATAATGTGGTACATGTAGCACTACACTATTGGAAATTGTATTAGAACCATTGATAGCACCTCAACTAAGTCCAGCATTGATTTGCTCACTTCATACATTTTTCTTCTTAGAGAAGGAAAATAATAACAGAAGTGCAGGTCACAAATATTGTATTCTGGGTGATGGAGGATCATTTATTTAGTATAGTAAGGAAGATGTTGATAACTCAAAACTCTAGGGTGGGGCCGGGGAGATAGCTCTTTGGAATAAGCACTTCCCTGGCAAGCTCAAGGGTCTGAGTTCAATCCCTAGTTCCACCAATAAATAAATAAATAAATAAATAAATAAATAAAACTCTAGGGTGAAGCAAGATGACTTGGGTCATGGGTAAAGAGAATAACCACACATCCCAATTTGTCTTGGGGAGTCTCAATCAACACCTGTCGTTCATGTGTAATTATTAATAGGATTTCTTCATTCTCAGAAGTGTGACAATTTCTACAATACAGTAAACTGAATCTATGGTCAGGATAATTCAGGTTTCATATTATGGTTTTCTGATGTTCTAAATCAGAAATTCAGATTTTTGTAGAACACCTATGGATTTTAAAATATTAGCAATAGATTCCAAATTTTTCTAATTATCACGGTCAGATAAAATTAATGAGGGATAGAATCTGGACTGAAAGTCATCAATTTGCAACCTTGGGGTTAAAAACTCTGTTATTAGATTGCTGTTTTGGGGCTTTAGTTGGTATCATCTTACTGTATTGCTCACACTGATCTGGAGCTCAGGGGCTGGAGAGACCCAATTGCCTCAGCCTCCCAAGCACAGACTTCAGGAGCGCAATGTTGTGCACAGCTTTTGAAAGTGCTGTTGGCTTCAAATTTTTTGAGAACTTAGCTCCTATTAGCTAGAAAGAGAGGAATTAAGAGGTGCTCTTCTGCTCTAGGAAGATCTGGGATAATCAAAATGGGGTCAAGGAGATAAAGGCCTGGTGTAAGCACTTCAGGCCAGTCTTCTAGGCCTAAATAACGACTCCTGTATAGCTAGCAATTACTATGTACTGAACATTATACAAGTTATCTCATTTACTCTTCATAATGGGTCTACGAAGAACTATTACTCCCTTATTCTAACTAGAAAATTTAGTTTGGGAGGTGGGGATATAGCTCAGTGATAAAGCACTTGCTAAGCAGGCAGGAGGCCCTGAGCTAAAGCCCCCATACTAAAATAATTAATAAGAATAATAGTAAAACAAAATAAAATTGAATGAGTTTACCCAGATAGTAGGGCAAAGCCAGAATCTGAATTCATATCAAACTTGACTCAGAGCCTACACCTTTACCCCATTATGCTGCTTACTATATTAGAGATCAGCTTTCTCTTTTCCTTGTTGTATACTTCATTTGAGAGATTCCTTTTTGAACTCTTGTCACTTTGGAAAAATAATAAAGTTTTGGCTCTGGGGCTATAAGAAGCTATTTTCTTGCTTTTTTTTTTTCAGGGTTTCAAATCATAGGCCTGGCACAAAGCTCTAGGAATGGTGATGCCCTGTGGGAGGTCAGAGTCCAAGTCCCAGTTAGTCATGAGTAGTTCTCATGTACAAGATGTCTTTTCTGCCTAGCTCCTGTAGGAATCTGCTGCTAATAGGCAGATGGTCAAAGATTTCAGGTTTATCAACCCTGCTGTGACTTTTATTCATTTTAGAGATAAAAATAATTAATTTGGGGGGCCAGGAAGATAGCTCAGTGGCCTCTCTGTATCTTCAGGTTTGATGATTCTCTGTTCTCAATTCACCTGCTCCAGAAGCTCTTACATGCTTTATAAATCAAGGCATATGAATTATGATAACACAGCTTGCATTTAATGTCATTAGATTTCCATAATTGATCATTGTGACATAATACTTATTTGTATTTGTTACAACAAAATTGGGTATCAATTGGCTTTACAGCATTGTGTAGACTAGTCAAGCTAGCTAAATCTCAACAGAATTAAAGAAAATATAATTTAAAAAAGATTCAATAATTTAGAAATAAGAGATATGGGGCCTCATGCTTCTGGAATTTTTTTATAATCAAGAGCATCAGCACTCTAAAAGTATTAGTAGGCTTGTAGATTAGATATCCATACCAAATTTGGAGGCTGAATTAAGAAAATCACCTATTCAGCAGAAAAGTATAAAAATGAGGTATAAAAAGTAAAGCCATATTAATATACTGAGCTGTGAAAGGCTCAAGTCAACAACTTCTGACATTGCCATTCCTACAGATAACCCACTACTATTATGAACTACTGGACCATATTGAATTATTTTGCTGAATTCACACACCTATAATATTTAAATGGCAAGGGAATACCCATCTCTAACAAAAGTAAACAAAAAGGGATATAAAGGAAGGACCATTTTGTATTTGTACATACAAAAATAGGCTAGAAATACAGCTACTTTCTCTTAATTCAATGAGAAGATTTGTACAAATAGTATTTGGCTAGGATATCATGTCTGCATCTTGTACTACGAATAACCACTAAGAAGATAATAATATGCAATGTATTAATTATTGAAACTGTCCTTTTAATCAGTTTTGAAACTGTCTCATTGCTGTTTCTCAATAAAATTAATTAAAGGGCTGGCAAGATAGCCCAGTGGTCTAAAGCACCTGCTTAGGCAAGCTTAGGCAAAAGTGCAGGGACTGCGGTTCGATTCCTGGCACCACATGCCACAGTAGCCCCACCCCCAGGGTGGGCTGAGCTGGCCACAAAAAAAAAAAAAAATAATTAAAAAAAAAAAAAAGAAAATCACCTAACTAGATAGAACATTTCAGTATAATGAATTCTACCCGCTTCCTTATTTCTCCTTGGTTTGTACACAAGATGTTCATTCTTCTTCTTATAATTATACAGAATCATTCTAGAAAATTAATAATTCAAAAATAATATATAATATCACTACCTAAAATAATGATCATTAGTGCTTTATCATTTTACCTTTTGATCTCTTTTTTTTCACTGGGTATTTAATTATTTTTCAAATTGAAATTATTGTACATACACCACTTCGTACTTTGATTTTTTTCTTCCCCCACTTAGTATTTTGCAACAACTTTCCCAGTGCCATTTAGTATTCTCCAATAGCACAATTTGGTGTGACCATGTAATAGACCATTTTCTGGAAGCTTCTTCTTTAGCCAGTTTACTTCTCTAACACTATTTCTATTTTTATTAATTTCCTTGCATGCAAATAGTAATGACCTTTCTTCTGCAAAAAGCTGAGTTTATGTCAATCTTTATTTCCTTAAATCCATAGTTATGGAAATTTTTGATCAAAGATTGGATAGATTTTTATGGTTATTCCTTGATTTATAAATCAAGGAATATTAATTATGATAACAGCTTGCATTTAATATCATTCCATTTCCATAATTGATCACTATGACATCAATCTCCAGAAAGAATGCCCCTATTTATTGAGAGGATTAAAGTGCCTGCAAGTAGGTGCAGGGGCTGGGGGTTCAATCCCCAGGCCTGTCGTGCCAGCCCCACCCCCAGGGCATGCAGAGACAGTGATTGAGACTGGGCGTGGTGGCACAGGCCTGTAATCCCAGCTCTTGGGAGACTGTAAACAGGTGGATCACTATGAGTCCGATCTGTGTAGTGAGACTCTGAACACCTTGTAGACCCTTCCCTAAAGTACAAAAAAAAAAAAAAAAGAATGTACCTATTTATAGTCTTGGCAGAGCATCTTGGAATGGCCATCTCACTACAGAAATCGTTGATGGTTTATTTCTGCTGTGATTTACTGTAACTGTGCCTTACTCCTGCTGAACCTCAGGAGTTCTTGCTGGCTCCTCGCTTAGCCCTTTTGCCTGAGATTCTGTTGATCCTCCTTTCATCTTCCTGCTCATGGCTGGTCATCCAAATGCTGCACCTTTTATTCTAAGACTTAGGAGACTCCAGATGGGAAGAACATTAATAGTCTTTACCTGCCTGGAGATCTGGAAATGTTCTTTGGCTCACAGCTTGAAACCTAAGACTAATGCTTCAATGGTTGGAGTATTTTCTCCCTGAATGTCCCTAGTTGCCTGTCTATGGCTCCTTTCCATGACTTGTCTTGGGCTTTTAATTTACTCAGGGAATTCCTACCCTATACCCCAGCTGGTATTTGTTTTCCCCAAATCATCCACCCTGCCCCCTTTGCTAAGCTAGGCCATCCCTTGCTCTTCTCCACCTCCTATCAGTTAAGTTCCCTAAATGACCTAGCTTTTCATGTTATAATTCTTCCCCCACCCCATCTCTGGGCCCTGGCAGAGGCCACTGAGGCCATTCCCTTGTGCTACTCTACCTTGCTGGTTATCCTTTTGCCCTTGACATCTATGAGATGATGCATATTTGGTATGCCTTTCCTTGGTCTCTCATTGCCATCTTGCTTTGAATTGCTATGTCTGCCCTAGCTTGCCTGCTATTTTGGCAACTCCTTATTTTAACTCGGAGTTTCTTCTCTGTTCCCAGCATGCCCTGGCCTGTATGCTGGCCTGTGTGCTACAAGTCCAATGAGAAACGTACACTTCAAAACCTGTTTTAGGGTGTTAAGGGAATGTGCTAAACTTCCATAAGATTGGCAATTTGCCAATTTCATTTTAATAAACCTTATTCTAGTCCCTAAACATGACTTCCTTGCCTTACTTTCATGGTACTTCCTGATTACCATTTGCTTAAGTTCCATCTCTGACTTCAACATCTTGATTGATGTGCCTTCTGGCCCCTGGCCCACCATGTGATTTCCCAGTTCTCTACTCAGCTCCCTTCTGTCATGGCACTGCTTCCCTGTGAGCTGTACCCTGAAGTATATCCTGGCATTCCTGCAGGTTCTGCTGCTTTCCTGGCTCTGCTCCTGCTCCCAGAAGCTCAGTGGATAGGATAACTTAATCCCCGTCATTTCTGTTTTCTCTTGAGAAGGTAAGAATTAATACCTAACTATGGGTACCTCAAGCCCAGACTATCCTCTTTCCTGTAAACTTTTCATAGATATGCCATGGAAGGGAATATGAGGATTAAAGACAGTCACTCAGATCTCAAGAAACTTTAAGAAACAAACTATTATTAGAATGCTTCCTAAATTCCGGTGACTTTTTCCTTAAACATTTTTCTGATTTTCTAATATGCACTTCTGCTTTAAGGATGGGGCAGTCAGTTGTCTGTGTTCTGTAAGGCTAGGAGACATATTGTCAGAAGAAATGGGGCACACAGACCAACGAGTAAGGAAAGATGTCTTGGTTTATGAAAGCTAAAGTCCAAAAATCCACAAGACTCTGGTGGTTCTCTAGCAGCTGCTACAGACTTTGGCATAGAGCCAAGCATGTGCATGCAGAGAGACTGGGAAGAAACACTGCTCTTGTTTTGGGCCTGTTTTATGAGCCAGAAGGATAAGGAACTTAGTGGTATTTTTTTCTGGTCAAGCTGCTTTTGATTAAAAGAAACTAAAATCCACTCAGAGTTCATGCAACTGGAATGAGAGGAAGAGCTGGCCCTTCTAAATTAGAAAGGATGTAGGGAAGGACAGGACCATCACCAGACATGTCCAAAGCAGGGGGTCAGCAAAGCCCAAGTCATGCACTGAATGAACACTGGCTGCTGTCATTTTGCTACTTTGGTGACATCCTTATTCTTGTCTTCTTCTGGGCTCCACAAACAATGAGAAGTGTTAAAGCTTATGCTATTCCAGAAACTACTAAGAACTCCTAAAGCCCTGCTACTCCACTCAACAAGTCATTATTTCCTTGCTTTCAGATTATGTTGAAGACTTCTCAGGGTTCTGAATCTCTTTTCCTGCTCAAAGGAATTAACTTTTTCTGAATGTAGTGCTCATTGTCCTAAGCAGGAAGCCAACATTGTCTCCTCATCTCTCTCTTCATGATCTGAGCTCGATTTTATGACCTGAGTTATCGCTGCTCTGGTCTTTGGCTCTTTCCATTGGCATTGCTGTGGGGCTCAGGAAGTGAAGCACATTGAGAGGCAAGGAGAATCAACTGATTCCCGTGACTCTGGCTCTACAGAGAACCCTTTCAGTGGAAGACCTGTGAGCCTATCTTTAGCCAAATTCATGACAACTCACTTTTTATTATTCATAGCCTTCCCAGCACCAGAGTTTCTTATCCTAAGGTTCCCAGATCAAATTTTCTGGTTACCTTTAGACTCCAGAGACACATATACAAATCAGTTATTTGTGACAACCAATCATTATCCCTTAGAATAAGCATATCCATTGGCATCCTTTAAACTTTACTACTTTGGATATCTACATATGAAGAAGTTCAAGAGTCACACAGGTGAAGTAACTTATTCAAGTTCACATGAACTAATGGTAGAACTAGGACAAGAACTCAGATCTTCTACCCTCAGTCCAAGGATCTTTCTGCTATGCTATCATGTCTTCCTCAAGTTTTGCTCATCTTTGGCTTATGAAACACTGAAACTTGAGTCAAAATTACTTCCACATCTTAGAAATAGGTCAGTTGTCTCATTTACATTTTCTTTCTGAATTTCTACAAAGGAGCCTGAGAATTCCATGCCCAGCTAAAGTAGAGAATAGGGGCATCACGGGACCACCTTAGAGCCCCCACAAGTGTGTTAGCAAATCCACCTTCTGGGAAGTCACTGGATGTTGTCAATTAAGATGTCATCTACTGATTTAGTTTCCAAATCAGTGTCACAACTCTTAAGTATAGATTGTGTTCAGGAATATCCTTAAACGGCAATGTTCTGGAATCATGTAAAATTACAAAGTGATTATAAAATTCTGTTTACATTTCTTTTCTGTTCTTCTGAAGATTTAATTCACTGATGTTTCATTTCCAGCTATAAACATGAACACAATAATAAGCAGTAGTACAGAAGTAGTATGGCATAAAGAGTAATATAGTGTGATCTGACACCATATAAAACTGTGACCATGTCCTGACCTGGCCACCTGTTAACTGGGTGACTTTGATAAATTTCATAACCTCTCAACAACGAGTCAGTTTTCTCACTCATGAGTATTACTTAAAATTGTTATATGAAATAATCCATGAAAAAGCCTCAAAACTGATGTGTCCAATAGCCAATGCTCCCCAAATATCAACAACATTATTCCTGCTCTTAAATTACCTCAACGTTTACCATATAATAGGAGACCTTGAGTGCCTAAGTTGCTAAGTGAAACTGAATTTTCTCAGGTATTGTTCTTTTATCTTTTCCTCTTTTCTGAATATTTTTCCACAAGATAAGCTTCAGCTAAACAAGCTTCCTCTAAAAAATTGAAAATAACAATCAGTAAATAACAATTAATTATGGCTCCATTTAATATGCTGATTTTTTGAAAGTAATCGTGCCTGTCTTAAGCCAAATATTCATTTTTAATATTATCATCAAAATTCTTATTTTAATTCAATTCTTTTTGAATAGTGCAGTGTGTATGTAGTTTGTCCTCAGTGAAATAGTATTGAAGTGGTGAAACCTTTGATAAGTAGAACCACCGGAAGGCAGTTAGGTCACTAGGAGACATGCTCTCCAAAAGGATTAATATACTTCTCACAGACCTAGTTAGTTCTAAAAAGAGCAAGATCAACCATGCCTTATTCTCTTCTGTCTCACTGTGAGATCTCTTCATCTTACACACATGCATTCACCATGTTGAAATGCAGCCAACAGGCTTCCACCAGAGACTGGACAGGTGGGGCCACCCAACCTTGGAATTTCAATGTTCATGACTGTGAGGTAAATAAAGCTCTTTTTTTTTTTTAACCAGGTATGGTTGCACACTTGTGTAATCCCAGCACTGCCAGACGCTGAGGCAGGAGGATGGAAAGTTCAAGCCTAGTCTGAGCAACTTAGCAACTTTGCAACTTTCTGAGACTCATACTCCTGAACTGCCTTATCTGGCTCAGTGTTTCTCCCATAGTATTTATCACCATGCAACCTACTATGTAATTTTATTACACTTAGTGAATGTTGTCACATGGGCAGGGGGATCTTTCTCTCATTTCCAATTCTAAGTTCCTAGAATGGTGCTTCATAAATGTGGTATATATTGACTGAATATACTTGAACATTTTATTAAAATAGATCTACTTGAACTGCCAGTGATTACTTTCTATAGTGTAGGCAAATCTGTGGGCCATGATCTTCTGTTTGTCTTCTCATATTTTTCTGCAAGCGAAACTAGAGTTTAGTAATGATTGTTTATATGCTTATATGGATATAGATGTACATACATCTATGCATACATAATCATCATATAAATGCATGCATACATATATAAGAAAAATATATTTCTTCATAGTGCAATATTTTAAAATCTCTTACCAGTGAGTATAATCTTTCTTTTTCCTTTTTGCTATTTTAAGGCAATGTTTATTTCTAAAAAAAAAAAAAAAAAAAAAACAACCCAGATATTACATCACATATCCCACAGAGCAATGAATGCCTTAGGGTAAAAGTCCAGAAAATGTCCTTTTCAAAACTCACAATTTTGTCCAGTTTTGGCTCAAAAACAGTTATACAACTGAATTATTAGGCATGGTGCTTGAATAGGGGCATCACTTTAGATAAGCTCAAAAATTATCTGTTTTTATCTAAATTAGGCTTGTTAGTTACTATATAGCCTTGGCAGGGTAACTTGATTCACTTGTAAACTTTCATGTGACTGACATACATTTCTCATTCTCTGTCAGGCATTGTGCTATGTTCTATCATATAAGATGAAAGGTAAAGTTCCCTCCCTAAAGGATCTAATCTAAGGGAAATGGTAAGAGACAAGTAGAAAGGGCAATTACAATGCAGTGTAAGTACCTCGTTACAACTGACCCCAAAGGGGCACAAAGGTTAGGGTACAGGAGGTGTTATGTTATTGAAAATTATTAGTTGTGTCACAATTTTTAAAAATTTGCTTTTGTAACAAAAGACATATTGCCATTATTTCCCCTTAAAATCCTCCCACTTGCTCTGACCACACTTGTCTAGTCATTCTTGCCACTCACTGAAGCAGTTCTGGAGTCCTCTTCTGGGTCTTTCATTGTGCTCTAGTGGCTAGTTTGATGTTCTGATTGACCCAAAATGTTTACCTTGCACAGCCATTGTGACTTTGCAGAAAGCCAGAAGTTGTGCAGCACCAGACCCAGTGAGGATGTGGAGGAGAACACCCTGAAATGCGTCCACAGACCTGCCTTTTCATGGATGGCATTTGGGAGTAGCATTTGTTTCTTTATCACATCTCAAAGACACTCATGAGAAAGGGCTTCCACAGATGCTTCAGAAAGTAGAATGAGCATGGGATATGTGTGTCCAGAACAAGGGGCACATGCTGAGGAGGGCTGAGTGCAAGGTGTCTCGACTGTACGAATCTGGAAAGCTGTAAACATTTACTTTATTTTTCAATTACTCCTTTTACTTATAATCTCTCAACAACCCAAAACACTGCCAAGTTCACCTTTGGACAATAAGTTTTCAGAATTAGACAAATCTTTGTTCTGAGATAGCAATTGCTTGAAGCCTAGAATAGAGGGAGCAAAATATATTAATAGTAGTACAGAAGTAGAACATTACAGTATTTCACTGCTATACTTTACTACTCTATTTTTAATAATAACAATGATGAAGAAAAGATCATCTTGTTACAGAAAAAGAAATATACTCCTACTGATAAAATAATTAAAATTAAAACAATTAATGAGGGCCAGCCAGATAGCTCAGCAGACTAAAATGCCTGCTTAGGCAGGCGCAGGGACCAGGTTCGATCCCCAGCGTGCCGTACTGGCCCTGCCCCTGGGGCACACTGAGACGCAATTAAGACTGTGTAGTGGTGCACACCTGTAATACCAGCGCTTGGGAGGCTGAAAAACAAGGATTACTATAAGTCCAATCTGTGTAATGAGACCCTGTACTAAATACATTAAAAAAAAAAAAAAAAAAACACACACACACAATAATGAATAAGATTTATTCACTCCTTAAGCACCTACTCTGCGCCAAACCATTGTTATTGACACTAAGGCTACAGCAGGGACTAAAACTGAATAATGGTGTAATTTTTAAAGTGTTTATAATCTAATTGGGAAGACACAAATGTATTCATGAGAGGCAAGTGCATGGGCCGATAGTCCCAGTTGGGCCCTTGAATACAGATGACCCATGTTACTGTTGCTATTTATATAATTAATATCACCATTCATGGAAATTGAAGACAACCAAGAGGCTAAAAAACAGTAACTCAGTTCTGACTGTGTCAACCATCCCACCTTTTGTCCTAATATATGGCAGGTCATCTGGCCTTCCCTCAGAACACTATTACATTGGTATCACATTGCTGATGTGGCATAATAAAACAAAAAAGCACATTTTAGAGACCTTGGTTAGACCTGTTGATTTGAACATGTGGAAAAAGTCTCTATGGAGATTCTGGGTAGCTATTGCCTGGGGCTTTGGTGTGAATCAGATTGGGTTTAATCCCCAGTACTACCAAAAAAAAAAAAAAAAAAAAAAAAAAAAAAAAATCAAAGATCTGCATTTCTATTAATTTTTTGGATGTAGAGGTTAGCATACCCTGGGATACCCCTCCAATGTAGGCATTACTGCAGCTTATAATTTCTACCTCATGCAGAAGCATAGTCCTAATAATCCCTTTGGGTTCTAGAACAATACATTGTACACCTACAAATGTTGCCACAGTGTCAGAGAAGGCTATCTTTTTTTTTTCTTTTTTTTCTGTGCATGGTCTCACTATGTAGGTTGTAGCGAGCCTCCTGGTTTCTGCCTCCCCATGGCTGGGATTACAGGCATGCGCCACCGCACCCAGACTCCATTGCCCGCTCAGCGTGCCCAAGGGCAGGGCCGGCCCGGCAACCGGCACTAAGGATTGAACCCTGGTCCCTGTGTTTCCTTGAGGAAGCGCTTAGTCCACTGAGCTATACCACTGGCCCTAAGGCTATCATTTTTGAGTGGAGCCTAGAGCAGGAAAAGCCTCTGTAAAGCAGCCCTGATGTTTGCACCATGAGTTCTGGCAAATTTATCATGGTGGATATATCAGCGGTGGGAAAATTGTAATGCAGCCCCTGCAGTTCTGAGCACAGTCATGCCATTTGTGGTTAACCTGTATGTATCTGTTGAGAAATCACTCTTGCTATGTAATTGAGCTGCGGTAGACTCAGAATTCATGACCATGGGAGAACAAGTGCCTAGAATTACCCATTATAGGGTCAGGGAGATAGCTTGGTGGAATAAGTGCTTGCCTGGCAAGCATGAGGTCCTGAGTTTAATCCCTGGTAACACACACAAAACAAAACAAAGAACTACCTGTTATGTTAAGATTGTTTTGTTTTTCTGTTTTACAGTACTAGGAAAAGAACCCAAAAGTCCCATACCACTGAGCTACATCCCTAGCCCACTTTATTTTTATATTTTGAGCCATAGTCCCATGAAGTTTCACAGGCTGGCTTTAATATGTGATCCTTTTGCCTCAGCCTCCCAAGTAGACAGAAGTACAAGCATGTGGTGCTACCACACTCAGTCATGAATTAGGCTATTTTGAACTTTCCAAGTCATAAAGTCAAACAGATCCAGAAGGAATCCACTAAAAAATGAAACTGGTACATCCAGGATCCAGCCCAAGCAGCACTGGAAGACCAAGTAAATTTTTTGAGTAGGTAATCCAAACATTATCGTCACCAACTATGGCTGTGTCAATATCTTTCTCTGAGCTGGTAGTTATGGAGGAGTATAGGGGTCCTGGTATGAATGACTTACTGAAGATGCAGCTTAAGTGACAACTTGGTGGTAGTACATTATGAGATGAATGCAGTGCCCTTTAGAAATCTCTTTATGAAATTGCATCCTCTCTGGGAAGAGTACAAAGTAGGGAGCTAGGCATTGTGGCATACTCCTTAATCCCAGCACTCAGGAGGCTAGTGTAGGATTATCACAAGTTCAAGGTCAGCCTGGAATACATAGTAAGAACCTGTTATAAACAACAAGCAAAGAAGCAAACAATATAAAAGGGAGAAGCACAAGTAATCTCACTATTACTTCCAATGACCCACCCTAGATATCATGGACATTGAAGGGTCAGAAGTCCTCATTCCCAAAGGAAGTACTTAGAAGTTTTCTTGGCTCCAAAGGAAGTCTTCTTGCCAGAACCCAGAGCAAGGAGTCATACTAAATCTCCAGGCACAGCTCGCACCTATACTCTTTGAAACCTATGTCCAGAGAACACTAGGCAAGAAGTGAAATTATCATCTTTGTGGGCTAATTGATCCTGATTAGCAAGACACATAGGGCTGCTTTTATACAAGGAGTGTAGGGATGAGCATGTGTAGAACTCAACTTGGGAATGCTTTACTCCAGTTTAACTGTGAATGGGCACATACAGCAACCCTGCCACAAGACAGGTACAGGTGCCCAGGGCTCACACCCTTTAGGGAGGAAGGTGTGGCATAAAGCACCAGAAGAACCACAAATAGCCAAGTGAGGGAGATTCAGAAAGAGCAGTTAAAAAGGGGGGCGGATGAGTATGCATGTGGCTGTAAGAGCACCTGTGGAGGTGGGGTGGTCAGGTAACTCCTTTGTTTGAATGTTTCCTCAGGAGGAAGACTACAGGAATCATGGAGGAGCTGCTGCTTGCACTTGTGTGGAGAAGCACATCTGTGGGGTGTAGTGAAGACAGATCTCTCTGCAAAAGCAGTGAACACACGGAAGTGGTTAGCCAACAGCCTCTACCTGTTGCACCTTTGAATACATGTAATGTTCACTCTAATGTCACAGACTATCCAGACTAGTTCCAGCCAGTGACCACAGTAGGAGAGGTGGTGCCTTTTATGACCAGCATGAGACTCCTTTGATGGACAGCCTCAGCCCTGGTGCTCGGTACCAGCGGCTGAAGCTTCCCTAGAGTTGCACTGCACTGAGAATTCTCCTATCCGGCTCTCCTGTTTCTCTCTTAACTTGTGTCAGACAGATATCCATGGCTGTCTGAAGGCCCTTCCGCCTGCTTCCACTCCCCTGCCCCACCCTCCTTGGGTTTTGCCCCTAGTAAATCTCTTGCATATCTACTTGCTTCTTGGTGACTGTTTCTTGGAGGATCCGCACTGACAAAGAGCAGAGTGAGCTTATCTCTTGGAATTGAGCATAAAATTCCTGAAGAAATAGCTAAATCGATTCTAATCCAACATGCAACTATACCAAATAGACAAATCTAGACAGCAGTCCAACTTTTAGAGCATAACAAAAGCTATAAATCCCCATTCTTGCAGGCAGTTAGAGAGCACTTAAAGGAGGCAAAGTATGAGTTGCCTCTTGGTGAAAACTCCAGTAAGGCAGTCTTGGTCAATGCCAACCCTGGAAATCTTGAATACTAAGAAGAAAACTGAAATTCCATTTCAGCTCTATGACTAGAAAAAGAAACCAATAAAGAAAATCTTAGATGACTCAGAATGCTCTCCCCTTTGCATGAGCTATAATCCACACCAAAAAAATGTCTTTCTGATTAAAGTTTTAAGCAATTTATTTTATCAAAAGTGGTCAGTATGCTTTCCAATAGTGAGGGTTGCCAGTTAAGTAAAAGATAACTCTTACAGATTCCTGGCTTGGTGTCTTATTTATTGTCCAGGTTTTTTCCTTCAAAAAAAAAAAAAAAAAAAAAAGAGAGAGAGAGATGTTTAGTGCTCCCATTCACCTATCCCTTTTGCATTTTTAAAAAGAATTCAATAGAACTGCTCTGAGTGTTTGCTGTCAAAGGCAACAGTGTATGTAAGAGAGCAAGTCAGATGATAAAGGCATGTGAAGTGACATCTCGCTTCTGTCTCTCTCCACTGAAACAAGTACAAAACAAACACCTGGTGTCAAAATATGTTTATTAAACTTGAAAAAAATGCCTATGCTTAGATTGTTTAAATAAAACTTAAGAAAAGTATAGAATCTTTGTCTTAAGGAACTGAGTAGTTTAATCATCCAAGTTTTTCAAATGTCAGTGCATCGTTGAAGTCTAGAAAATGATTTGACTTTATTTTGACTAAATATTTTAAAATTTTAAAAAATGAGAGCTAGCATTCAAGAGTCAACAAGGAATATAGGCAAGTTTTTGTGAGTTATAAAAATAACAGTTAATATATACTAAAAACTATGTGCTGGTTTATACAGATTATTCCATTTATTCCAAACAAGAACCCCTTAAGGTACAATTATTACCTCATGCTTCAGATGAAGAGAGCTGAGATTTAGATAGGCCAGGCAATATATCCAAAGTCACACAGTTAAGTCTGTGAGACTTTAGGCAGGAGCTTGAAAACCCTTTGGTAAAGGGCCAGATGTAAATATTTTCGGCTCTGTGGGCTATAGTCTGCATCTCTGCATTGTGGCGGCGTATCATGAAAGCAGCTGTAAGTGATAAAATAAGGGGCACAGCTGTGTTCCAGTAAGATTTCATTTGTAAAAACAGGCCAGCTGAGTTTGGAAGGTGGGCCTAATCACTATAATTATTGTAACTTGCTCTTAAGTGGGACAATGTTTAAAATTATAAAGCACATAGATCATTTTCCAAAGTAAATGTACTTGAAATCCCAGAGATAATTTTGACCAGTGGACAACAAATTATGCTACCAAATTCATTCATTTAGAAAATGCAATTTGAGCATTTATTGTTATGATGATGGAAATTATTGTTTCTGAACACTCTGATTTACTTGGAAAGGGACAGTGACTGGGATACCAAGAGAACACAAAGGAAGATCAATGAATCCAGCCTGGGTAATCAGGGAGTGCTATGTTTGAATGTCTCTCAAAAGTTCATTTGTTGGAAATTTAATATTCAAATTTGTATGGTAATATTATTTGGTTTTGGGGTCTTTGGGAGGTAATTAGGATCAGAGGAGTCACGAGAGTAGGATACTCATGAGGAGATCAGTGGCTTTATAAAGGGAGCTAGAGATACGGTGCTTGCTCAATGCCTTCTGCCAGGTTATGATGCCAAAAGGATTCCTTGACCACATGTTGGAGCTATGTTCTTGCAGTCTACTGAACACAAGCTAAATGCATTTCTAGCTTCATAAATGTCCTGGTCTCAGGTATTTGTTAAAGCAAGAGAAAATGCACCGAGATAGGGGGAGTCTGGCAAAATTGGCCAAAGGTGATCTAGTGCACGCCCTCTATTCCTATCTCTCAGCTCTGTTCTCTAGGAACAAGTATCATTTGCATACCAGCAGTTGGGCACAGCTTTAGCTTGCTGTTCAGTCTCTGTTTCTTGAGGTTCTTCACTGTCTGTCTCAAGCACCATGATCTGACAATGTCATCTTGGTTGCTATCCAAAGTAATCACCAATTTATTTCTAAAGGTCTTAGTTTCTCTGAACTTGCCTTGAAACCTGACCTTCTGTAAGAAACCATAGTATTCCTTCTCAGCTACCATTTATTCCCCTAAAGAACAGCAGGTAGAGGAAGCAAGCACATGTGGCCTGGGGCACTAGTGGCTCTGAAACCTGCCTCTTTACTAGCTAACAATTTAAAATAAAATTCTAGAACCCTGAACTTAGTGATTGTGATTTAGAAAATATGTTTAAATGTCTCAGAAACCAACTTTTTAATCAGCTCTACAGTGCTTCCAATGTGCATGAACCATGTTTGGAAACTGCTGGTCAAGAGAATTTCTAAAGTTGCTTTTAATCTTTCCAACCAGCTATTCTGCATTTATTGCCATGGTTACACTTACAAACATCTTACCAAGAAGCAAGGAAAAATCCAAATGATGGGAGGGATATTTACCATAGTTTCTACCTTCCCATCGCTACCATATAAGGACGCTGGTTCGTTAGATCGGCTGCTGTGTAGGAGCACACTTCACTGCTCTAATATGCCAAAGAGTGGCCAGGAGTTCCTCTCTGGGTAACAGAATAACAATGTGAGTGCTGTATGCACCATGCCTGCATGCTTACTTCAGGCATGCTTTACATAGTAAATGACCAGAATCTGTATATAAATCAAGCCTAGCAAAACACAGACAAGATTCTTCCTGCCTCCAGGTTTGAGACAGGCACGGTTTGGCAGTCCTAGTCCTTGTGTTGGTTTAAATCAATACCCAGTGGGGTTACTGAATGCCAGCTGGCAAAGGCTAATAATATGCGAAGGAAAAAGACAAGGAGAAGGAACATACAAGAAAGGGGGTTCCAGAAAGCAATTAAAAAGAAAAAGTTATGTTCCAGTGATAAAAAGTTTCCCACTAACTAAATCTACTTTGAAAAAAAAAATTAGGTCATTATTGGCGATTTAGACTTTTTAGTACTCTAGAGACCTAGAATTCTTAGGTTCTATCCCAAATCAGGGCATTTAGATCGAAGCAGAGCCATAAAATCGTCAGGGGAGTTTTCAGCCTAAAGAAAGTGCTTTTTTTGTGGGGGGCGATAGAACGCTCCTGTTATATTGTCCCTTATTTGGGCAAGAAGTGCTGCAGCACCGATCCCCACTTGCCTCCACATCTTCCTGTGGTCCTGGACCTCCACTACCAATCCACAACTAGTCCCGCCCAACTACTTCCGCTGTGCAGCTATTTAGACCCCGCTCACGTCCTCAATAAATGAGACTTGATCTCCGTCACTTGTGTCTCTTGCCCTGTCTTGTTCATCCCCGTTCCTCCTCCAGGTCATTACCCCACGTCTGGACTCGCGGGCCGAGTCTTTTTTTTTTTTTTTCTTTTTTTGCAGAACTGGGGAATGGACTCAGGCCCTTGCGCTTGCCAGGAAAGCACTTATTCCTCTGAGCCATCTCCCCAGCCCTAAAGAAAGTTTTGAAAGCCATATCAGGATATTAAGTCACTATTCATGCGTCTTCCAAGTATAGCATAGGAGGCCATCATTTTAGACCATAGAGATACGAGATGATCTTCTAGGAATAGTCTTATAAAAGTATCAAAAATTATATTAAGACATACATATATAGCGATATATATCATTTATTAGCATCTCCTAGGTCTCAGTTCCCCATTTTCACTGTAGTTACTATTACTGATATGTTAGAAAAGATTCTAGTGAGTAAGGATATAGCACAGTAATTGACTGGCGGAGCATGTGCAAGAGTCTTGGTTCATCCTCAGTAACCCACTGCGGAAAGAGGAGAGAAAAAAGGAAAGTTTGTCAGCTTGTTTTTTTTTTTTTTTTTTTTTTTTTTTTTTGGTGCTTGGTATTGAACCCTAAGCCTTCACACTGACTGCATCGAGTCCTTTGCATCTGCCTAAGCAGGCGTTTTAATCTGCTGAGCTATCTGCCTGGCCCAGAAATTTGAGAAGGATTTTTTCTTTTTTTTGGCTAGCTCAGGTTGCCTTAAGGGCGGGTCTGGTGTTTGTGGAGCTGGAGGAGATCGAACCTCAGTCCCCTGCGCAAGACTGAGTTTGCCCAAGCAGGTGCTTTAAACAACTGAGCTAATCCACAAGCCTCCTCAGCTTGTATTTTTCCCATTTTTTTTGGTAATATTTATTACCCTGTTCTTGAGCACTGTAAAGGGTCAGCTAACTTTACCTAATACCTATGACTTAAGCACATCAGCTTAGCCAACCAGTGGGTTTAACCACCATGGTGATTACCCTAGAGTCATTGCTGAGACCTCAATGAATGCAGGAAATGAAAACAGGCATGCTTTCAATCACTGTAGGAACTTTCCCAATTATTACATCAGCTTTGGAGCAAAATGCACTTTTTCATCTTACTTAGGAATGTGTTTTTATTCTGATGTTTTCAAATATGTGTATTTCTCAAATTCTGGGAATTCAAACAGAGTTTAAAATAATCTTACCATTTGGGGAAAATCTAGTTCTGAAGAAACTGGAAAGCAGGCTAACTTGTCATTCTTAAAGATGAGTGGAATATGCAAGACAGGGAGCAATATCACAAAGTAGAAGGCAGGTTTGTCACAGATTTGGATAATCAACATTTGACTGTTTTCAATGAGGCAATTCAGATCTGGCTTTGTCTCAGACCGTACTCCCCTCTTCCTACTCAGGATGAAGGCAGGTAGCTACTTGACTAGTACTTCAAATATATGATTGTTATTTTTTAAGTACAAATTGTCTTTGCAGGCACTAGGTGGATCAGACATTTTTATTGCATGTTGGGTTTTGTTTACACTTTTTTTCTAAATATGGAAGAAAAAAAATAAAGGGGTCTATTCTCCACATCAGCCTGGGAATGATAAAGATCATTCTGTTGCAGAGAATAAATTGCTAATATTTTAATTCTTCATTTCCCCTTTTCTGCAATCCTCTCCTCCTTCCCTACCTAAATTAATTTCACACAATGGAACCAGTCTAAGATCATGATGAGAGAAAGGCAGGCAAAAGGACAGGCTGCCAGGCTGATGATTGGCTTTGTCCTAGGTCCCTTCTGAACAGAGGCAGACAGTGAGAGCTCTTCTCCATCAATGGCTGATGAAGGGTCTTCCAAGCGGTAGCTCCTGAGGAGAAAATAACACAAGCCCTCAGGAGCGAAGGTACTCCTGAAGTTGGGCAAATGAACACGACTTGGTAACTCCAGCTTGTTCACAAATTTTACATGTATAGGGGCCAGTTAATAAGACTTACAAAGACATCTTCTGTGCATTCTTAACATATACCATCCTAATTCTACTATTTATGCCAAGCCACCAGATTGAGACTCTCTCAAGTACACATCTCCATGCACACATAACTACGTACACAATGTGTTTTGTTCAGGTTAGGATCCTGTCTCCCTGAAGAAAAAATACTGATAACAGCCATTCTACTGTCACATTAATAAAAAGCAAGGACTAGAAGGATTTCTGAAAATCTTGTCCAAACTCTTTCTTTCATAGAGAAGAAAAAGTTCACTCAGATACTCACTGAGAGGCGTTCTGAAACTCATTAAAAAATTAACCTAGTGGAAGCTGGAGTTGAGGGTGTCTTAATTGGTTGTCAACTTTATTAAACTAGGCTCTGGGGAGGATCCCTAGGACATGTTCATATTAAAATACTTAAAGCCATATAAAAGCCCCACTTTAATTACCAAGTGTGCATGCCAGCCTGGAAAGATGGGTTTTGGAACAACCCACCTGTCAGCGCACACAGGTGCCGTAGTTATTTTTCTTTCATTGCTGAAACAAAATACTCAATACCCAAAGTTAAAGGAAGGAAAGGTTTATTTCGCTCACGATTCGTGGAAGTTTCAGTCCATAATCAGCTGATTCTGGGGCAGGGTGGTGTGGCAGAGGGGCAACAATTCACAGCAGCAGACAGCAAAAGCAACAAGAGCAAAAATGGAAGAAGCAAGTCCCTTTTCCTCCCTTATATTGTACGCAGGCTACCTGCTCTAGGTAGGTGTAGCACTCACACCATCTACATGTCTGTCTCTTGCACAGGCTCAGGATGTTTTACAAAGTGAAGACACTGGACCCCTGCTGACAAGCTGAAACCACTGTAACTCTATTTCCTGAGGTGAGGGCATGAAGACAAGACACCCGGGTTTAACAGGCTGTCTTCAAAACTCCCACCCCCACGACCACACGAGGCTTTGGGGGGACATCCAGATGCAAACCGACAACTGGCAAGTGTGTAACAGCTCCAAGCACGCTGTGTGCCCACCAGGTACTGCTCTTCTTGCAGCTCTTGTTTGTCATGGGCCTTAGAGGAAGCTGAGTGAGGAGATCTGTACTAAAGCTTCTTAGATAAGGTGGTGGTAAAAATAATTAATTTATACTTATTCAAATCCAGAGTAGTGACAAGCAATTTGGTTTTTGTCCAGCTAACATTTATATGGGTGTTGGAAAACAGAGTTTTGCTTTCTGGCTTCTCTGATCGTTTTTGGCCAGTTTTGCTTTTGCATTGTTATGTTTTGTCCATTAGTACAGTAGTTCTGAAAGGGCAGCTGTGAGGCTGCTCCAGATGGCTAATCTCTAGCTGTCGGGGTATGTCTGCCCAGATTAGCGGGCAGCTGCTTCTGGTATGAAGCGATGCTCTGCTTGCCATATAATTTCATGCTTCTTTGTCTGTACTATATCCTCAGCCTGGAATGCTCTGCCTTTCTTTCCTGACTTCTTTGTCGAGTGTCTACTTAAAACCTTAGGTTTAAATATCTAATCTCTTCTGGAGGTTTGTCCTTACCCCTGAGGTGTGGCATTAATCTCTCCTTTCACTATGTTCCAAAGTATTTAACACATAACCCCTATTACTGCACTTTCTAGCTTATATTCAAATCACTACTTTAACTTTCTATCTTTCAAAGTAGAATAGAGACCCATGAATTCACTATTTAAAAGTACAGACATTTAATGCCCCTGAATTGTAAACTTACAGATAGCTATGAATATTGAATTATGTACATCACCACACAAAAAATACAGAACTATGACCAATCCTCAAACTACTTAATGACTTATTCCTTCCTTATTCCTTGGAGAATGGGCTGGGTTTGTTATTTCTTAAAGATGGGGTAATGGCGAGAGAGGCTGAGAACACTGTTATCCTTCCTTTGATTTGCCTGTGTCATTGCCCCCATTAGTCCCAAATTCCTAGGACTCAGTTTCCAAAGATGAATAATTAATTCCTGTGACAAAAAAACCATTTCAATCCTTTAAAGGATCAATTATGTCTCCATAGGTGGAAAATATCCTGTGCCTTATTACATGTTGAAAGTCAAAATATCATTCTTTGAGGCACAAAAAAGTGGAATATTTGTGTCTTATGTTATCTTGGTGTATACATGCACTTTAGCCTCATGGACATATACATATAATCATGTACACATGTGTACACATGCACACATATATGTATTCTCACACACACATGTATTTGTAAAATATTCATATATACTTAAGTGTTACACACTAAAATTCCATTTCTAAAATAAACTGTAATTTTCTAAAATTACATAAATCTTTATGTTTGCCCAACTTGACAGCATGATAGGGAAGGAACTGGGGCTCTTGTGTTATCACATCTTTGTGTGCCAGCACAAGGCAGGCAGTGCGCTGGAGGCTACTCTCTCTGGGATCAGCCCAGCACTTAAAGCGAACCCTGAGATCAACACCATCAGTGAGACAAGTTACAGAACTTTATGGCAGAGTAGCCCAGAAATCCAACAGCATGTCTAAGCATTCCTCACTCTGGTGGCAGGAAATGAGCTAAAAGAATTTAGAGAATTACAATCACACTTAAGTTATCACTGGAGATTGTAGAATTTGAATAATGTGCACATACACTTCTTTTAAATGAGTTCCTTAGGCAGGTACTGCCTACAAGCACTTGAAGAAAAGGAGGTTCTGGATAAAATCAACTTGGGCCCAGCTATGTGGATTTGGACAAATGCGATATAGTTGTAAATAACAAAATTGAATGTAGCTTCAGTGGGTGAAAAAAAAAAATTCTGAGTGGCAGTTGGAGGTGTGACCAGCATTGCTGAAGGTTTGTTTTTCCCCTAGGATGTGATCGCTGACGACTGCCCTTACAATAGTCACACAACCACCGAGTCCCCTGTGGAACACTGTGTCCATAGGCTGCGTGTCTCAGGATTGCTGGTGGCCTGGTTTGTCTGTGAGAAGGCAGGCAGTGCAGAGCCGTGGCAGGAGGAACTAGTATTTTGAACAGAACTCTCTACCTGCTAAAATGAGCCAAGTCCTAGGTTTAGCCCTTCTACCAAGGGCAGAGACCAAGATGTCCCACACCCTGCAATCTTCTCTGCTTTTCCAGAAACTGTCAGATACTCAGGAATCACCCAACAATTCTAAAAATGCGGGTTCTTAGGCCCTGCTATCCAAAAAGTTTGATTTAATAGATCTGAGATGGAGCCTAGAATTTGTCTTTAAAAAAGAAAAAGTCCAATGCATAATCCTACAGGTTTGGAAACCACCAGTTTAAAACAATGGTCCGTCTTGGTGGGTAAATATGAAAAAGGAAAGGAAAAGAGAGGAGATGGAGTGGGATTTGAGAGCCCTGCGCCAATTCTCATGCACTCTTCGATGCTTTGTGGAGGCCCTGCGGTACCTCCCCTGGGGATTGTGGAGCCCAGCACCCTGGAGAAGTGCGAACTGTCTCGGGCTGGAGAAGAAGCACCAAGAAGCGTCGAGTGCAAGAGGGTTAAGGTCATTGTCTTCTCTACGTGTCTTGTCATTAGGTAAAAATCAGGACTTTAAATCTGAGTGAAGCAAAATCATTCAAGTCTACTTCGAATCAGTATTTCTCCTTCTGTGAGTAAGGGAGGATTGACGCATTCTTCTTCCCTTTTGGGGGACCATGTTCTTTCCCTCAATTTTCTCTCTTGAGAGTGTAGACCCTAGTGATTAAGGCTTTATAAATAAATACCCAGTTTAAGAATTTAACAAGAGGGCTGGGAAGATAGCTCAGCAGTCTAAGCACCTGCCTGGCAAGCTCAAGGACCCGGGTTCGATCCCCGGTACCTCTTGGTGTGCTGAACACCAGAACAGGGCATAGTGGTGCACCCCTGTAATCCCAGTACTGGGGAGTCTGAACAGGTGGATCATTATGAGTCTGAGCTGTGTAGTGAGACCCTGTATCAGATAAATAAATAAATAAATTTTAGAAACTTAGCAAGAACAGAGATATCAGCAACCGTTTCTAAACTTAATGAAAAAAAAGTTCATTAAACCATTATTCTTAACCTTGATGTCAACATTGTAGTGTGTGTGTATGTACACACGTGTACAAGTATTACTGGGGATTGAATCCAGGACTGCATTGTAGGCATGTGTCACCATGCCTGGTTAACACTGTATGATTGCTATGGAGTATATTTTAATGAAGCTACAAATATGGACAGCTCTTTATTTTGTCACAAATAGCTAGTCACTAATTTGAATGAAAGCCAGAGTAGCATTGTTTCCATCTTCCAATCCCTGCACAATCACAGACTCTCTGCACAAGATGACCAGGGATAACCTGGTTGCCATGCAGCGTGGTTCCCAGGACTGACAGCTCAGCAAAGCTGCAAGCATCGGCCCTCTCACTTCAAAGGAAGTTTCAAAAGAGGTTAAATTGAAAGGTAGATACCTCTTAAGTCTGACTGCTGGAACTGCAGCAGTCCTGCCTTGGATTTAAAATGTCCCCCACAACTCACATGTTAAAGGCTTGGTTTCCGACAGATGGACTGTTTGGGAAGTGATCATGGAGCTGGGACCTCGCTGAAGAAGGTGGATCAAGGCGGAGTGATCTTGGGGCCTGTACTCTCAGCCCTTTCCTCTGGGGCTCTTTCATCCTGTTTCTTGGCTGCCCTAGGGTGAGCAGTTTTCTCCCACGGTGCCCTTCCACCATGACATTTATTTTAATCTCTGCTCAAAGTAAGAGAGTCAGCCCCTACAGACTCACACCTCTAACACCTCTGAGCCAAAGTAAATCTTTTCTTCCAAAGTTATTTTTCTTGGGTATTTTATCACAGTGACAGGAAGCTGACAAACCTATAAAGCCTGCAGTTGAATTTTTTAAATCATATTTAATAACTCATATGACCATATAATATTGAAAAGATCTAGAAGAAATTATATCAAGAAAATAACTTTCAGCTCTCTAGTATAGGATTTATTGTAGTCATTCTAGAAAGAATAATGCAAAAAGCAGTACATTATTGTTTAATTTACTTTTCAGTGGATGGGTCTAGGAGAAATTTTACTAAGATTTATGTAAATCTGCATCTACATATCAAATCAACCAGGTTTCTTGCTCTGACATCACTTGGTAGAAAATTTATAAGCAGATTTAACAAATAAGATGCATTTCAAATAAAGATATTTAAATTACAACTGTAGGGCCAGCCAAATAGCTCAGCAGATTAAACTCCCTGCAAGCAGGTGAAGGGGCCAGGAGTTCAATCCCCAGGCCTGCTGTGCCGGCCCAGCCCCAGGGCAAGCTGAGATAGCAATTGAAACTGGACATGGTGGCACTCGCCTATAATCCCAGCTCTTGGGAGGCTGTAAACAGGTGGATCACTACAAGTCTGAACTAGTAGTGAGATCCTGAACACCCTGTAGACTGTTCCTTAAAATACAAAAAAAAAAAAAAAAAAAAAAAAAGAAAGAAAAAGAATTTCTCAATACTGACAAGGAAGATTTGGAAGTTGAACTGAGATTTTATGTTATAATTTCACAGTTTCCACTGAAATAAACTTTTCTAAGTTTATAGTTGTAATTTATTTATTATTATTTTTTCTGTACTTGGGGATAGGTCTACAGGGTGTTCAGCGTCTCACTAGTAGATCAGACTCACAGTGACTCTCCTGTTTCCAGCCTCCCAAGTGCTGGGATTACAGGTGCGCACCACCATGCCCAGTCTCAACTGCTGTCTCAGCGTGCCCCGGGGCCAGGGCCAGTGCAGCAGGCCTGGGGATCGAACCCTGGCCCTGTGCCTGCTTGCTGGTGCTTTATTTGGCTGGTCCCCTTGAGAAATTCTTTCAGTGGAAAATTGTCCCAGTTTCTAGTGGTGCAAACAAAGCACGGAACATGTTCCCAGCAGCAATGACATATATCTTGCTTGGAAAATAGATTTTGAACATTAAAAAATATGAAATCATTGAACTTTTATACACCCTATTTCTTTTCAGATTTCTTTGATTCTGGGAAAGTATTGAAAGGCAGAGATGGAAAACACATCAAGCCAATGCAAGAGACATAATTCAGTCCATTTGAGTGGGTCTTCAAAGAAAAAATTCAAAGAAAGAACGAATTTGCTCTACTCTGTAGTGCTTAGAGAATTTTATTTACCGTAATTTTCATGCTGAATATTAGGATTTTAAACTTTAAACCAAGCTGGGGAGGTAGCTCAGTGGTCTAAGTGCCTGCCTGGCAAGCGCAACGACCGGGGTTTGATCCCTGGACCACATGCCAAGCCAGCCCGGAATACCGAGTTTGGTAGCACACACCTGTAATGAATGAATTCATTTAAAAATTTTTAAAATTTTAAACTTTTAAGCCAAAACAGCTACCATTTCCTCACAGAACACAATGTGTCATATACTTTACATATATTATTTTTCACCTTTTTATTAGTACTTGTTTGCAGTGTACAATGGCTACATTAAATCATGGAGACTTGATTATGTACATAATAGATCTTAATTCTTGTTTTTTCTTCATTCCTTACCCCTTACCTCTCTCCCTGCTCCTGTCAATTCTTGGACTCCTACCCACTTCTTCTTCTTTTTTTTTTTTTTTTGTGGTACCAGGGATTGAACTCAGGCCCTTGCACATGCCAGTCAGGTGCTTATGCAGTTGAGCAGTCTCCCTGGCCCTCTGTCTCACTTTCAAAAGCTCCATTTTCATCATTTTTCCTTCAATTCTTTTTCCTCCACCATCTTTCTCTCCCTCCCTCCAGTTCTTGTTCCCTCATTCATTTGAAAAATATTTCCCTGCTTCCTATTTATCTCCTTTCTCTTTTGCTCTCTCCATTGAAAAAGAGAGAGATAAGAGAGACAGAGACAGGAGAGAGAGAGAGAGAGAGAGAGAGAGAGAGAGAGAGAGAGAGATTCACTCACAAATGCCTCATTTATTTTTCTGTAGGGCAGTATAGTACTCCATTGTGTATAAATGCCACATTTTTTTAATCCATTCGTTTGGTGGTGGGAATACAGGCCATTTCCAAGATTTAGCTATTATAGCTTATGTCCCCATAAGCACGGATTTGCATGTATCCATGTAATATGATGACTCTTAACTCTTTGGGAAGATGCCTAAATGGGCAAGAGCTGGGTCAAGTGGAATTTCTATTTATAGTTTGAAGAGTCTCTGTAAATTTCCATAGTGGTTGAACTAGTTTGCATTCCCACTAACACTTTAAAGCGCTCCCTTTTCCCTATATCCTCACTAGCATCTATTATTATTTGATTTCTTGATGCAAGCCATTCTTCCTGGAGTAAGATAGTATCTCAATGTTGTTTTAATTTGCACTTCCACAGTACCCAGATATGTTGAAAATTTTTTCATATATTTACTGACCTTTTGTATTACTTCTTCTGAGAAATGTCTATTCTTTCCAGTTGCCCACTTTTTGATTAAATTTTTTATTCTGAGGGTCTAATTTTTTTACATAAAGAGAAAAAAATCGCAAAAAATAATTATACAAAATTTCAAACCAAGATAGAAGGAGTAACAGTTGTAGTGTGTTGCTTTTTGTTATCTTCTTCAAAGTAGTTGCTCAGGTTACAAGATACAGGCATGAAAAATTGGCCAAATGATATAAACACAAATCTTTCCTTTCAATGAGCTAGTAGAAATTAGTAGTATAATTATCTTAACTAATATACATATAGATTCTTTTCCTTTTCCCTTCCTTCTTCTTTCCTTCCCCCATCCCAATTTCTCTTTCTTTTTGAACTGTTTCTTCCCATTTCCCAATTCTATTGTACAATTCAGCTCTTATTTACACTTTGAGCTTCTTATGCTAGGGAGACAATACGAAGTTTACACACATGAGACTGATTTATTTCCCTTCTTTTTTAGTTCTTTGTATATTCTAGATGTTAGTCCTCTGGCTGAGGAACTGCTGGCAAATTATTTTTCCTATTCCGTAGGTTGCCGCTTCACTCTGTTTGTTGTTTCCTACGATGAGCAGAAGCATTTGTGTAGTTGAGCCACATTCAGCTGATGACGTATGTGTAGCACAAATGAGAAAAACGGGGATGTAGTAAACCACTGATCTTTTGCGATTGTTCCTGCAACAAAACCTTTCCTATCCTGATTGACGCACGTTGTAAGTGGCAAAACTAAGATTTGGAACCTCTCTCTCTCTCTCTCTCTCTCTCTCTCTCTCTCTCTCTCTCTTTAGTCTCCAAGCCTTTGGCAACGAAAAAGGTGCTTGGCCCAGAGTGGGCATTCTATAAACATTTGTTGAAGGAAGGAATGTATGGTCATTGCCCAGAAGTGAACATAATATTTCAGAAGGGATTTGATCCACATATGGGTTATTAGGCATACAAACACATTTGTACTCTGAACATCTATTAATAAAGGCTTAAAGAGCTTTATTTTTTGCCAAATATACTTATGTTTCCAATAACAACAACAAAATTATTACCTACCTAACATGTATAAAGAACAGAAGTTATAGTAGGTAAACCAAAAATAATTGTCTTCTAGCTGTTCATGATTCCACAAGTGAGAGTCTCACTGACAGCCAGCTGTGTCACAAGCGGTGAACAGCGCATTGGAGAGCATGCCTGACTGAGCACAGAGTGAAGCTGGGCAACTTGAGTTTCAGCCATTTGGTGCATGGGTTGAATATTAATGGTGAGTTGGCTGCTGTATGCACCTCTGCAGAGAAACTTCTTAAAACTATACCTCCTGACCTCAAAGACCTCACAAGCTAATACCAGTGGAAAAGCAAAATGAACTGTTAGGGAACTACACCAGAGCTGTGGCAAAATTAAACCTAGGAAGCTGTGGATATTTGGGTAAACAATATGAGATCAGCCTGGGAGAGTCAAAGAAGGCTTTCTGAAAGAAGTGATCTTCAAGGTGATTCCTCAGAAATGAGCATTGGCAGATGAAGAGAAAACACTAGTGGGGAGGAAGAGTACAGGCAGCCCCAGTGAGCACTGGCACCAAGGCCAGACCACAGAGATACTCTGGAAGCATGACTTGTTCTGAGGGCCAGAAAACAGCACACTCTTAGCTTGGGCTGCTATAACAAATATCACCAAGGTGGTTGAGACAATAGAAAATTATTTCTTTATAGTTTTGGAGTGTGGAAGTCTTATCTTAGGACACTGACACATTTGGGATATGGTGTGGGTGCTCTTCCTGGCTTTCAGAGAGCTATTGTCTTCATACATATTGTTGTTGTTGGGGTTCTTTCTTTGACACCAGCTTGGACTATATAGTAAGGTCAAGGCTGGCCTGGACTACATGTTACAACCCTATCTCAAACAAATGAAACAAGAC
This sequence comes from Octodon degus, assembly GCF_000260255.1. Lineage (NCBI taxonomy): Eukaryota > Metazoa > Chordata > Mammalia > Rodentia > Octodontidae > Octodon > Octodon degus. The sequence goes on along the minus strand of NW_004524650.1, from coordinate 6,295,454 downwards.
AGAAAGAAAATGAACATTGTGAATAGATTTCAGAATCATTGAGAAAAGAATATAATAAGAAAGGCTTTGATGTTATGAACACAGGGTGATTTCAGAAAGCTGGTTTTCAGTGACTGAGAAAATGAAAAATAGAAAATGGTGCCACCAATCACTGGCAGTGAAGAACAGTGAGCTAAGAGAGCTAACCATGAAGAGCATAAAGGGAGAAGATGAAGATGAGAGAAAAGAAAAGGAGGAAAGTCTAGGGAAAAGTCAACATACAAGAGATGAAAAGAGGAAAAGAGATACTATTGTCCTAGACAGCAAGGCTGAGTTTCAAGAAAGAAATGGACAACAGTGTCAAATGCTTTTGAGAGACTAAAGAAAACATAGGCTGAAAATTCTATAATACTGAGCAATTAAGAGGCTGAGCATGTAGCTCCTTGGTAGAGTGCCTGCCTAGCATTCCCTGGGTTTGATTGCCAACACTGTATAAGAGGAAGAGGAGGAGAAGAAGAGGAAGAGAATGAAGAGGAGGAGAACAACAGAAAGAACAACAAATGAGATTTAAAAAATGGCTATGGAAAAGTAACTAAGGCTGAAAATGATTGGAAGAATTACTGAGAAAAAAAGTCAAGAAACATAAAATGGTAAGGGTAGAACTCTCCTTTCAGTTGTAGGTTTGAATCTGTATTGTTGAAAGAAAAGGAAGAAAATGTTGATCAAGGAAACATAAACTGTTCGGAGATCTTAAAAGAACAGTTACACCACAATGTACAAATGTCTGCTGTTCCTCTTCAGCCTCAGGAAAATGTTAGAAGGGGGATAGCTGGATTGGTCCAGAATTGAGACTTAACTCAATGAATATGTAAAGGAATGAGAGGAGATGAAATTGGGGGTTTTGATCAAGAGACAATGAAAGGCTGGTGGCTGAGCAATTGAGGAAGGGTGGAGCAGTCAAGGGGCGTAGAGCCTGTAATGTGACTGCAATACCTGCGTGTACGAGAATGTTGTGCTCTGATGTTGGAGTTAAGATTTCACAGAAGGAACAATTTCAGCTGATGATATAACACGTAAGCAAGAATGTAGACTAGGGGCCTGGGATGTAGCTAAGCAGCATGGCACCTGCCTGGTAAGTTCAAGATCCTGAGTTTGATTCCAGGTACCAAAAAAAAAAAAAAAAAAAGTTCAGACTTGAAAAAAATAGGTAACAAGAAAAGATTATGGATCTGTGAACCTAGGATAGCTGAATGTAGCTGCATATTGATACAAAGAACTCAGGACAGAGAAATTGTATTAGTCAGCAAGCAACAGACAAATGTCTTTCTCATTTCTAAAGTGAAATCCACATTCTGTGGAGTTAGAAGTCTACAGTAGATTTAGGAGTAAGGAACTATGCAGTGATGTTGGTACAGTATAGAAAACCAATAAGGGGGGCCGACCAGATAGCTCAGCAGACTAAAGTGCCTGCTTAGGCAGAGTGCAGTGGAAGGGTTCGATCCCTGGCAACTGGACGTGGTGGCACATGTCTGTAATCCCAGTGCTTGGGAGGCAGAAAACAGGAGAATCACTAGGAGTCCGATCTACATAGTGAGACCCTGTTCACCCTGTAGACCCTATTCTAAAGTCAGAAAAGAAAAGAAAAGAAAACCAATAAGGGATTGTAGAGTACCCTGGGGAAAGATAAATGCAACAGTTACCTTAGATTTAAAGAGATGAGAGGCTGAGTAGCTACCAGAACTCAGGTAAAGAGGCTGAGAGGCCACTGAGATTAATCCAAAAGAAATGTTAGGCCAAGAAGTGGGAGTGGTCTGTTTATCAATAAAATTTTGAAAAAAAAAAGTGGGAGTGGTAAATACGACCCTCTCGCATTCCTTCTTCCTTCCCAAGTCTCTGCTGGTGCTAGCTGTTGGTCAGACTCCACCAGGAAGCACAGAGAACAAGGAAACCTACCAAATCCTTCACACATACTCTTATCCCACTTTTACCCCCAGCACAAAGGAGGTTAAAGAAGGATCCAAAATGGCTTTAGTGAGATGAACTGCTATTTAGCTTAGTGAGATTAGAGATACAATTTAAGGAAGAACTAACTGATAATGCAAGTTTCTTACAAGGTAAGAGAGAATGAGACTCAAATCTCGGATAAATAGATGACACTTAAACAGGAAAGATAGACTGGGTGTGGTGGCACATCCCTGTAATCCCAGCATGAGGGAAGCTGAGGCAAGGGAACTGCTGTGAGTTGGAGGCCAGCCTGGGCTATGGAGTGAGACACAGTCTCAAACAAAACCAAAATAGGAAGGATAATTTTGAGACAGAAAATACATTTTTAAAGAGCTGTATGGATTCTATTTTGTGTATTAAGCAAAGGACAGCCACTGAGATAGAGTGAAGTGAGGGATGAGCTTTATGAAAAGTTCAAGAAAAGTGGAAGAGATGGATCGGATGAGTGCAGCCCAACTTCCCTTTGTGGGAACGTCCACGTGAGGTGTGATCTCGAACCAGGGTGTTTTGATCCATCCAGGTGTTACTTTTCTCTAGTGCTGTTCAGGTGTGGGGTATGGAGATGGTTAGGCTCCAGGGGGTGAATTTTGCCAAGAGGAATCAAGGGAGTTTTTGAAATGGTGAACAATGAATCTAAGTCATAGAGGGAAGAAAATAAAGGCTGAGGAAGACTATTGAATATGCAAAACGTGGTAGACTTTGCTCTGAACTGGGTGCCCTACGAAAACATCTTTGAAGAAGGAAGTCAAAAGTTGTAAAAAGATAAATTTCTTAAATTAGTGATTTTGGTTATGTTGGTTTGAATCCTTTCATTTGCAAGAAATAGAAACTAAACTCATATTAGCATAAACTGAAAAATATTTTATCAGTGGATACAACCCACAAATCTAAGAGTCAAGGAAACTTCAGACATATGTGGATCCTGAGGCTGGAGTGTGGCATCAGGGCTGCCTTGTTTTATAAGTTTTCTTAGAGGTTTCTATTCCTTTCCCTCTCTTGCAAGAAACAGGCCTTTTTTTTTTTTTTTTTTTTTTTTTTTTTTTTTGTATTTTAGGGAAGAGTCTACAGGGTGTTCAGGGTCTCACTACTAGATTGGACTCATAGTGATCCCCCTGTTTACAGCCTCCCAAGAGCTGGGATTCCAGGTGCACACCACCACCCCCAGTCTCAGTTGCTGTCTCAGCGTGCCACGGAGACGGGGCCGGCACAGCAGGCCTGGGGATTGAAACTCTGACCCCTGCGCCTGCTTGTAGACACTTTAATCTGCTGAGCTATTTAGCTGGTCCCTACAAACAGGCCTTTTGTTAGTGCTCTGTGTGGAAACATGACTGCTAGCAGCTCCAAACCCACTCATGGCAGATGACCTAGTAAGAAGAGACTCTCTTGGTGTCCACAGGTAAAATTTCCTGGAAGACCTGTGACTGGTCTTGATTGGGCGACAGTTCATCCCTAGATCTAGTCACTGTGGATGGGGCTGGGAAAGAATAGTGAACTACCTTTCATGGCCAGACCTTGGAAGAGTAATGTAGAGGGAAGGGGGCAAACTTACATTTAACAGATTTTGCAGTGTAAAAAGACATAGGTAAAGGTATAGCAAGAGAACTCAGCAGACTAAGCACCTGCTTAGACAAGTACAGGGAACAGAGTTCAATCTCCAGCACCACAGGCCGTGCCAGCCCCGCCTCTGGGTGCACTGAGCCAGCTACTGAGACCCAGTGTGGTGGTGCAGGCCTGTAATCCCAGTGTTGGAAAGGCTGAAAACAGGAGGATTCCTACAAGTCTGAGCTACATAGTGAGACCTTATACCAAATACATTTAAAAAAAAAAAATGATTAAGGAGAAATTTTTCCCAAACCATGTAGAGGTATTGGGAGCAGAGCCATGGCCAATTGTATGGGTAGAACAATAACCTTAACAGGGCAGCAGCACGTGAAAACTCGATTAGACTCTGACTTTTAAAAATGCTTCTCATGGCAACACTCATTAGATGTGCATGTTCTAACATGCTTCTTTGAAAGTCTCAGTACTATTTTACCTTTTTTTTTTTTAAATATTTTTTTTAATTTATGTGTGTGTGTGTGTGTGTGTGTGTGTGTGTGTGTGGCCAGCTCAGCCCACCAGGGGGCAGGACTGGCTGGCATGTGGTGCTGGGGGATTGAACTGTGGTCCCTGTGCTTTGCTAAGCTTGTTCTAAGTAGGTGCTTTAGACCACTGAGCCATCTCACCAGCCCCACTATTTTACCTTGAAATTCAGTATAATGGCTAATGAGAGTTAAAAGGCAGTGTCTAGTGATGCTTTCAAAAACTGTCAGTTCTTGAGCCCTTATATGGTCTGGTACTATGAAACCCTTTTATACAGTGGCCACTTCTGTGAAGTTCTGAATTGGATAGTCACTGATTTACTCTCTACTCTTTCTTTTCTTCCTCCTAGTGTACAAATTTTCTTTTGGAAAACAGGGGTTCTCCCATTCTTAGTGACATTCTTACAGAGGGACACGTAGTTTTTGACCAAGTTGAGCTAATCAGAATCATTTGTCTCTCTGGTCTTAACAACTGGTACAGGGGTGGGCGTGAGGCCTACAGGCTTTGTTGCTTATGCTGGGAATGCCAGGATGCAGATTCTTTTGTTGTCTGGATTGTGTGGTGAGGCAATGGGAGACCTGGGGTGGCCACAACTACTGGAGGAGCTGGGCCACACACACAGTGAGGGCAGGGCTCCAAAAAGGTAAAAGACAATGAGCTTGGGACCCAGATAACATAGCAAGCCTCTGAGGCAGAGTGGTCCAAGATGGCCCTGATTCTAGACTTCTGCTGCCTCAGCCAATAGCATCTTATTCTCTGGGAAAATTATTTCTCCTGAGCTTCCATTTCTTCACTTTTAAAATGGTAAAGATGAAAAGAATTTTGCTGACATACTATAAATTCTGGTAGATTGCTGCATGGTACCATTTTAAATATACTTTCATGAAATTGATCAGGGTATAGCCTTTTTTTTTTTTTTTCACTTACAGATACATACTTTAAAAAGTTTTATACTTCCAGGTGTGGTGGCATATGCCTGTAATCCCAGCATTCAGGAAGCTGAAGCAGGAGGATCACTGCTTTTGAGTTTAAGGCCAGGTTGGGCCTTGAACTATGAAGTAAGTTCAAGGACAGCCTGAACTTCAGTAAAACCCGTCTCAAAAGACAATAATAATAATAACAATAATAATAAGCTGTATACTGTTTAAGTGTAGACAAGTAATTTAAAAGTAATATATATTCAATATTTTTCTATTAAAAAGATTTGCCCATTGTAGAAGATGTAATTGCTTTGTATAACTTATACACTAAGTGTGTTTGATACTTACTATTGAGATTGAGTGTCAGATCTTTGGTCAGTAGTAAATTACCATTATTTATTGCTCTGTGTAAAGAGCACTTTTCTTTCGACTATTTTCAGATTATATTTCCTAACTTTGGAACATCAGCCAGGATTAACATGAGGGTTGCTTGTATTTAAGAGCTCTCTTTTTCTACTTTTGTTTCTTTCCCACATTCTTTCCTTGGATTTTTACTTGTCTTTATGACATTTTAAGGTAAGAAACTTAACATTTTTAAAGGTTTTTGTTTTTATTTGTCTGCTTTTGCTTACAAACAATTCATAAAAACATTTACTGAAGAACAATGCAAGATACTTTCTATGCTTATGGTTAAGAATCTGGCTGGGGAGCTGGCTCAGTAGAATAAGCGCTTGCCCAGCAAGCACAAAGGCCTGAGTTCAATCCCTGGTTGTGAAAAAAAAAAAAAAAAAAAATCTGTGCTGCTATTTATTCCAAAAACAGAAAGCTGCAGAAATAAAAGTCTAAACATGCACAGGAAGATTCACGTATGGTTTCTTACAGTTCATCTTGAAAACCCAACTCATAATACCTTCATGAAAACAAAGCAAATAAATCAAACCATTGCCAACCTTAGAAAGTAGAGGTACACCCTAAATACAGTTTACTGAAGCTCAGCCACAGCGCAGCCTCGGCTCTGGTTTGGACAAGTGTTTTAAATTGCACTGGGTGGAGGCCCGGCAGGAAGGAAGCATCGGGTATTGCTGGAACATATCTTTGTTTGAGCAACAGCTAATGAGAAAGGTCACCATTATGCTTGCTTTCAAACACTAGGCCTGTTTTGAAGACTGTACTGAACATCTCATCACAAACGCTGGTGAATACCACTGAAGTACACAGCCCACAGTATTCATCTTTTTTCTTCCAAAAGGAGAAAAGAAACTCAAAGCAGTGAAAAAAAAGTTTATGTCCCCACCATTGTTCTGATGAAAATTTTCCAGTAAAAGATAAAATTGCTTCCTATTTATAGGCTCTTGGGTTCCTGGTTATTTACAAATTCTACTAGTGAATATGAAAGAAATTTAGCTAGTTTTTTCCCTGCAGTTTTAGTGTTATTCATGCTCCTGTTAAACTCATTGCCAGTGTTTGCGATGCAAGGCTTTCTGGACTTTGTTTCCTAACATTTATTGTATTTGTTTAGTGAATCAAGTAAATGATACTAAGATCCCAAGAAAAAAATTTAATTTTCTTCTGATTAAAGTATTTGCTAACAAATGTAATAACCTTCAGAAGCTTCTTCCCGGGAGGGGCTGACGTGTATCCCAAACAGTAAGAACAGCACTAGCAGACATTTCTGCCACAACTGTGGGGGAGGGGTAGAAATCTATTAAAGATCCCAGTTGATATTTTCGGTTTTCCCTGTTGGCCAGGGTGTTGTATTCCCATATCTGCAGCACGTTCCACTGTGAGAGCTGAGTCCTCAGAATAAACTTCATGAGAGGCTGGGTCCACCCTCTGGGATAAGGGATCCAGGGAGAGGAAGGGGAGGGGGTGGAGGAAAAAGGGAGGGGATGGCTGCCTTCCTGTGTTTGGATGACCTTTCCTTGTGTTTATCCGGAGGGACTGGCCAGCCACGCTCTACTTGGTGTCCATCGATCATGTTGCCTAGCTTTCTGCTAGTCAAGGACTTTGCCTTTGCTGGGAGGAATAGATTTAATTTTCTGAGTTTTTAATAAATACATAACATAGAGTCTATAGCTTTCCTAGGGGTGAGGGCCTAAAAAAGAAGTCTTACTCAACACACACACATGCTCAGCCCAGCAAAGTCCTTAGAGGAAAGCCTTAGGTACATTCTGGGGCTGTCTGAGCAAGGGGCACCTAAGCTTCTACCCTTCCTCCAAGCTGGGCTGTGACAACTTTTCTTCCCTGACACCCAGCATTCTGCATAATATCCCCTCCTGTGGGCACTTGAATATTTCTTGAATGAGGGAGTAAATGCGTGAATAAATGAGCAGCCACAGGGAGGAGGCTGGGGAGCAGCCTGTGGGGTCCCTGCACTACCTAGGTTATTTGCCAGTTTCTGTCCTAAGGGCTTTGTGCAGCTCCACTTCAAAGAAACCAGTTTGAAGCCTCCCGGTCTCACATTCCGGATGGATGAATCACTTGTTTCTTGTGGGTGAGTGAGACCAAATCCTCCGGTTGCCACCTATGCTTCATTGCCAACCTATGCTTCAGTGCGTGGCACACTTCTCACTTGGCCTGGCTTTAGATTCAGCGCTACTTCCTCTCAGAAGCTACTCTCAGCCCTCTCACTGTCCTTCACTTACGTTAGACTTGAAGAACCTCTTATAAAACCCTTTAGATACCTTTCAAGACACCCCTTAACAACATCTTTTACCTTTCCGTCTCTTTCTCTGTCTCTCTCTGTCTCTGTGTCTCTCTCTGTCTCTCTGTCTGCCTCTGTCTCTCTCTCTCTCTCTCTCTCTCTCTCTCTCTCTCTCTCTCTCTCTCTGTCCCTCTGTCTCTCTATATGCCTCTCTCTCTCTCCCCCCGCCCCCCTTTGGTAGGGATTGTGCCCAGAGCCTTTGCACTGAACTACATTCCCAGACCTTTGCCATTGTTAATGCTAAAACAGAGTCTCACTAAATTGCTAAGTTGTCCAGGCTGGACTTAGACTTGTGATCCTCTTGTTTTAGCCTCCCAGACTGAAACACAATGCCTGACCCATGTCATACGAGTTCACTTGTATGACAATTCCATGTCTGTTTTCTCCACCTCATTACAAACTCCCTAAAGATAGGGAATCATATTTATTTTCTTCTCACTGAATCCTTAGCACTTGGCACATACAGTAAACCTCATGCATGTTCAATGAACAAATGAGCAGATTAATGAATAAATTCAATTTGGAAGAAGAATTCAGATGAGGTTACTGAGTAAAGTAGAGAAAAAGGTCAGAGTCCAAAAGCCTTATCCCAAGCAAACCTTGGACACATTCATCAGTCTGAGATTCTGAAAGAGATTATAAATCATCGTACATTTTACCTCTGGAAGCTAGCTAGTGTTCTGTGATCGTAAGAGTGGGAAACACTCCCTTTCTGGAGCTATACAAGTAGCAACTTCTTCCACCTTTTCAGTAATAGCATTATTCCTGGTTGCCAGGTTTCCAAACCTTGTAAGAATTGTTGGCATTTCCTTCTTCCTCACATTACGTGGTTTGATAGTATTTCTTGTTAGAGATGAATGGATAATGGCAATGTGATATTCAGCCAAAAAGAAGAATACAGTCATGCCGTTTGCAAGAAAGTAGATGCAACTGGAGAGCTACATGTTACGTGAAATAAGCCACACTCAGAAAGCAAAGTATTTATTGCATGATTTCCCTAACACATAGAACCTAAAAATGATAACATGAAAGCAGAAGAGATATTATAAATAAACAGAAGAGAATAAGGGAGAGGAAGGAGGGCATGTAAGGGAGGGGAATAGAAAAAAATTTATTAATGATATACTAAGACCATGATGTTGACCTGAATTTGTTGATGTAAAAACATCTCTACTATACTTCATTAGGTGAAATAACAGACTATAAAATGGTATACATGACACTGTTAATGGCTTATTTTCAAAAATGCATTGATTCATAGCGATACCAAGAAATGATTTAGAATGGTGCTCACTTTGCTGTTTCAGTCTGTCTCTGGGAGTGAGAAGCTAAACATTTCTTTTTTTTTTTTAAAGAAAGGTTTATTTATTTATTTATTTATTTTTTTGCGGAACCAGGGATTGAACTCAGATCCTTGCGTTTGCCAGTCAAGTGCTTATCCTACTGAGCCATCTCCCTGGCCCCGAGAAGCTAAACATTTCTTTTCCTTTCCGGTTTTCACTTTTTTATTAGCGAATGTCTGTAGTACACAAGGATCACTTTCTTCGTGAGGGGCGCTACATGTGCATGACACATGCTTTTCTTAAGACAGGGTCTAGCTATGGAGTTCCGGCCAGCTTTGTGCTCACTTTTGTAGGCTGGCCTCAAACTCCCAGTGATCTTCCTATCTCAGTCGCCTGAGTGCTGGGATTACAGATGTGCGCTACCGTGGCCTGTTCCAGGCCTGCATGGAGGACCTGGTTTTCTGGGGCCAGGGATAAAACTCAGGACCTTGCGCTTACCAGGTAGGTGTTTATGCCTCTGAGCTATCTCCCCAGCCCCTACATGATACATCTTACATAATTTTTTTTCTCTTCCTTTTCCCTCCTTCCATCTCTTGGTCCCATTTGCAAAGATTTGCGAAGATCTATCTCCCTATGTCCTATCATCTATCTTTTATTATGCTGTTTATATTTTGGCTTTCTTATATAAGAGAAACTTGCAATTTCTAAACTATGAGTCTGATTTGTTTCACTCAACATAATGGTCTCAAAGTGTACCCATTTTTCCTACTAATTACTCAAGTTTATTCCTTCTTTATGGCAGAGTAGTACTCCATTGTGTATAAATATTGTATCTTCTTTATCCATTCATCTGTTGGTGGACATATGGGGTGTCTCCAAGATTTAGCTATTGTGAACTGTGGTGCTATTAAGGAGGTATGTGTACATCACTATGATATGATGTTTCTACAGCTTTCATGAAGATCCTAGAAGGGGAACAGCTGGATCAAGTGGAGTCTATAGTTTTAGTTTTTTGGGAAATTTCCATTCTGGTTTCCCTAGTGGTTGAACTATGTAGAAGGGTTCCTTTCGCCCAAAGCCTACCAGCATTTGCAGTTATCTGATTTCTTGACGATACCAGTTTTTTTGGAGTCAGATGGTATCTCAGTGTTGTTTGAAGTTGTATTTTTCTAATGGTCAGCTTATTTATTGTCTAGTTGTACTTCTTCTTCTAATAAGTGTCTATTTACTTCACTTTCCTTGTTTTGATTTGTTCTTTGATTTTTCATTGAGTCTAATATTTCTGAGTTCTTTAAATATTCTTGTTCTTTACCTGAGGAATATCTAGTAAAATCTTTTTCCAATTCTATAGCTTATCTCTTCACTCTGTTGGTTGTTTCCTTTGCTGTTCAAAAATGTGCTAGTTAAATATGACCCCATTTATTGATTCTTGCCATTATTGCTGGTGCAATTGGGGCTCTACTCAGAAAGGCCTTGCTTATGCCTATGTCTTCAAGAGTTTCACTTATCTTATCTTCCAACAGATTGTTTCTGTTTTAACATTTAGATCTTTGACCCATTTTTATTTTAGTTTCGTATATGCTGAGAAATGTGGGCCTAGATTCAATCTTTTGCACGTGTATAGCCCATTTTCCCAAAATTGTTTGTTGTTTTGTTTCGGATTTTTCATTTGTTTTGTTTTGTTTTGTTTTGTTTTGTTTTGTACCAAGGATGAAACTCAGGACCTTGTGCTTGCCAGGCAGGCACTTAAGCTGCTGAGCTATCTCCCCAGTCCCCCAGCACTGTTTGTTACAGAGGCTATCATTCTTCCAGTGTAATATGTTTTTCTTTTTAAAAACATCTTTGGACTTGTGATATTATGTTGCTAAGAAGAGAAAATTAAGAATTTCTATGAGTATGTGAGGTGATAGATATGTTAATCAGCTTGATTGTAGTAATTATTGTACATTGTATATGCATCTCAAAATATGCTGTTTTATGCCTTAAATATGTATGGTTTTATTTATCAATTACACTCAATTTTAAAATATTTTAAAATGCTTCTAGTTTTTGTTTTTGTATTCCCATAAAGACCTTTTAATCTAATTACTGCATTAGGTTTCTTTCTTTTACAAGTTATAGACACTGAACCCCACTTAGGTTAAAAACAAAAACCTGGAATACATTGGCTCACCTCTCCAGGTAGTTGATGGGGGGAGTTTGCTTCAGATGTCATAATGCAGGACCTCAAGTGTTGCTCAAGACTCAGTCCCTCCTTACCACCACTCCACTAAGCTTTGGGGTTTGTTTTTGGGTTTTTGTTTGTTTGTTTGTTTCTTTTTTTGTATTTTAGGGAAGAGTCTACAGGGTGTTTAGGGTCTCACTACTAGTTTGAACTCGTACTGATCCTCCTGTTTACAACCTCCCAAGAGCTGGGATTACAGGGGTGCACCACCATGCCATCTCAGTGCACCCCGGAGATGGGGCCGACTTGGCAGGCCAGGGGATTGAACCCCCAGCCCCTGCTCCACTAAGCATTTGAAATGGATACCTTCCACTCCTGGCTCATAACCTCCTCAATGCATCAGAGAGACCTCTGATTGCATCCACGTGACTGCCTCTGAACCAGTCGCTTTGGGCGCTCCAGCATGAGCTATCACAGGCCTGGTTCATCATATTACAATGCACATCTTTGTAACCCCTGAATGGGAAAGTGGCACAATCACAGAAAGAGTTCCTCGAAGAAAAGAGGAGTTATTAGATGTGAGTATAGCTCAGTGATAGAGTACATACATAGAGCACTCAAAGCCCTGGGTTAATCCCCAACACTACCAACAATAGAAAAAGGAATTATGCTACCAGGATGAGCTGAGGAAGTGGTGCTAGACAATCAAAAACAATAGATCACGTTTCTCACATAGCTCCCTTGTGCCAGGTGAGCAGCAGGCCCGCGACCTGCACGAGGCAGGGTGCACAGGGAAAATGAGGATGGGCTGTGTAGTGCGATTATTTTGACCCAAATACAAGTTATATCTCTTACCAAAATAACTAGTGTTATTTTGGACAGGTTAAACTTCAAAGGGGTCCAGCTTTTTCTTGATAAAACAGTGATAGAAGACATTCAACAGAATATTATTCAACTTTAAGTGGGAAGGAAATTCAAGCAAGCACTAAAACATGGATGAACCTTGAAAACCTTATAGTAAGGAACTAATGCAGTCATGGAAGGATAACTACTAAATGACTACTTAAACAAAGTACCTATTTAACTGCATTCAAATCCACAGACACAGAAAGTCAAACAGTAGGTATCAGAGGTTCAAGAAGAGGGAGAAGGAGAGTTACTAAGTAATGGACTCAGGGCTTCAGTGTTCCAAGATGGAAAGAGCTCTGGGGACGGATGGCAGCGATTGCCGCAATACAGCGTGGCTGCAGTTAACAGCCATCAACTGTATGCTTAAAGTGGTTAAGCTGGTTAATTTTATATCATAGATATTTTAAAATAATTTTTAAGGGTTAAGTAAGACAACAGATATACACTACTTAGTGTAGTACAAGCAGCTAGTCAATGCTCAAAAATGTCAAAAGTCTTCTCAGAGGAGCCCAAGAATGAGGTATGAGTGGCCCTATGTTCACAGCTGATTACATGGAGACTTGGAGGGTAAGTAACTGCTGTGAGCCTGCCCAGCCAGAAAAGTAAGACTCAAATTCAGCACTTGGCCCCTAAGGTCCTGCTGTTCCCAGTTATCCCAGGCACACTGCTTGCTACTACTACTGCTTAATACTTTTAAATGCTGCTTGGATTACATTAAGCTTGTACCTAACAAAACTTAAGGCATGCACTCATCTAAAATTTAAATTCCTCTTCCTTTTGACATAATTTGTTTTGCAGGCTGACCTTTACTATATAGCCAGCCTCATCTCTATCTCAAGACCCCGTTCTAGCCCTCCCTGTGTTATCTATGTCCATTGCCTATGTTGGTTCTCTTGATGCCAAGCCTGAGGCTCTACCAGCACCCAGTTCCTTCGGAAAGCCTCACCTACCTCGTTGAAAACCATGCTCACTTTCTTCGCACAGCTATGGACTTTGTTATTTTATAGCGATGCACAATGTACTGTTTAATGAATGCTATTATTTTGTGTAGTCATATCTTACCTCCACATCCACCATCAGCTCATGGAGCAAAAATTCTGTTATTTCCTTAGATTTTCCTTACGGCCAGTTTAGTTTTTTGCATTGAGTATGGACTTGACAGCAATTCCTTAATGATACTGCCGTAGGAAATATGATTACGGTGACTGATTCACACAACCATGATTTGAACTGAAGACAAACACATATTGTTCTCTTTCTTGTTAGAAAAGATACTGAGATTTGTCTTCATATTTCTAGGTCACTTTAGGACATAATCTTTCCTACTCAGAATGGAAAGAAAGCTTGAACCTGGTTTAAAAAAAACAACTTATCTGCTGGTGGGCCTGTGTGAGAGGTAGATGTCTCTTGATGATTAAACTCTGAGAAATAGAAGCAGACCAGAGTATTTTTGGAGCAACCAGAGATGAAGTGGTGAGATTTTCAAGAATATCTAAAATATGTGTAAAAGTTCATTTCAGATTGGGCAAATGGTGCCTACTGCACAAATATTTCAGCCTTTAGTAGGTACTGGAAATGTTAGTTTTGTGCATAAACCTTTCAAATGGCACTGTCCCTCCCCTCCAGTCCCTTCTCAAAGGCTGGTCCTCCATGGACCATGTAAAGCAGCTGCAGATGTCCCCAGGGAAGAGAATCAAGGTCAAAGTGCTAGAAATGGGCTTCTGGGGAGGCCTCAGCAGACTGTCCTAATGTGGTAGTTTTGAGTGGTCATGTCCTGAGTGATTGGTTTCTGCTCTTAAAATATTTTGGATTTCTCCTCTGGGCAGAAGAAGCGGCACTTCTGCCCAGGGGAGTTGTGCTTAGTAGCAACGTAAGCGCCAATGGGAGAATAACAGAGGATGAGGCAGGAAACACAGAGAAGGACCAGAGATCAGAGGAATCCAGATTAGTGATTTGGCCCAACGAGACATAGAAAATTATTAAGAGAGAAGTATAAACAGATGTAGATGTACTTTTTGAAAAATGGGGAAAGCTATTTAACAAGCTTTTTTAAAAAATTTTATTTATTTATTTATTTTTAACAAGCTTTTATGAGCTACCCGACGAGAGATAATGAAGACACGAACCAAGAATGTGGCAGCACCAGCAAACAGGAAGGGATAGACAGGAGAGATATATTTTAGGTAAAAGTAACTGAATTTATCATTAGATGGAGAGAGTGAGGGTACAAATGTCAAAGGGAGTAAGAGTCCGAAATGTGAAGGCTCTAATTAGTTGTATGTACCAAGGATACATTGATATTCACATTTAGTTTCAGTGTCTTGCTTTAAAGTTCAGGGAGTTAGTTGTGATAGATCAACGTAAGATACATGAGCAGAGCACCTGAATGGGTGGTTGTGTCTGTTCTTGAAAAACAGTCTTGCTACCTGAGCACATTTTGGATCAGGGAGGGTCAAGACCAGAACAGCAACTCATTCATAATCGTATTGCTCCAGCTTCCCATAGCTGAAGAAAACATGGAGAACATTCTGACTATCAAAACAGCAGCCAGATGTCTGTGGATGGGAGCATTACATTCATAACCCACAGGGCATCATTGCCTCTTCTTTGCAGTAGTTGAGTCCTGGGGATCACTAGGGTTGCTATAATTTCTTTGGGTCTTTCTCCACCTATTTGATAGTCAGGCTGAGCTATGATGGGATCCTGAATTTGAGATCCCCCTCTACACCACCCCAAAAAAGGCTGAGAATTGCTTCTCAAGGAGGAGCAGAACCTTAGCCTGTTAAATCCCAGGTTAACAGGAAGCAAAATGTAAAGAAGTTGGCTTATGATATCAGTGGATTTACCCTTATGATCATCTTCTCCAGCAGTCCTTTTACTTTTCTTGCTGGAGTAAGAGAAAAGATATTTAGCCAACAGGCAATTTGAGACAGTGGTAGACTGCTGTACTTCATCTGAATTTTAGTTCTTCAGTTTAGGAACTCAAGATTTTATTTCAAATAACATGTCTTTAAAGATGGTAGTGATTTTCCCTCTCAATGAGAATCAATGATGTTTTTACAGTTCTAAAAATAAACTGTGCTTAGGACCTGCAAAGAAATATTTAAATGTCATAACCTGAAAATAACCTCTGAATTTTCCCACACTCTAACAAATCCCCAAACTGCCAAGTGGATGTGTACCAACATTTCCAGATTCCCCTGAGAACACATTTGAGAATGCTTCTTTCCAAAGAAAGAAAATGTTAGGGGAAAGTATATACACTTGCAAAAAAAATAGGGCTTTACACCAGATACTACTCTCTTGTCACAAGGAAAATGTCTCAAGTACAACATGATAACACAAACACAAGATAAGTTATTTACACAATATCAAGCTCACTTTTGATTTTGCTTTCTTGCCCACGAGTTAATGTTTTCATTTTATAAAGATGTTTACCCTTTCCTAGCAAGCACAAGGGCCTGAGTTCAATCCCTGGTTCTGGAAAAAAAAAATATATATATATACATATATATATATATATACACATATATGTATATATATATATATATTAAAAAATAAAAATATACATAAAGATGTTTAAAAGAACAAAGAAACAAAAAGTTGTGCCTTTCTTCATTTACTTGCATAGCTCTTATTTGGTAAAGGAAAAACACAATTGTTTTTATTATCATTTTATTAAAAAGGAAGAGAAAAAATACAATTGTCTCAGTTTTCTTGATGCTTTCTCCTTGTTATACTTGTCTACCAAATGTAGTCCCTGTGTGAGCTCAGCCAAAGTCTTCATGACTTCCCCAAGCCGCAGAGCCCGGATGGAGAAAATCACCCCCTGCTCCGGGCTGAAGCTGCAATCCGTGCTTGGCTTCCTGCTCATCTCCAGGACAATCTGAGAATCTAGCTCTTCTGCACTATAGTTACTGTTACATATCTGCATTCTCGTCTTCTGTGCCTTGTTCTAAAGAAATCACCCGATAATACTTCACTCAGAAAACAGGAGTAAATCATGACCAAAACTCTAACTGGAGTTTTATAATGGAATATAAAGTGACTATAAACATTATTCAGTAAAGTAAACACATAAGAATAACCACACAAAAGATAAAAACAAGAACAGAGGCAATATTGACCAATCAGTTGTCAAGCAAACTACAAAGCTACCGTGGTTAAATAACATGGGATTACTGCTGGGATAGACAATACAGTAAATGACACAGGCCAGAGATCACATATTAAAAATAAAACAAGATAAAAGTACCATTTCCAAACCATGGTGGGAAAGAATAGACTTTTTTTTTTTTTCAGAACCAGAGATTGAACTAAGGCCCTTGCACTTGTCAGGGAAGCACTTATTCGACTGAGCCATCTCCCCAAGAATAGACCATTTAACAAGCGGTATTGGAAAACTTAGCTATTTGGAAAAACAAAGTTATATTTTTACTTCTTATAAAGAAAAAATGAGATTGAAAAGGCTATCTGTGAAATATAAAACAACTATAAAAGTACTCAATGGAAGTGCAGGAGGGTGACTGTAATTTTTGTACTGGGGCCACCTTCTAAAGCAGGACTTAACCCAAGAAATGCCCCAAGGCTCTGTTTCTGGGCAGCTCCGCCTGGCAAAGCTTGGATGCCTGCACACTTCCTTCGTGTAGTAGCATTTGGGTAAGGAGTAGTCGAGAGCTCACTTTACTCCTCCCGTCATTCCTCCTCATGTACCTGTTCGGCTTCAGTAGATTATAGAAGACCTAGTAGCTGTATGTGCTCCAGATTTATTGATTTAACTTGACACCTCAAATAACTTTTGATTATGTAGAAAACTGGCAGAGAAGATGGAAAGACAGACTGCAATAATCAATGCAAATGAGAATGAGTATCCCTAATTTATAAAATATTTTCAATAGGCTGCTTAATGAGCCTCTGCCCCCTACCTCCCAAACTCCACTCTTAAACCCAGACAACACCAGCGTTCAGGTAGGGGAAAGATGCACGAGCAAGACAGCAGCAGCAGCAGCAATAGCAGCAGCAACAGCAGCAGCAGCAGCAGCAGCAGCAGCAGCAGCAGCAGCAGTAGCAGCAGCAGCAGCAGCAGCAGCAGCAGCAGCAGCAGCAGCAGCAGCAATTCTCCCCTCCCCTCAATGCTGCTTCCCCAGAGAAATGAAACAGTTTTCCCAAGATCCCTTTCAGTTAGGTCACGTTGTCTATAATTAGAATTTGGTGCAAAATGCCAGGTGGGGCATTTGGGGATTACATTCCTTAATTCTGGAGAAATCCAGTGTCTGGAAAAATAGGATTAAAAGCTAATGTTTAAGGTCTATCCTCTTTTTCTATGAACAGATAGTAATAGGAAACATTTGCTATTAATATCTAATACATCATTTTTCTTGGTGTCCCTTTTTGTCAGATGGGGTTGTGTCTTGTACATTTCAGATCCTCCTGCCGGCACCTCTGACCCCAGACAGGATGACAAGAGCCTGTTTTGCACCAGGCCAAAAGGGGTGGGCCTCCGACCTTTCACTTCTTCCCCTGGGGCTTCTGTTTGTTCACTTATTGCTCATGCGTGCAACCCCGAAGCTGGGATGCCAATGCCCACGGGCCACACCTGATTTATGGAGACGGGAGTCTCTGGGTAAATTGTCCTCCTGGGACAGCCATTCAGAGACACGTTTCACTTCAGGCTTCTGAGAAGATTGTGTGGGATCAAGTTTCAGCCACCCATAGCCCCAAGCAACTCAGGGAGCCAGCCGGTCCTGCACAGGCCCTCCTTCTTCTTGGCTGTTCTCTCCAGCTACCCAGTCCTGCTCCCTGGGATCACATTCCTAAGTGTACAACAGAGTGGGCCTGTAAATGGGGGAGCCCTCACCTAGGCTGGGTGAACCACTTCGGCTTATCACTGTACAGTAACCATACTCCCTAACATTGGTTTCATGCTTTCAGGTATTCCTGTTTCATCACCATAACAGATGTAATGAGAGTCAGAGCTCAGGATTTCCACTTGATAAGCAAGGAAACTGAGGCTCGAAGAAGTGAGTCACTTGAGGATCATCACAGCTAGGCAGCGATAGAGCCCAGAGCCAGCAGAGGCCCTCCGAGGGGAGGTTGGGGCTGAATTTGTTATAACACAGCTGCCTCCTATCAAAATATTTGGAGAGGGCTTTGATCCCAGGGCCCACCGCTCTGGAAAGCGCTCTTCCTCGCTTATCAGCTCTCTGCCACAACTCCCACAGCTGCTCCAAACACGTCCACAATTTTTCCAGTCTCAGATACACTGCACATAGATAAATTATGTTGTGAGCAAGTACAAAGGAACACAGCAGGAGGGAGAAGGTTCCAGTGAGGGCTGAAATGACCTTGAATAAATCACTCCCCCAGATCTTTTCATATAATAGGGGTAAATATACACAAGAGGACCAAAACAACAACCACCAACACGTGTGCACGCTTGCACGCGCGCGCGCACACACACTGTTCAGGCGTAGGGTGATGGAGCCCTCACCAGCAATACCTCAGCAAAAAAGACACAGATGTAACGACGAGCTGGAGGTGAAGGAAATAGCGAGGAGAAATGACAGCAGGTGGAAGGAAACACCATCCTCCGCGTGCGTGAGAAGGAGCGGGCTGTAACCAGGAAGAGGGGCGACCCCAGCCAGCCCGCACGATGAAGTCCTGTGGTGGCCTCCTGGTGCCATCCTTTCAAAGGAATGGGTTACAGCATGCTCAGTAAGAGAACCAGGCAATAAATGCTCTTGAAACGTACTCACGTAAGACCACTGAAAGCGTTTAATGCTCTCGGGATTAAACATTAAGAAAGACTCGTGAGGACCACAACAGTATTTTCCAAATGTGTGAAGCAATGATCTTTCTAGTGCGTTCCTCTCAGAAGCCCAAAGTTGAGCGTGCTTTGGACTCATCCGGCCTCCAATCAATTCCTCTACGTCCTCTGTACTATCTCACTTACGGGTTCAGAGCTGCCCGGCAAACACAAGGTCCTGAGTTCGATCCCCAGTGGGGGGAAAGAATGCGCAATGAAATATGTGGCGCGGCCGTCACTCACTCTCTCACTTCCCTTGCTCACGAGGTCAGATCTGTGCCTCCGCAGGGCAATCCTCTCCTTGTGCGTGCCCTCCTATTTCCCACACTCTCTCCTATGTAATGCTTGGCTCAGGAGTGGAGGGGACAGGGGTCACAGTTACAGGACCGGACCCAAGACCTCACTTCCTTTATAGCTTTCCCGTTCCTGCTGTCTTTTTCCCTGTGGAATTCAGGAGCAAGCATCTCCCTCTGGGCTTCCTTCTACTCTGCTGCTCATTCCTCCCAGCTTCTTCTATACTGGATGGATGGAAATACCCCTGACTGGTAGCTTTGGAAGAAGAAACACGGAGTTAGGTCCAGGGAGATAGCTCAGCGGACTAACCACATGCTTTGGCAAGAGCGGAGACCAGGGTTTGATCCCCAGGTGCGCTGAGCTGGTGACCGAGTCCGGGCGTGGTGGTGCACACCTGTAATCCCAGCGCTGGGGAGGCTGAAAACAAGAGGATCACTATGAGTCTGAGCTGTGTAGTGAGACCATGGACCAAATACAAAAACGAAGACTTCACCAAGTGGTCACATCTTTCCTGCCTCTCTGTTCTTGGCTTTTCCTCCTCATGCTGTACATTTGGGCAAGGTCTTGAAGAGGTCTGGGGGTGCGTGGAAGTTCACTTGGCTCTCAGATGGAAGCCACATTTTCCAGCTGCTGCATCCCTCCCTGCTCCACAGAGCTTGCTGCCCTTCAGGAACACTGACATCCCTCTTTACAGGGGATGAAGGCAAGGGAAAGCATGGAGTCACCTTTCCCTCTCTTTCTTTCTGTTCTTCCTGGACAGAAAGCCTGTCCCTGGACAGAAGGTGGCCAGAACTGCCTCTGTCCTCTATGGATCAGGTTAAGTGCAACACAACTATTTGTTACATTGAATAAAATAATACAATACATTCTATTTAAAAAGATACTGCATTTGAGGGGTGGAGGCAAAGGAAGACCTGGAACTCAATGTGGTAAGGAACCCATAAAATGTCACATCTTAAAAACAAACAAAAAAAAATGCATCTCTAATGGCCCAAATCCTTCTTGCTGTCTGGCTATCCTAGCAAATTTCCTAAGTCGACTCACTCTCCCACTCTTCTGAAAAGACCACCTCACTGATGATTTTCTGTCTTGTAGACTCTTTGCTTTCATCTGCTGGGCTGCTTCCTATTTTCCTGAGAAAATGAAAGCACAGTGAGAGTGTCCACGCAAGGGCCACACACCCCGCCTGTCAATGTTCTGCAGCTGTCCCCCACACGCTGCCTTTCTGCTGGTACAAGGTCACTTCTGTAAGTGCCCACCGACGCCAACCCTGCCTATTTCCTGGACCTCCTCCCCACGTGAGGACTTTGTTCTTGCAGTTATTAGCTCTTCTGCATCATCAGTTTCTCTTGCCTTGGTGGAGTGTGCAAGAGCTCTGGGATAATGCTGATCTCTCACAAGCATCTCTCCTTTCCTACATACCCTTTCAGTTCTCTGCTTCTCATTATGACAAAGTTCCTTGAAAAAGTCTTTACATTAGCTAGCTCTGCCTCACTTTCCTCTTACTCTCTCCTAAACATATTCCAGTCAAGCTTTCTTCCCAATAGATCCACTTCCTCCTTGGTCTATTTTCAAGATAACCAATGAGCTCCGTGTTTCAAAATCCAACAGTCAGCCCCTTGGTCCTCATTTCACTGGACCTATTACCATTACATAAAGCAGGTTCCCTCCTGCCCCTCTTCTGTAAAGATTTATTTATTCATGTGTTTTTGACAGTTTAAAGCTCACTAAAAAAATTTTTTTTTTGAGAGAAAGGTGTAGAAATGTACCTCTCCTGTCCCTCTGCCAGGTGATTCTAGCTCAGTGGCCACTGCTCAGCCTCCTCTGCTGGGTTCCTTGTCCCTGATGGTGTCGGAGGAGGCAGGCAGTGAGCGCATGGGGACTGTGTGAGGTGTGGAGGAGCAGTGGGCTGCCCTGAGCCGAGAAACCCAGGATTCTGCTGAATTATGTTCCCGCAGGTCGTCTCTAGCTCCTGGAACACTAAGCCAGGGTTCAGTT
>NW_004524650.1:6272728-6274155 GCF_000260255.1 Octodon degus | reverse complement strand
AATAGGTGCTTTAGACCACTGAGCCATCTCACCAGCCCCCAGTTATTTTTCTTACAGACAAAGTTTCCTCTCTCATCTCCCTTGGTTTAGAAGATAGCATGGAGCTGCCTGGGTCTTCTGTTCTGTCTGAGGGCATAAGATCCAGACCCCTTTCCTGGCTTCTTTTCCTCTTACCAAGGGGCCGGGGAGATGGCTCAGTGGAATAAGCACTTCCCTGGCAAGCACAAGGGCCTGAGTTCAATCCCCGGTTCCACCAAAAAAACAAAACAAAACCAAAAAAAAAAACCTCATAAGTACTTTTCTTCTTACTAGTTCTTTAAATTACTGTAAGTGTTACTCAACACGTTTTTTTTTTTTGTTTTTTTTTTTTTTTTTTTTTTTTTTTTTTTTTTTTTTTGGTGGTACTGGGGATTGAACTCAGGACCTTGTGCTTGCCAGGCAAGCACTTATTTTACTGAGTCATCTCCCCAGCCCCCTTTCAATACCATTTTTAACCTACCTTTTAAACACAATTCTAAAACTCCTGTAATCATTATCCTTAGATGATACCCTCAATATGAAAAAGATTCACAAAAAATATTAAGTTACATATTTGCCTGTTTTTGAAAAAAAAATTATGTTTTTTCCAGACAGGGTCTCAGTATTGAGTTCAGGCTGGTCTCGAACTCAGAGATCCTCCTGCCTCAGCCTCCCAAGCACTGAGATTGTAGACATTTACCACCATACTTGGTTTCTTTTTGCATTTTGGTGAAGAATCGTAATTTTCACTCAGAAGCCTGGGATTTGAGCTCAGCACTGTCCTCTACAAAATTTATGTATGTGGACTAGATTTCTAACTTCTCTAGACTTTTGTTTCTACATTGTAAAATGTCGTTTGGTCTATAAAATGATTCTGTTTTAATAGTCAGTGAAAGGGGTATCTAAAGCATTGTCTAGTGGAAATGATACCTGATATGGAGACTTATCCTTTTTGTTTCTGTATACTTGAATAGAGAGACTTCACTTGCCTTTTAAGCCTTATGTTGTGACCCAGTTAAATCAGTAATACATTATAGCTGCCCATGGATTCCCAGTCATAGTCCCAAATAATGTAAAAATTTGCAACCAACAGTACTGAGCCAAAATGCTTTGTTATGGCTTATATCTAGATGTCCCCCCAAAGCCTAAGGAGCTGATAGGTGAGGCTTCTGGGAGGCGTTGGGGCATGACATTCACCAGTGGGGCGGTCTGTGACTAGGGAGGGAAGCCTGGGAGGAGGTGGTCATGGAGGGAGACATGGCCTGGAGGGTTTCCATCTCTCTCTCTGTCTCTTTGTCTCTCTCTCTGTCTCTCTCTCTGTCTCTCTGTCTCTCTCTCTGTCTCTCTGTCTCTGTCTGTCTCTGTCTCTGTCTCTCTCTGTCTCTCTCTGTCTCTCTCTGTCTCTCTCT
>NW_004524650.1:6246488-6272628 GCF_000260255.1 Octodon degus | reverse complement strand
TCTCTCTCTCTCTCTCTCTCTCTCTCTCTCTCTCTCTCTCTCTGCTTCCTGCTGCCATCCCAGGAAGGCACTTTGCCTCTGCCCCACCATTCTGCTTTGGAGCCCATGAACTATGAGCTAAATCCTCTAACACCGTGAACCAAAATAAACTTTTCTACCTTTAAATTGTGAGTGTCTGTATTGTGTCTCAGGGATGAAAGAGTAAGTGATGCTTCTTTTGCCCAAATCAACCAAGAGTCGATTTCACTCCTAGAAGTTAATAGTTTTTGAATCTTCATTGAGTTCATTCCATCCAGCCCTGTCTGTCTGCTGGTGGTAATTGGAATCTGAATCACTCTTCCCAGGAAAGGGGGCTCATGTGGCGCTTCACCCAGGTACATCAGCACACCGCAGTGTACAGGAAGGGAAAATTCCAATATATTTTAGGCTGTGCTTCTTTTAGCTGTGCACCTTATTTCAAGTTTGTTGTTCTTGTTCTGCATTTGGCGGTCTCCACTCTCCCACCTACAATGACACAGAAGAATGCACTTTAAAGGAGAAAAAAATCCTACCTGTTTTTACAGCTGATTGCAGAAGAAACCAAGCTAGTTATTAAAAGTAGGAAATGTTTCAAGTTGCTCAGCTGAGATTTTAACAGTTCTTGTCTAATCGTTAACAAAAAAACCTCCCTAGCTAGAACATCTGTGGGGGATGACTTCTTAATTGGATCTAAAATCAACAGTTTCCCAAAAATTCTGTTAAAAATTATATACTTGGAATTTTGTCCTGGTCTGACTCAGCTGCTGAAGTCCCTTTTGATATTTCTGGGGGAATTTGGTTGGGGGGGGAGAAATAACCTTAACCTCGCACCTTTAAAAAAATCTGGTATCAAAGTTGAGTACCTGTGGAGAGCAGGGTGACTGAGCTGGGACTGAGAGGTTGCCCAGGATATAAGACCTTTTATGACTTGCAAAATGAATGGTTTGATCGGCCTAGAAAGGGAACCCTTGTCCAGATCTCTCCAGGGACGGGAGGAAACGGAGGCCCAACGAGATGAGGGCATTTGGGGCCATGTCACACAGTTAGCAGTGACTGCAGTGATGGGACCAGCACTGCCCCTGTTGGGGGAGTGAGTGACATACAGGCTCAGCCATGAGAAAGGACTTGTATTTGCTTGCTGCCTTGTGTATACTGGATGGCTCTATTTCATTTACCTTGAGCCAAGAAAATAGTCTAAGTACATTCCAATCAGTAATCACAGATGCAAATGTTCTGAATTTTGGAAGTTTAATAAGACCACATAAAAATAATCTTTATACCTATATCCATGACAGTATTGTTAACAGTAGTGAAAGTGTAGAAACAACCCTAGTGATCACTGCTGGATGGACAGATGGGTGAGTAAATGTGGTCTATTCAGGCAACAGAATATTATTTAGCTTTAAAGAAGAAGAAAATTCTGGTATTTGCCTCCTCATAGAGGAACCCTGAACTTTGTTCAAACTGAGAACTTTGTTCTAAATGAAATAAGCCAACAAGAAGACAAATATTGTATGATTTCATTTATGTGAGATAATCTACAGGTGCTGTGTACAGTTACCTTTGTATCTATCTCACAAAGCTAAAACACAGGGAATGTGGTGATGCACACCTATAATCCCAGAACTCAGGAGGCCAAGGCAAGAGAATCGTTATGAGTTTGAGACCAGGCTGGGCGACATAGTGAGTTCAGGCCTAGCCTGAACAACATAGCAGGACTGTGTCTCAAAAAAAAGAAAAATCAAAACAAGCAAAAAAACTAAGACACAAATACTCAGAGTAGGGGCTGGGGAGATAGCTCAGTAAATAAGCGCTTGTCTGGCAAGCACAAGGGCCTGAGTTCAATCCCCGATTCTGAAAAAAAAAAAAAAAAAAAAAACCCTCAGAGTATTTGTCTATTTTAAATAGTCAAAATCATAGAGAGCAGAACAGTGCTTCCCAGAAGCAAGATGAGGTGGGGAGTGGATGTCGGGGCTTAATGCACAGAGTGCTGGGTTTGCAAGATGAGAATCGTTCTGGAGACAGATGGCAGTGGCAGCTGCATGGCATTACGAATGCACTCGCTGCCACGGAGCTACACACTTGAAAATGTCTGTGATCGTAAGCAGCACATGTATTGTATCACTATTTTAAAGTGGAAAATTAAAATAATAACCACAAGTGGCTCACTCATACCCCCCAAACAGCTCATCTATTCCTGGGGCACAGTGTGTCTGCTAAAGAGCTCTGGAAAGTGCTTTGCCACTGTTTATTAGCTCTGCGATGTTTTGTCAAATCAAACCACATTCTTTAGATAAGGAGTTTAGTTTGCTTTGATATGTACTGACCTTCCCTTTGGCTAGGCCATAGAATTTCCAGATGTGCAACACGCCCAGCACCTAGCTGAGAGCTCCCTGCCTGGCACACAGTGAGTGCTCCAGGCATGTGTCTCAAATAAATAAATAACAGAAAAGACCAACATTTATTTTGAACATTTCTATAGACATAGGCTTACCTTAAAGCTGATGAAGCTTACATTTCAGAATTTTTCACTTTAACAAGATTCCTAGCGCCTGAGAGGAGCCTTAGCAGTTTGTTCGCATCGTCATATATTCAAATAACACTTTAAAAGACACCCAATCTCAGGTCCAATGAAAAAAATGTCAGCCTGCTCCTGTCCTGGCAGCCTTGCCAGCCCCTCTGCTGACTGCGTCCCTGGTTGCCTGGCAGACCCACACAGCCCTAAGGGCAGCGCCACTGCTGTCTCCCCTTCCTGCATGGACAGCCATGGACAGCGGCCAGGGCCACCCCACAAGAAGCGATACACAAGGATTTGCACCTGGGCACTCGAGGCCACCCCTACACCTCTGCTGAATGTGAGGCAGACAAGTCTAACTCCAGCGCGTGTCAAATGAGGTGTGTGCTTGGTAAATGCTGTCATCTCACCTGATATAAGGGTAGTAACAAGGACGATGGCTGGTCTGTTAGAGTAACCTATGATTTGGGGAAAACATTTATTATACAGGCTTTCTTGTGCCCCCTCCCATTAGAATTTTGTTTAGTAGGAGGGAGGAAATTTAGAAAAAGAAGGGAATGGAAGAAGGCGGAGTTGAAGAGGGAAGAGAAAGATGCGGAGAAGTCATTCTGTATTAAGGAAGATTATTCTCACCCCCTCCCCAGCTTCTTGTTGCTTCAGTTGAAGGGGGGGGGGGGCTTGCTCTCTTGGGAAGCTCCCCTGAGGTTGTATCTTTTCTCTGTATCTGTGATGACCCCTAAGACTTCTTCTACAATAGGGTCCCTATTTCTAGCTTTGTGCCCCACAAGTCAGAGCCAAAAGGAATCTTTCCTGTAAACATCCTCTGGGTCACTCCCGGAAAAGGTGAGTAGTAGCTGCTGTATCCTGTCTTTATTCTGACTTCTGGAGTGAATAACACAATTTTCTGTGCCTCTAAGATTTCTAGGGAAGAATGGGAGAATGGAATCGAAAAGGTTACAAGGACTGAAAGCATCTTCCCATTGAAGATGCTTCTGGCTTCAGATTCAGATTCTCTGGCTTAGAAAGCTTCCTTCCATCAGGACTTGAGGGCAGATACACACTTTGCCTGATGGCCTAGGAAATGGGGCTGAGCATCACCCACCTCCGCAGGGAGGTGCTGTCCTCACCCAGAAGGCAACCCCTGCCCAGTCTTCTGTCTCCTTGCCCAGGTCCTTCCTTAATTTCCCTATTTCTGACTTCAGTGCAATTATCACCCAGCTGGCCAAACCACAGGCTCACCTCTGCTGACCTGACCCTCACCTCTGAGTCCATCAGTCATCAGATACCGGGAGACTTCCTTCCTGTCAATGCCCAAAATCATCCCATGTTTTTCATTTTCTTTACTGACACTTCGTCCTACACCCTTCTCACTTGGGGCCTGGCACATTGCTATCACTTCCTGGCTACGTTCCTTGCCTTTGGAGTTGCTCCTTTCTAGATGTGGACTTGTTATTTAGCTGATAAGCTGCAAGCCTTGATTGCATAGCCAGACCTGTTTCAAGTGCTGGTACCTAATTTTGTATCTGCAACTTCACATTCTCAACCTGGTTTACCTTCTGTCCATTTTGTACTCAGCTGCCTGATGAATCTGTTTTTAAAAATAGGCTTTATATTTTTAGGCAGTTTTAGGATCACAACAAAACTGAACAGAAAGTGCAGCACGCCTGTGCACTGCCTGCCCCCCCCCCCCACATATACGTACCACCTCCCCACTCTGAACACCCAGCCCCAGAGGAAGACATTTGTTACAATCAATAACCCTATAGTAAGAGGTCATTATCATTCAAAGCTCCGAGTTTGCATCAAGAGTTTTGTATAGAAAAATGGTCTAAGTGACTGCCTGGCAAGTGCAAGGACCCAGGTTCAATCCTCGTACCACATGCAGTGCCAGCCCTGTGCCAAGCTGGCCACCAACACCAGGTCTGGTGGCACCTGCTTGTCATCCCAGTGCTAGGGTGGCTGAGTCAGGAGGCATCACTACAACCCCAAGCTGCATAGCGAGATCCTGTATTAAATAAATAAATAAAAAGATTTTTAAAAAATTCTTTTTAGAAACAGGTTTTTTAAAATATTGCTCCTAGGGCTGACCAAATAGCTCAGCTGATTAAAGCGCCTGCAAGCAGGCTCAGGGGCCCGGTGTTCATCCCAGGCCTGCTGTGCTGGCCCCGCCACCCGGGCACGCTGAGAGGGCAATTGAGACTGGGCGTCAAGGCACATGCCTGTAATCCCAGCACTTGGGAGGCTGTGAACAGGAGAATCACGATGAGTCCGACCTAGTAGGGAGATCCTGAACACCCTGTAGACCCTTCCCTAAAACACAGAAAAAAATAAAATAAGATAAAATAAAAATAAAATACTGCTCCTTCTTGTCATGTTTCTGCTTTAATACTGCCTGTTAAAATGTTGCCTATTTTTCTATGACCTAATTCCATATTGTATTTAAGACTCTATAACTGCCCTAATTTTCTTTTATAACCGTACTTCCTACTAATCATCCATCCACATTCTCCGCAGACAGACTCCCAAGCAGGCAGTCTCCACTGTCATGTCCGTGTCCATGGCTTTAATTATGGCATGGCCACGTGGAGTATAATTAAAGATGTATTGAAGTCAGGGGTGGTGGCGCAGGCCTGTAATCCCAGCACTCGGGAGGCTGAGGCAGGAGAATTCCTACGAGTTTGAGACCAGCCTGGTATACAAAGGGAGCTTAAGGCCAGCCTGAGCTACACAGCGAGCGAGATCCTGTCTCAAAAAGACAATAAGCGAATAAATAGATATTGATGATTAGTATGGGTGGACATCTGCGTCCAGTCTGATTTTGAGCATCTTTCCCAGTTTATCCTACCTGGAGAGCAGATCCCTCCTGGCTGCAGTCCTACTTGCCTCCACTGCAGCAGTTTCTTTCTCATTTTTATTTTTTGATACTGGAGATCAAACTCAGGACCTTGCGCTTGCTTGCCCGGCAAGTGCCTAAGCCACTGAGCTATCTAGTTAGGGGACTTAAATGGACTAGTATCTTTTTGAAAAAGTAGCCATAAAGTCCAACATAGGCTTGCCAACTTGATTTTTAAACAAAAAAGGACTTAAGAAGAAAAACCACCACCACAGTTATCTTGTTAAAGAAAAGGCATTCTGTTACTCAAAGGCATAAAGGATACAGTCTCAGAATATTGAGTTCTTTAAGCATCATTCACCTAGCGTTAGGAAAATTCACTCTATTTCTGGTTATTGCCGGACCTGTCTGAGGTGGTGAGGACCACAGTCCTTAGGCAGGCATTCGCGAGTGATTCCATAGCACTTTCTGGTTTCTGCCACCCGCTCAGCACTAACCCCACGTGCCTTGGGCCACCTCTGTATTGTTGACTCTTCATATACCTTATTTGCACGTGTGTCATTTCCCCAACTAAAAGGTTTTATAAGGAATTGATAAAAGGGCCACACCCTCTCCTCTCCAGCAAGGCCATACACGTGGAACATGTTCCATAAATATTTGATGAATGAATGAAGCGAACAAGAGCAGGCTTTTTAAGGCTGTGGTAACCAAGAAAGCTCCTCTTAATGGGGTATATGCACCCCTGAGGCAATCTCTTTCAACAGATTTCTTCTAAAAGAGTCAACCAGTACAAATTGCTTTGCCTCCAAGAGAAACTTGAATTTTTAAAACTAGGTTATGAAAAGCAAACCCTTTTTTCCTCAAGGTGTTTGCAAGCCCAAACAAAGAGGAACAAGACACAAGCACATCTCTTATAAGCTTGTCATTTAATGGATCCCAGCCATGGTAGGCTTTGTTGGTAGTCGTGTGCACAGTTCGTGCCTCTGGCTTGACTTTGCAAGGTAAGGGCTGGCTCGCACCCACGCGCCCAGAGCCTCCAGAGGATGCAGCTTGCTTCTTTCCCTCCACCTGTGTGATTCAACAGTGGAAAGAAAAGGAAGGTGTGGAGAGGGAGCGAAGGGAAGCAATTTAACTTCTTCCTGGCCAACTTTTGGTTTTCAGTCCCACGGGAGAGGTAGAGCAGTGCAGAGGTGTCTTTGAATTTAAAACATTGTTTTCACTCAGCATCCAGAGTCATGGCCCAGAAATGTAAATAAGGCCACCTCCTTGTTAAAGGCATTTATTAAGTGCAGTTTCATTCAAAGGCTGTTAATTGAAGACTTAAAGAATGCCAGACCTTGTTCTAGGTGTTGGGGATGTATCAGGAAACAAAACAGACAAGAAAGTCTTGGCTTCCTGAAGGTTATGCCCTAGAAAAAAAAAAAAAAAAAAGAGAAAGAAAAGTACAAAAATGCATATTATTGCTATATTAGAAGGTGCAATTGAAACTAAGTGGACTGAGGGGGATGGTAGAGGCTGCGTCAGATGGCTGGTGGTAGCCTCACTGAGAAGGTGGCTGGAGCCCAGTCCTAGAGGAGGTGGCAGGTATGACCATGAGCCTGTCCCCCGGAAGAGGAAGCGCCCTGTGCAGCAGGATCCCACCTGCTTGTGCACACCTGCTTCCCACACTGCTCTCCATCCGCCCAGCCATCTCTCGCCCTCTTCCAAGCTTTGAACACACCATTTCAACTTAGTGTTATCTTTTCCCATTTCTAGACCAATCCCTTATCCTTTGGGTTCAGATGGCTTTCTTTGCCCTCTATTGTAAGTTAGGGGCCTTTCCACAGTATATGTATAGCTTTCTTTTTAGAAATTCAACTTGGGGCCGGGGAGATGGTTCAGTAGAATAAGCATTTGCCTGGCAAGCACAAGAGTCTTAGTTCAATCCCCAGTTCTGAAAAAAAAAACAAACAACAAAAAAAACCAAAACAGATATTCAACAAATACTATTTGAATGAATGAACACAAATGAACAATAGGGCTCAAAGGGGTGAGCTTTCTGAGGACAAAGATGCTGACCTGTTCACTTATTGCCAGTGCTAGGCATGCTGTTGGATGTATTTGATAGACTTTATCTTCACAAATAAGTTTCATATCAAGGAGGATAGAAAGATCAAGTTATGCTTAATTTAAGATTAAGTATGGGGCCGGGGAGATGGCTCAGTGGAATAAGTGCTTCCCTGGCAAGGGCAAGGGTCTAAGTTCAATCCCCGGTTCCACCAAAAAAAAAAAAAAAAAAGTTTAAGTATACCACTACTATAAACAAGATGAAAAAAATGGCTATGAAGTGTTAAATTGTGTTATGGGAAATGAATCCTCTTCATGCTTCATTTTTCTAGCAGTTTCTTCCAGGTGAAGAGGACTTGGCTTCAGCCTTGGGCCCCGAGGGCCCTTTTCACCAAGCAAAGGTCAGATGGGGCCACCCTAACTTTAGGTGAACCCTGGCTTTCTAACAGGAGAGTTCTACCCCAGATAGTATTTTTGTTTTCATTCCTTGAGTCTAAGGCCAGCATGTCCTTCAGTTTCTTCTGGGCCTCAGTCAAATTCATTAATATAGTATTGTTTTGAGGATTAGTTAATTAAAGTGTTGTTGCATATCGAATTTTCAATTATCTGGGTTAATTCAAATATCTTCCAATTCCCCCTAACTAGTGGCACATTTGATAGTATCTTTTTTTTTTTCTTTTTTTTAATGTATTTGGTCATTGTAGAGTCTCACTACGCAGCTCAGACTCGTGGTGATCCTCCTGCTTTCAGCCTCCCCAGGGCTGGGATTACAGGCGTACACCACTACACCTGGACTCTGGCCAGCTCAGCCTACCCTGGAGGAAGGGCTTGCACAGAATGTGGTGCCAGGGTTTGAAACATGGTCCCAGCACTTGCCTAAGCAAGCACTTTAGTCTACTGAGCTATGTTGCCGGCCCCTTCATAGTATCTTTTGATGAAGTTCAAATTATACCACATTAACATTTGAGGAAACGGTCAAAATAGGCAGATTAGCTTGCCAACACTGAGGAAGAGAGATAAAGAAGGTCACTACTACATCCTTGTAAAGAGAACAATCCAAGAAGAAGAGATAACAATTATAAATATATTTGCGCCAAATACCAGTGCACCAAACTACATAAAAAATATTAATAGACATGAAAAATCAAATAAGCACTAATACAATTGTATAGGGGGATCTCAATACCCTACTGTTGCAAACAGACTGATCAACTAGACAGAAATCAACAATGAAATGTTAGAGCTGAACCAAACTTTTGGACAGATGGACTTAGTAGATGTCTATAGACTGTTCCGCCGCACAGCATCAGAGCACAGATCCTTCTCAGTTGCACATGACATGTTCTCTGAAATAGAACACATACTAGCTTATAAAACTTCTTTAAGTAAATGCAAAGGAATTGAAATTATATGCATATTTATGAAATTATCCTATGCAATGACTTTGGAAATCAATAGCAGAAGAAACCACAAGAACTTCAAGGGCTGGCCAAATAGCTCAGTGGATTAAGGCGCCCTCTTAGGCAGAAGCATCGGCTGGGGTTTGATCCTCAGCGTGCTGTGCCAGCCCAGCCCCCAGTGCACGCTGAGATGGTGATGGAGACTGGACATGGTGGCGCACGCCTGCAATCCCAGCACTTGGGAGGCTGAACACAGATGGATCATTACGAGTCTGATCTATGTAGTGCGACCCTGTAGGTCCTTACTAAAAAAAAAAAAAAAAAAAAAAAAAAAAAAAGAACTTCATAAACACCTGCAAATGAAATAAAATGTAATTATTTTAACCCTCCTGAAAAGCCAATGGGTTATAAATGAAGTAAAAGAAAAAATTAGGCAGTATTTATTTATTTATTTATTTATTTTGTGGTACTAGGGATTAAACTCAAGAACCTGAGCTTGCCAGGCAAGCGCTTATTCAACTGAACCATCTCCTGGCCCCAGCAGTTTTTACAGTTAAACAATAATACCAACACAACATTCTGGACACTATAAGACACAATAAATGTAGTCCTATGAGGGAAATTTATATCAACAGAGTAAAGAGACAACCCACAGTGTAGAAGAAAATTTTGCCAATTGTTCCTCAGACAAAGGATTACTATCTCCTATCTAGAATATATAAAGAACTTAAAAAATTCAGACCTCTCAAATTTAAAGACCCGATCCAAAATGGGATCTAAAATGAATGGGCGCAAATGAGGGCACGATGAAGTAGAAACAAATAAATGCATATGAAAAGTTCAACATCACTGGTTATTCAAGAGATGCAAATTAAAACAATACTGAGATTCCATCTCACTCCAGAAAGAATGGCTATTATCAAGAAGTCAACAAATAACAATTATAGGTGGAGTTATGGGGAAAAGGAACCCTTCTCTACAGTTGGTGGGAGTGTAGACTGGTGCAACTATTGTGGAAATCAATATGGAGATTCCTCAAAAAACTAAAACTAGAGGTTCCATTTGACCCACTTATTTCCCTTTTTAATATCTTCCCAAAAGAATTACAAGCATCATACCACAGCAATACATGCACATTAATGCTCATAGTGGTGCAGTGTATAATAGCTGAATATCAGAAGTAGCCCACATGCCCATCAACAAATGAATTACTGGATGAAGCTGTGCTTTTATTAATACAATGGAGTACTACTCTGCCATAAAGAATGATAGACTTGAGACATTTCTGATAAATAGGTTCACCTTGAGACCATACTCTTAAGTGAAATCAATCTGACATGCATATGTAAATACTGTATTGTTTCCCTGTTGTGAGAAACCAAAAGTGTAATAACAGCCAAAATGTATAACAGACATTGTGAAATAGGAAGAAAATGTTCAAATGGGAAGAGAAACTAGTAGGGGGGAAGGGAAAAGAAAAAAGAAAAGGATAAAGTGAAAACAAAGGATCTAAGTGCCTGCCTGGCAAGTACAAGGACCTGGGTTCAAAACCCGGTTCTGCATAACCATGCTGGCCTATGCCGTGAAGACCACTGGAACCAGGCAGGCGTGATGGTGCAGGCCTGTAATCCCAGCGCTGGGAGGCTGAGACAGGAGCATCACTCGGAGTCTGAGCTGCGTAGCGAGACTCTGTACCAAATAAATAAATAAAGATTTTTAAAAATTGAAGAAAACAGAAGCAAAGCTTTTGTAAATAAGAAGAAGAGGGACTGAGGAGGGTGGAGGGGAATAGGAAGGGAAGAGTCAAGATGTGTCAAGTACAGGTACAAATTCCCGATGACTAATGTGGTGCTTGTGGATACCTAAAGTGTATCAGTAAGCTTAATTAATAAAATGAAGTCTACCCTCACACGCCCCACGTCCTTGTCCTCTTGAGGAGGACATAAAACCCCTCATTCCAGAGGTGCCCACACTGCACTGTCAGAAAAGGATGCACTCATCTCCGAAGACACAGAGAAGAGCTGGGACGGGCCTTGCTAGGTCCCTCTGGATTATGGCCATTAAGTCATATGCTTTTGTCCAATCGTGATTTGACAGACTTCCTGGAAGTTTTTTTTTTTTTTTTTACTTCCAAATGTTCTCCTGAAATGTAAAAATTGTATTAAGTAAATCTATATGCTTTTCTCTCTCTCTCTCTCTCTCTTTTTTTTTTGGTGGAACCTAGGATTAAACTCAGGTCCTTGCGCTTGCCAGGCAAGCACTTATTCTACTGAGCCATCTCCCCTGCCCCTGCTTTTCTCTTATTAACCTGTCTTTTGTTATTAAGTGTATCAGCCACAAACACATGAGTGAGAAAAATAGTTTTATCTTCCCCAGAATAGTTTTTTCTTACAGTGATTTGTTTAGCAAATGCCATTAGAATGATTTTATTAAGGTAATGTATCTGTTCCATCCCTGTCTCATTTCAGAATGAATCCTAGGTGACGTACATAAATCAGGCAACATAATTGAAACAGAAGAAATACAACAGAGCAAAGCGAGTAAGAGCAAGAAGGTAAAGTGAAGCCAGAGACACAGCCTCTACAAGGAAATGCCGACCAAAGGACTCAGGCAGTTACCAAAGACAGGCCACAATTTAGCTCCAAGAAACGAAGGAACTGGATGAGTTACAGGATCACGGTGCATTGTAAGCTACATACCAGAAGCTTGGGAAGATGAGGCATAAAAGAAGTGTCTCATATGCAGCCTCGAAAGGGACACTGACAGCAGAATAATATTTAAACCAAGCAAAGTAACAGGGCCAGATACCAAGTCAAGTTCTCTAATAATTCAGTCTTCTGTGGAGACAAAATGAAGCAGTTCAACCATGGAGTGTTAGGCCAGCCTGATAGCTCAGCAGACTAAAGCACCTGCTTAGGCAGAGCACAGCGGACAGGTTCGATCCCCAGCGCGCCTTGCCAGCCCAGCCCCCAGGGTGCACTGAGAAGGAGATTGAAATGGACATGGTGCTGTGCACCTGTAATCCCAGCGCTTGGGAGGCTGAAAGCAGGAGAATCACTACAAGTACGATCTGCATAGTGAGACCCTGTAGATCCTGTACTAAAATACATAAAAAAAAAAAAAATGGAGTGTTATCTGTCTTGATCCAGAGGTACGGTTTAAAATACCTAAAAGAAACAATGATTGCATCCCTCTCTAAATGCTATTTTTCTCTCATCAAGCTTTGTAAAAATCAAGCTGCAGAAATACCAGGAATGAAGTGTTCTGTGGTCATTTAAGATGCAGAAACTATATTTCTGCTAGACCCAGCTCTATACTTAAGAGCATGGCATCCAGTTGTGGAAAAGAAGGTTCCTACCCAGGCTAGCAAGAGGCTGCCTAACACAGACCCATGGACAGGAGCCAAATTCCCTTCTGAAAACAGTCCACATTTGCTTTAACACAACAACAAATGGACAGCCAGGGCCCCATGGAGTGTGGCCACCATGTGTAGCATAAATAACAACCTTCCCACAAACATATCATACATTCCACAGTCAAACAACAATTTAGTTTTCTATTATCCTGTTTTAGTTTTTTCACTGTATACTTTCCCCTCCCATTAAGGGAGATAGTTGAGAACTGACTTGTTAAAAATGAAATCAACCTGTAGAGCAAAAGTCATTTTGGATCCATTACTAGGGCCCTAGGCAGTTGGCTTAGTGTTTAGTTTGGCTTCTTCCCAACCCAGACCTGTGTCAGTCACCCCATCTAGCTTCCTCCAGCAGTGGGATGATTTTGATTTTAGAAAATATGTCCAATCTGGTGAGTAGTCAAAGTGAGTTGTATTTAAGGTATGCAATGTTCAGGGGGAGAAAATATTCTCAGCACTACGTGGAACCTTTATACCTGACAATGCGTTAAGAATGCAACCCAGTAATCTTATTGTTTTAGCTGTTGCTTTTACCATTACTCATGCAGTACGACTGGGGAAAAATCTGGTGATGATTTTTCTACCCCCACAGTGTTTTATGTGTGTGATTAAAAAAAAAAATTAAAAACTTTTAGTTTGGGATGAATGCGCTGAACAATCCACCATCTGGTGTACAAATATTTTTACAGACACGAATCCAAATACCACAAAATCACTGCCATGGCTCAGATTCTATGAGCCTTTTTCTCATGCAGACTACTTTATTAAATCTGATTATTCCTGAACTATGAGAATCTCGGCAGGCACAGTAAGATTTAGCCTTGAGAAGAAATCTTGAATGTTGACACAATATTTTTAAAAAGATGCAAGAGGGAACTCCCTTTGAGACTCATTTCGGGAGGATAAAAAAGAGCTTTTTGTTTTTGTTTTTTTTGTTAACATACTAAGCAGTACACAAACGGAATCAAAGTGACAACTTGCGCTACATTCCTGTCGTAAGTGGCTGCAGGAGGGCGATAAGGTGCCGGGAAGCAATGCCGGAGTCAGGTTTCAGCCCTGTCAGGTGTAATCAGAACCCTGGGCTGACAACAAAGGCTGCCACTCCACCTCCTCAGTGAGAGGACACGACAGTCCCCAGCCGCGGGCGCTAACTGGAAAAGGATCAATTCTGCAGGAACAAAGCAGAGCAGCGAGCTCGCGCGAAGCCTTCCTCTGTCCACACTTTGGAATGGAGGGCAAGTGGTCTGCAGCCCACAGAAGAAATCCCCTTCCCCGATGTAATTATGCTAAAAGTGTTTTTAAGAGCACAGTTTGCAGTTGTAGAAAATTAAGCGTCCCATCTTAATCCATTGTAAGGGAAATTGGTGAGTCTGTGCATCAGAACAGAATTCCTAAAGTCACCTCCAAGTCGTAAAGTCAGGGTGAGAGAACATTTTATTTTTCTAAAAGAAAAGAAACAGTACATTTGCTCAAAATGGCATTCCACGGTTTGCGGGTGAACATGCCATATAGAGAAAATTAAAAGGCTTATTGCTAGTTTCCCTTGAAAAGATAAAAAAAAAAAAAAAAAAAAAGGATAAACAAAATTGAAAGGCTGTTCGGGAGAACGCAGCAGCGATCTGGGGAATGCAGGGATGGCCACCCCTTCAGCTTCCAGCTTTCCTGCTGGAACCCGCTGATTGTCTGCTAAAGCAATCACGGAACTCGGTGTATCCACGGTTCTTAGTTATTTGTTTGTTTGTTTGGTACACGGTCTCGCTGTGCAGCTTGGACTCGTAGTGGTCCTCCTGTCTCAGCCTCCCCAGCTCTGGGATTACAGGAGTGAGCCCCCCTGCGGGTTTCGGTGACCCATAAGGCGCGCCCCGAGGCGGGACGGCAGCACAAGTGACGCCGGGGATCGAACCCGGGTCCTTGAGCTTGCCAGGCAGGCGCTTCCACCGCAGCGTGGTTCTTCCTTGGTAAGAGTCCCAGAACGACGGGATTCTGCCGCAGCTGCCGGGGGAGGAGCGCGAGAAGCGGCAGGCTGAGGGATGACCCGGATGAGGCCGCGTGCTAGGCTAGGGCGCAGAGCCGCCGGGAGCGCGGAGCCGGCCGGCCCGGAGGAGCCGAGGGAGAGGGGCCGCCGCGGCGGGGAGGCCGCGAGTGAGGACGCTGAGCCGCTGGGGGCGGGGGGAGAACCATTAGCCGAGGCAGAGGAGCAGGAGGGAATACAGAAAGAACCCCAGTCGGAGGAAACGAGCCGGCAGCACGAGAGGAAGGGCCGCTGCGCGGGGCCGGAGGCGCGGAGGAAGGACTAGCCGCCGCGGCCTGCGCCTCGGTCAGGGCCTCACCGTCAGCGCGGGCGCTGCGGCGCCTAATTTAACCCCTTTATACTTCCGCTGACTCTGTCTGAGGCAGATATCGTTGTTCATGAAGCTCTTTGCGGTTGGTCGGGACCATTACGAATTTCATGTCAGAATGACTGCGTCATTACTGGAGAAAACCCTTCTACCTTTCCCTTCTACCCAGGACAAGACTAAAGTTTAAGGTTGGATTGGTAGGCAGACTATTTCTACCAGACAAGTAAGAAGAACACTTAAAGCACAATATTAGTAAGTGCAGATTGTTTACCAAGAAGAAAATGAAATTCAGATGACTTTTTGAAGGAAAACGTGTAAAAGTGTTTAAAAATAATTTTGATGATTATCATGCGCATCTAAAGATGAAATGTTCTATAGCCAACAAGATAGGGGAAAAGTGAACTTGTTTTATGAGAGTAAGAAGTAGCTTTTTAAAAAGTCTCTGTATTTAATATACATCATTATGGACACAAGATGAAAAGATTTACTATGCAGCCAACATTAATTTTTTAAATTGAAATCTAAGAATCAATGGGTGGGGAGCTAGGGGAAAGTTCTGGTTTAATCAGCTGAGATGCTAGAATCATAGGGACAAAGACAAAAGGGATGAACTACAGCAACTAAGTCATTTGGAAGAAAGGGAACCAGGGATTATAAAGCAGAATGAAGATGCTAAATAGGATTAGAAGAACCAGATACAATTACAAAGGGTGGGTTGAGGGGGCAAAGTGGATAAGAAGGCAATTTAAGGATTCTTAAAAATCCTCTGTGTGCAGGAAATGAATTAACTGCTCAGACAAACTAATAGATGAAGAAACATCACACGGAGGAGAAGAACAGAAAGTTACCATGGAGAAAACACAAGGCTTCTCATTTATAAGCTGTCATACCACAAAGAATAAAGAAAAAGAGGAGGCATTTGAGACATCCTAAGAGGGCATAAAGGTGAACTGAGACAATCTAAAGGAGACAGTGATGGAAGGAGGACCCTAGAAAAAGCCACAACAATCGAAGATTCTTTAAATACCGGCAAAGTGGTTGTGGGGGAGGGGAAGCATTCAAGAACTGGAGAAATTTAACTAGATTTTATCTTAAAGTATTTTAGTTTAATCTTTTTGGGTTTAACCTCAACAGGCTGATTAAAATAAATCAGAAATGGTAATAGTATCAGGAGAGTGATAAATTAAGAGCAATTAGGAATTCTCTTCCAATAAATTAAAGACACAAGAGGACTCCGAGCCTGGACCCAAAGCTGCGGAGATTACTACGCCTCCCTGCAGCCTTCTTAGCTCCTTGGCAAGCCAGAGGTACCTGGGAAACCAGAGCCCAGTTAATCTGGTCCTGGTCCAGAAATGCACCAGAAGGAAGGCCAAGGTGGCAAGCCTTTCCTTTGTCACTCAGGAGCAAAGAAAAATTTAAAGAGTTTGTAAAGCAACCCAGATGACATAACCAAATGCCCATGCACGGATGACTTTAGCAGACAGAACAGTCGACTTTTAAGAAAAGCGACCTCTTCAATAAAATCCTCATAGAGATTTTTAGGTTTTTACATTTTGCCCACTATCCTAGAATTTGTAGAGAAGGCTTAAGATGAGTGGTTTTAACCTAGCACAATGGAATAAAGACTGATTAGAAAGAATCAATTGGGAGCAGATTTAAACTGCTCACTCCAGACGTGCAAGATGGACTAAGCACCTGCTTAGGTAAGCCCAGGGACCCAGTTTGATCCCTGACACTGCCCCTTGCTCCACTCCACACAGGCTGAGCCAGCCACTGAGATGGCTTGGTGGCACACACTGTGTAGTGAGACCCTATATCAAATACATAAGATAAAATATTTTAAAATATTTTATGGGCTGGGAAGATAGCTCAGTAGAATAAGCATTTGCCTGGCAAACGCAGGGTCCTGAGTTCAATCCCCAGTACCACAATAAATAAATAAATTAAATATTTTTAAAAAGTTGCTCACTCTGTCCTTCAGGTTCTAACATTTTTAAAAAGCCAACAACAAAGAAAGCACACAGGCACCCACAAACCCAGACATCTGATGATAACAAAGCTAGCAGCATTCTCCACACACTGTGCAGTGTACACGTGAGCAAGAGACTCCATCTGAAAGAGAAGTCAGCGCAGAAAAGATGCACAGGGAGAAATCCTCAAGAGGCGATGGAGTGGACAGTTTCCCAGGCCGACGCAGTGCTTCTGATACAGGAAGATCCTCTGAGAAGGTCCAGAGTCCGGGAAGAGGAATCACCTGAGGAATCATGAGCAGAGAGCACATGTATTTGGCAAGAAACCAGGAGAAAGATGAGGTATTTACCAGGAGGATGGGCTTGGGCAATACAAGTCTGAAATCTAGCTTCACAATCAAGGCTATAGAGAGACAGATTGTATTTCTTTCTCAAAACTGCTCTGCTTTGGTAGCCTCATGTCAAAACTGGAATTTTAATAAACCTAACTGAAGGATTGTTCTAAGTGTTAAGTGAGTTAATATGTACCCCAAGCACTGAGAGAGGGAAGAAGTCCAAAACCAGCTCTTGCAGCGAATGAACTGAGGACAGAGGAGGTGGGAGCACACACCCTCCTAGCATCCTGGGGTCATCCCTGGCTGCCTTTGTGCTGCCTTTTGAAATCATTTACTCTTTCTAAGGCCCGTCTCCCCATCTGGCTCTCTCGCTGAGAGGCAGGAGAAAGGCCAAACTCACTTTTGATTTTCCTTTTTGCCACTCAAAACATCCTGCATTCTGTCTTAGCCTGGCCACCTCTTCTGTTTCCCTAACACGGCCTCCCCTCCTTGGCAAGGTGACATCTCCCTGGTGGGATGGATTCTGCAGAGGCCTCCAGTCTCCAGGGTGATGTTTCATCAGTGGGCCCATTGCTGCCTCTTCCTGTCTCCTTCTGTCAGTCTAGCTGTGTTCACGTCATCTCCAGTTGTGTGCACATCTTCTGCCAGCGTGCAGTCAGCACCAGCTTATCTTCGCATGTGAACCTCACTCTGGTTTTTATTTTCTTACTCTGCTGAAAGAGCTGGTTTGGTGGCCACCAAAGGAGAAAGCCACCCCACCCCCATTCTGTTGCTGGGAATTCAGCCCAAAGCCTCCCTCATGCTAGGCAAACACTACCATTGAGCTATATCTCAGCTCCCTCTCCTCCTCCTCCTCCTCCTCCTTCTTCTCTTTCTTCTCCTCCTTCTCTTCCTCCTTCTCCTCCTCCTTCTCTTCCTCCTTCTTCTGCTCCTCTTCCTCCTCCTCCTCCTTCTCCTCCTCCTCTTCCTCCTCTTCCTTCTCCTCCTCCTCCTCATCCTTCTCCTCGTCCTCCTCCTCTTTCTTTGTTTGTTGTGAGTCTGATTCTATTTTTGGTGACTGGCTGTTCTCTCTTTTCTGATTACTCCTTTTCAGTTTCTGTCCCAGGCTGTTCCTGTGTCTTTCAGGATTCTAGACCTCACCTGCTCACCTTCTCATACTGTCCTTCCTCTGAGCATGTTCATGATTAGTACTCCTCTGTGAGTCATTCTTTAACTACTCTCCTGAAGTTGATCCTCTCATTCATTTATTCATCCACTAATATTTACTGAGTGCCACTGAAGCATGTATAAAACTTTTAAGTATCTGTTTCTATCCACACTCCCAGCTGCATTTTGTCCTGCCATATCTCTGAATAAGTGGCATCTTAATCACTTAGGATCCTGGGAATTTCTCAGCCTCCTCACCTCGATAGCTAGTCAACCACTGAGTCAGTGAACAAGTACACTGGGTCTTGCTCCTGTTCTCTGAAAAAGCTAAGCAGAGTGTGGTGATGTGTACTGGTTGTTGCAAATTTATAGTCCCAGCATGGGGGAAGCTGAGGCAGCAGGATAGCCAGGAGTTTGAGGCCAGCCTGAGTTACATAGAAAGCTTAAAGCTAGACTGGAATACATATTGAGATCCTGTCAAGCACAAGAAAATAAAACAAACAAAAATTCCCAAAACTTAGTTTTTTTCTGAGTGGTAGAATCTAATTTTTTTATAATCTTCCCTAAGCCACTTAAATGGTTTCTAGAAGAGAACAGAATTCAATAAATAATTGAGTTATATTGAGCTAAAATCATACATGAAGTTATTGACAGTTATTGTGAAGATCTTAGAGTCTTCTATTTATTCTACTTATTCTTTGTTTATTTGTTTTTTTCTGCAAAAGGGTTTATTTTCTTTTGATCCAAGATTTGGGAGGGGGCTCCAGAAAGGTGAGAAAGCTGCCTAGTGGCTGGAGGGAGAGGGTTAGGCAAAGCCCTTATGCTGGGTGATGCAGGAGCCCCTCAGAGACCACCAGGCTCTGACCTCCTAGTAGTGTTTAAGGGTGAGCCTTTCAAAGAGGTACTCACCCAGCCCAGCCTGGGGGCTTGCCAGCCTGCGGAGGTTGGTGAGGTGGTCACCTGTCTTCTTGATGGGCTTCACCTCCTCATCTAGGAAGTGGTTCTCCAGGAAATCACAGATATGGGGTCAGTCTAGGCAGAGCCCAAGGCATGAAGGTCCAGAAGAGCTTGGTTCAGGTTCTTCTCCAGGGCCAGGGCAGCTTCCATGGCGTCCAAGGTTTTACCCCACTCGTCTTCAGATGGTTTCTGCATGTCTTTTTCAAGAGTACATGGCCACCGCGCCAGTTTTGTATCTTCAGGAGACGCTCGGCACCCTTGTGTTTCTCCCTGGCCAGCTCACGGAAGAAATGGCCCACGCCCTCCAGAGCCACATCGTCTCGGTCAAAGTAGTAGCCCAGAGAGAGGTAGGTGTAGGAGGCCTGCAGGTACAGGTTCACCAAGCGGTTGACAGCAGCCTCCTCCTAGGTGGAATAATTCTGACGAATCTGAGAGGTCATGGCTGATCAGCAATAAGGAGCTACCCACAAAAGAACGGTGTTGTCTGGTCCTGGAAGGAGGAGATAGGTGAGAAGATGGTCCCGAAACTTGTACCTGGAAGGTGGATGAGAAGATGAAAGAGGGAGTTCCCAGGTCTGTTCCGTCCAAACACTGTTGAAGCAAAAACAGATCCGCGGGACCTCTGGATGCACTGCTCTACTTATTCTTTGGCAGAAACAAAATTTGACTCAGTTATCAAATTAATATCTCTGCTGGACCAATTTTTTTTAATGTATTTGGTTGGTGCAGGGTCTCATTACGCAGCTTGAACTCAAGGTGATCCTCCTACTTTCAGCCTCCCCAGTGCTGGGATTACAGGGGTGCACCACTATGCCAGGACTTTAGCTGGCTCAGCCTGCCCTGGGGGCAGGCCTGGCGCAGCATGTGGTGCTGAGGATCAAACCTTGGTCTCTGTGGCGCTTCCCTAAACTTGCCTAAGTAGGCGCTTTAGTCCACTAAGCTATCTCGCTGGTCCCCACCAATTTTAATTTTAGAGTTAAGAATATAAAATTATGCACAAATGTTGCAAAAAAACTTGTAATAGATGTAAAATCTTTAATTTTAAAGATAAAAGAATTATGCAGAGAAAGGACTATCCTTTGTTTAGCAAAAGACCTTGGATATAAATGATGAGGTCCTTAAGGATTAAGTAGTTTACATGAGAGAAATATCAAGGACTGAAAGCTGGCAGCCAGAGAAGAGAAGGGAAGAGAAAGAGGCTCCAGAGCGGAGGCAGTGAGGTGCTGTCCGAGGCCTCCACAGGGCAGCCGGGAAGTTGTTAAGGTCTGAGTGAACTTCAAGCCCAGGAATGTCTAATATGTGGTTTTAAATTGTATGCTATCTTATGCTCTAATTTATTTATGTGTCTGTGTGTGTGGCCAGCTCAGCCCACCAGGGGGCGGGCTGGCTGGCATGTGGTGCTGGGGGATTGAACCACAGTCCCCGTGCTTTGCTAAGCTTGTTCTAAGTAGGTGCTTTAGACCACTGAGCCATCTCACCAGCCCTATCTTATGCTCTAAATGATGTAACTCCTATCTTACATACAATTTGTGTTTACATATAACAAAGAGGATCTAAATTGATTTTTCCTGATGAAAAGTCTGCATCATTTTCCAGTATACATTTCCAAGCAACTTGCAAATGCCCTATTACCCAAAAGTGTTAGGTTTATCCACCAATGGCCAGTCATGTGGTGACATGTTTTAAAAAAGATTCTTGTGTAGATAACGAAGATAGTTGCAAAAGCCTATCATGTAAGAACAATCAGGTATCTGCTTAACTGGTAGCTGGTCCTACAAAAATGTATGGGTTAGGGTGTTGCCCAGGGATAGACTGCTTGCCTAGCATTGTATGGCCTTGGGCTCCATTCCCAGCATCACATGACAAAAAATGGTCTCAGTTCTGAACTTGGAAACTGGTCCTGCCCTGTTTCTGGTATCACCCCATTTTCTGCTATCCATGGCTGTGGAGACTCTCAGCAAAGACCCTAAGTTGCCCTTTCACACAGCTGTGGTCACCTCTTTCAGGTAAACACCTGCAGCCTAAGTAAACAACTCTGGGGGCCTTTCAATGAGGGCTCCGCCCTGTGGGTAGGACACCTAGCAAGTTTGGCCCCTGAACTGGACAATACAAAGGGTTGAGCCAACGTCATCCTGTCTTCAAATATTTGGAAGAGGCATTTAAAAAATTCTCTGTGA
Source organism: Octodon degus (assembly GCF_000260255.1). Classification (NCBI taxonomy): domain Eukaryota; kingdom Metazoa; phylum Chordata; class Mammalia; order Rodentia; family Octodontidae; genus Octodon; species Octodon degus. The sequence goes on along the minus strand of NW_004524650.1, from coordinate 6,251,480 downwards.
CCCCAAGGCATAGAAGGAGAAATGGTGGGACATTGAAAGGGCAGAGTAGAGCTTAAAACAGAAACAAAAGAGCACTCATCTGAGGTCAGCGCTGCCACAGCTATCATTTCCCCCTCCCTGAAGGCCTCAAGCAAGCCCTGGGTAAGCACCAAGTGGAAACTTGCTGGAAATATTTGCAAAGGAGTCATGTGTCCCAGGGATCATTTCACTAGAGGATGCACAGCCTCCTCCAGTGCAAAGGTTCTCACATTCTAAACCTTCATAATTTTCCAAGTGCAAAAAGAAAAACATGGAATGTTGGACTACAAGGGACACTCTGGAGTGAGAACCACTGGAGGGTCACCGGCATATAGTTTAGCTGTTGCCAAGAAGGAAATTAAAAATGAAGAGGAGAGGCAGGAGCAGTTAGACAGAGGCCAGGCAGGGAGCCCTCTCCTCAGAAGAGATTTGTTAAACTGTCCACACCTTCTGTGCCGCGGACACTCCGAAGACCTAAAGAATGTCAGCAATTTTCATCCTCCCACATGGCTACTCTATAATAATTAGTTTTACTACTTTTTTTTCACAAGCTATTACTTTAATTATTTTAATTAGATTGTTCACACACTCAAGTTGTTTATAAGAACTTTTGTTTTTATGGCTTCTCAATAGGACAGGGAAACTACCACCTTGGAGGAAGCCAAGCAGTTTCTACCAGACAAGGCAAGGCATCTTCCACCTAAGCTGGAGACCACTGGGCACTCTGTGACCTTCTTAGAGAGAGTGGGAGTCCCCTGCCCTGGGAAGAACCATGAGCAGGCTGCATTCTCCAGGGTCAGTGCCCCTTTGGTCAAAATCACCAGAGCAAATAACCTGTCTTGGGAATGATCTTCTCTCGGTGACCACATAGAGTAAATATTAAAGGTTAACGATGGTTATTCGTCAGCTTTATTAAAATTCCACATACTTGGCATTTCTTAGACATCTGGTGGACTCCTGCTGCTCCCTTACTAGTTGTATGACCTCAAAACATGACTTAAGGTGTCAGTTGACCTACCTGTGAAAATAAAAGCACAAAACTGGCAGAGATATTTTGAGAACTACAGGAGCGCAGCTGGGAGGGTGCGAGGCCCTCCCTGATGGAGGTGTTCAGTCACTGTCGCCTCCTCCCTTGCACCTTCCCTCTCCTCCTCCCTCTTCTATGCTAGGGGGCTCAGCAATTGGATGTGACCAAATTTGGATTCTCACATTCCAAACTTCAAGACTCTTACTTTAGTATTGTTCGAAAGCCCATTTTTCACGTACCTACACCTGTGAAAAAGTACAATAAGTAGAAGAAACAACTTCTAAAGGAGTATCACTATATAAATGGGCCTATTAGGACATATGAAAGACTCTAAGTTCCTTTGCTCCATGGCTGTAACATTCGCAAAAGCTAGGCCATGGGCCACTTTGGGTGTTGCCCACCTATACAAGGGGCCTGCTCATCAGGCCCTGGCTTCCTCAGAGCATGAGCTCTAAGGTGGGAAAGAACAGCAAAGCTCAGCAGTATTACTAGTGTGCTGTCCTAGAAGTCACTTATTTTGTTTGTCTAAAATCTTGAGTTGAGGGCCCAGGAGATGGCTCATTGGAAGAAGCACTTCCCTGCAAGCGCAAGGGCCTGAGTTCAATTCCTGGTTCCACCAAAAGGAAAAAAAAAACAAAAAACAATCATGAGTTGAAGCTGGGCTTTGTGGTAATAGCTGTAACTCCAACACTCAGGAAGCTGTGGCAAGAGACTTGTACATTCCAGGTCAGCTTGGGCTACAAAGTGAGACACTGTCTAAAACCAAAACCAAAACAAAAACAAAACCCACATACATAAAATGAAATCAGGTTCTGAACTCTCTTTTTTTTTATTTTTTGGTGTCATCAGGGATCAAACTCAGGACCTTGCACATGCCAGGCAAGCACTTATTCCACTGAGCTATCTCCCCAGCCCTCTGAACTGTCTTTGAACAAAGGCCAGAACTACCAAGAAGGCCAGGGAGATAGCTCAGTGGAATAAGTGCTTCCCTGGCAAGCACAAGGGCCTGAGTTCAATTCCTGGTTCCGCAAAAAAAAAAAAAAAAAAGAACTACCAAGAAGCCCAGCTTCCAGTGCGGTCTCTCATTTGCTTAAGTGCAAACTTTTAAGAGGGGGAAAAAAGCCAGGACTCACTAAAACAGCTTTCCCCCGCCCACAGTACTCCTACAAAGCAAGGAGTTTTATAGCAGATCCTAAGAACCTCATCCTTTGATAACTCCATACCAGTAAAGTGTCATTAAAATATTTTTTATTGAAAGTTTACTTAATAGAGACAAATTTTCTCTCCAAGATCTTTTTGAAGATTAACTCTAAAACAGAAACAAAGGATTCTATCTACACTTAAGTCAAAATGTTTTCATTTGAGCTCCTAAGTCTTACTGTTCCAACAAATATACCAATTTAATACTTACTTTTGGAGTAATTTAACCAACCAAACCAAGAACAACCCATTAGGTTTTCAAAGGAATATTTTGGTGCCATCTTGTGACCATTCTGGTACAATAGTAGAAATGAACGCTTCAGCCTGCTGCTTCAGATTTCAAAAGGAATCTTCTGGCGCCCTCTGGCGGTACCCTGCAGCACTGGGAGAAGAGCAGCGCTGTAATTCTTTGCTGCCAGGCTCTGTCCTGCGTGCTGCACAATGTCCATCAGCGTCTCTACCTGCCAGATGCCAGCAGCGCTCCTCCAGGTGTAACAGGCAGAACTGCCTCCAGACATGGCCAAGTGGTTGAATCAGGCATGGGGCCAGTGCAGGGCAAGCAGCAGCGAGGCCCAGAATTCAGCATTCTACTAGGTGATGAACCACTGAGAAAGAATATACTATGAAATAGCTGAAATTAAATGACTTTAATTTTCTTGAATTGTCCTAAAGCCTAGAAAGAAGAATTCAGAATGAAAAATTACCATTGGGCTGGTTACAAGATAATTCCTTAGAAAAATGGCACGGGACCAGCTGTTGGTTCACCCTGTACGCTAGGAAAGCAGCCCTCATCTTTACATAGGTTCCTATGGAAAAATCAATGTTGTGCATGTAAGATTTTCATAATTTTGCTGTATGGTTGCATTAAAGAATGTGACAGCTAAAAAAAAATGTGACAGCTATATTTCTAGAAAATTCATGACTAGAGAAAAGCCATGACTTTGTGTCAGCACTCCCTGACCGTCACGCTCCGCGATGCTCAAGCTTTCAACCTAACCTCACATTTCACCTAATTTTCTTCTAGTTCGTTGAAGCCATTAACTGCAGTTCCTGCACATATCTGCTATTAGCTCACAGATTGATGGCCCTTCTAACAGATGCACAATCTTCTAATAGTTTCCAGGATAATTTCATCTCATCCACTGATATCAATGGCTGTGTCAGTATTCTAATTTATATATTTCAAAGTTTCACCCTTTTTGTGCTCTTATCCTCTGCCCTGTTACCATCAGCAATAGCTCATTCATCAGTTACTTCATAATTACCTACCATATTTCAGGCACAGTGTTAGGCACCAGGGATACAAAAACAAACAACCAAGTGAAAACTGACACCTAACAAGCCCTGGTACAGTACAGTGGGAAAAGCAGAACGGGGGAATTGCAGTGCATTGTGCGTGTCGCGTGATGGAACACAGGTGTCAGTGAAGGTCCGAGAGAGTTTAGAAGAGGATCTCAGAAAAGGCTTCACAGAGAAGGCTGCCATTAATCTGGAAACAGAAGGATGAATAGGAGTTTGCCAGGCAGAGGAAATGGTAAAGAGCGTTCAGACAGAGCGAGTAACATACGCAGATCAGAGCCTTTCCTCTTGTCCCTGTCACTCATGGCCACCTCCTCGGAACCATTTCTCTCGCCACACCGCTGATCGGCCCGGGTCGCCCTTGGCTCCCCGCTCTGCGCACGTCCCTTCCCGCGTCGGCGCTCTCGGGCTCTCCAACCCCGCCTCCCAGCTGCCGCATCTCGCCCACGCAGACGCAGCCTGCGTCTGTGCGGACTTCTGGCCAGCGCCTGCCGCCCGCTCTGAGACGCGGTTCCCTCCTCGCCAGCCCCTCCGCCTCTGGCTCCCTCCTCTGGCCCGGGGATCGCTCCCTCGCGGCCGAGCAGCCGGCCGGCGGCAGACGCGGCTCCCGTTTCCTGCCCGCTGGGAGGCGAGCTCTGTGGCAGGAACGAGTGCGGGTGGCGGAGGTGGCGACAGCACCGGGTGGTGTGCCTCCCCGGACTGCCGGGCCGGCCCTCAGAAGGCGGATTTCCCCGGCGCCCGTGCCCGGGTGCGGCGTCCCGCAGGCCCGGCGCCGGTCCGGCCCTGCCCTCCTCGCTCCTGCGCGCTCCGCCTGCTTGGGCGCACTCGGCGCCGGCGGCGCTCGGCCTGCGGACCCCCCATTTCCTCTCATCGCTTTCTGTCAGGGAGTCCCGCTAGCTCTTCCGCCGCCTGACTCACTCAGGCGCGCGCTGTTTGCTGTCCCCTCTCCCCGGGAGCAGGCGTTTCGTCCACTTTCTTCTCTGCATTTTCCCAGGCCCTTGCAGGAAGCCGGGCACACAGAACTGAGCAAGCGCAGGCTGCGTGCGTGCTGGTGGAGTAAGGCCCCTTCCCAGCCTCCGGACAGGCCTAGCGTCCTAGCCGCGACACCCAGGGGAGCTTTCCCACCTCTAGGTGCTGGGACGGAGAGAGGCAGGATGCCAGGGGCTGGAAACCCACTCCTCTCAGTAGAAAGATAGCTCCGAGTGGTCACTGCCTGCCCAAGTTGAGCGGCACGGGCAGTGGTTGATATGAGGCTGGGCTGAGTCCACGAAAGTTTCTTTGCCTCGGTGTCCCGGAAAAAGAAAGCTGCCAGTTCTGTGAGCAGGAAGAGTGAGCCTTGGTGAGGCCAGGGAGATGGCTCAGTGGTCTAAAGCACCTACTTAGAACAAGTTTAGCAAAAGCACAGGGACCACGGTTCAATCCCCCAGCACCACATGCCAGCCAGCCCC
>NW_004524650.1:6242307-6246208 GCF_000260255.1 Octodon degus | reverse complement strand
GAGGATTGAACCGCGGTCCCTGTGCTTTGCCAAGCTTGTTCCAAGTAGGTGCTTTAGACCACTGAGCCATCTCTCCAGCCCCTCCTTCAGAAATTTTTGAAGTGCTGGTTTACTGGCCATAAGCTCTTAGGATGCTTTTTGTCACCGAGAGGTCTTATTTCTCCATTAATTTTGAAATATGGATTTGCAGGAAATATCAGTCCAAGTCAGAAGTTGTTTTCCTTAGTGCTTGAAACACTTCACTCCAAGCTCTCCTGGTCTTTAAGGTTTGTATGGAGAAGGCTGCTATAATTCTAATTGGTGTACCTTTATAAGTGCCTTACTGCTTTTTGCTAACAGCTTTTTTTTTTTTTTGCGGAACTGGGATTGAACTCAGGCCCTTGCACTTGCCAGGGAGGTGCTTATTCCACTGAGCCATCTCCCTAGCCCTTGCTAACAGCTTTTAAAATTTTGTCCTTGTGTTGGACTTCTGGGATTTTGACTATGGTATATCATGGAGAAGTTCTTTTTCTGATCATGGGTATTTGGGGTTCTATATGTCTTGGTTACCTGTATATTAATTTCCTTGCCCATACTTGAAAACTGTTTGGCAATTATTTCTGTAAATAGGTATTTTATACCATTGTGTTCTATTTTCTGATTTTTCACTAATTTTGATTAATCTTAGATTGGTCTCCTTTGTGCCTAGGAGCTATTGGAATCAACTACCCACGTTCTGTTATTTTAAAGGTATCACTGATGGCCATTTTCATCAGCCCTATCTTGTAGTTCTGACTCTGTTTTCACATTGGTCACTTCTGCTTTCCATACTTTCATGAGAAATTTTTACCTCTTGGGTTTCTATTTGTTACCTTTTTATGGATTCTGATTCTTTGCTAAGCTGGTTATTCATGTTTTGCATCATGTTGTTTTGCTCATCTAGTGGTTTTTTTTTTTTTTTCTCCTTAGCTTTTTAAATGTATTTAGTACAGGGTCTATAGGGTCTCACTATACAGATCAGGCTCATAGTGATCCTCCTGTTTTCAGCCTCCCAAGTGCTGGGATAACAGGCGGGCACCAGCATGCCCATCTCAGTCACTGTCTCAGCGCACCCTGGCGGGGCCGGCACAGCACAACAGGGATCAAACCCCCAGCCCTGCACCTGCCTAAGCAGGTGATTTAGTCTGCTGAGCTATTTGGCTGGCCCTTTCAGGTAGCTTTTTATTATTGTCTTCCATAAACTCACTGATCATTCTTTGTATTAAGTCCATTATTTGTCTAGCTATATCATATTTTAGCTTGCTGAGCACCTCATTGATCTATTTTTCATTATTATTGTTTCCTCTTTATTATTTCATGTAATTCAGCTGTTTGGCTCTTGAGTTCCTCCCTATGGATTGCCTTTGGGGAAGCTGGAAGTTTTTGGAGGCATTTTGCTGTCTTCTTTTCTCATGTCTGTATTGCTACATGCCTATATGTGTTCTGAAGGTTGCAGGTCAATTATAATGGATATATTTTGTTGCTAGTGTGGAAATATCTTTAGTCTGCATCTGCTTTTCAGCAATGTGTTCTGGGTGTGGCTAATTGTAGACATTTGCCTCTGTCCCAAGATCTGACCACTTCTATTAATTTGGGGAAGGAGAGTGATGTATAATTGTCCCAGAACTCAGTTTTCTGGAAATTAACTTCAACATTGTTGATGATCCATAGGCAAAGCAGACATTAGCATAAGAAAATCCAATTAGTAGCAAGAACTATGCCACCATGGCAGTAGAACAAAATCAGCCACAATAATAGAGTGAAAGACAAATGGGATATTGACATACCATAAGAACTAATAAAATCAGGCCAGGGAGATAGCTTGGTGGTATAAGTACCTGCCGGGCAAGCCCAAGGACCTGGGTTTAATCCTTGGTACTATGTGCCATGTCAGCTCTATGCCAAGCTGGCTACAGAAACTGGGTGTGGTGGCACACACATGTAACCCCAGTGCTGGGGAGGCTGAGACAAGAGGATCACTACAAATCTGAGCTGTGTAGTGAGACCCTGTACCAAAGGAAGGAAGGAAGGAAGGAAGGAAGGAAGGAAGGACGGAAGAAAGAAAGAAAGAAAGAAAGAAAGAAAGAAAGAAAGAAAGAAAGAAAGAAAAAAGAAAAGAAAAGAGGAAACCCGCTCTGGCCCTCCTTCTCTTGGACAGGAGCTCTTATTTCCCCCAATAAATACATTCTGCTCTTAAAAGAAAGAAAGAACTAATAACATTTACCACTCTACCAGCTTTAACACTAAAAAATAAATCTATAATTATAATATAGACACAAAGACAAACCATATATTGACATACAGTGTATATCTGCTAAGTGTAACAGCTATACCTGGGTACAATAGGTATATTTTTTCCCATGAACTCCAGGCCTTCCTAGCTTGTAGACACCTCAGATGGCACCCCACCCAAAACAGAGACTAGGAGATTTACACTGAATTCTAGTTCAGCCACCTGGATTCTCTAGCTGGATCAACACGGTCCTGGATCATCAAAATAACAGACATTTGGCTGAGCTTACACCCACCAAACCTTCCTATAGGAGCTCACACAGTCAACTATGAGGACCAAAATGGGTATCTCAAACTCTATAAAAAATATGACCTGAATAAAATATTTGTGTTTGATTAGGGGGTGATTGCAACAAATGTGAAGGATAGTAGTGGGACTAAACATAATGACTTTTTAAGCATCAGAGGACAAGCAATGATAACACTGAAACACAGTGATTTTATGATGTGTATTTTTTGGGTTTTGTCATAGTTCCTTTTTCATTACTTCCTCCTCAAGTTAGGCCATAGAAAGTGGGCTTTCTCTTCCCCAGGGGAGCCATACAATTGAAAACTGCAGTCCTCTGCCTTTCTGTCTAGGAGCTGACCACAAGCAATTCTCTGATCTGCTCTGGCCTGACGGATTGCAAGAGCCTCATTCTTAAAGGGACCTGATGCATGGCCTGAAAGGAAGAGTGCTGAAGCGGACAGCTTTGCTTCGTTTCCCTACCCAGCCCGTCCGCAGTCCCACCTATGCATACTCCATAAAACCTCAAAAAGACTAAGTCTGAGTCTTTCTGGACAACTGAAGATGTGGCAGTTTCTGGAGAGTGGGAAACTCAGAGAAGGCGGGGAAGTTCCACGTCCTTTCTCCTGTGCCTTGCTGTGCACATTTTTCATTCATATTCTTTGTAATATCCTTTATAATAAACTAATAAGTGCCAGTAAGTCTCCCTTGGTTCCATGAACTGCTCAATAAAGTTAAATGAACTTGAGGAGGGGATGGTGGGGATTGTTATTTATAGCCAACTGCTTAGAAACACAAGCAAAATGACCCAGAACTTCCAGTTGGCATCCAGAAAGAGCAGAGTTGTGGACTGCACTCAATCTGTGGGATTCGTTGACACTATCTCCAGGTACTGGTGCAAGGACCAAAGGATTTGAGGACACTCCATGAGATTCTGGTGCACAATTGCTTGCTTGGTATGTGGGTGCCCCCCACCCCAGTCTTGTATCAGAAATCTTCCTAGTTTATTGTTGCTGTGTGGTAACAGAGGAAAAAACAGGTACATTGTCCTTACAATCTCAGAGCTTGAGAGGCTCAGGAGAGAGGGGTGGGAGTGTTGCTTGCTTTCCAGCTTCAGCCCTCAAGCCTTTCTTACAAAGGAAATGACCCTGATAAGATTTTCCCAAACTGTTGTAAAGGCCTCAGGTTTAACTGACTGCTGCATGTCGGGCAGCCTTGCCCCTTCCGCTGGAGCTTATGCCACGAGCCTTGTTTTCTGTATAGCTTTTGGTCCCTGCTGGTAAGATTTGATTGGTTCACATAGCCCTACGAAGCAGCTGACTATTGGCCTATTGCCCACGTCAGGCGATGTACGTGGCGCCCACT
>NW_004524650.1:6237584-6242207 GCF_000260255.1 Octodon degus | reverse complement strand
GAGCTGGCCACACACACACACACACACACACACACAAATAATTAATTAATTAATTAATTAAAAAAAAAAAGAGTGAGCCTTGGTGAGAGTAGGGTGGCTGCAGGCACGCTGCGAACACAGGAAACCTCCGCCTGAGGACTAGGCCAGAAGCTGAGCCAAGAGCTTCATGGATAGAGCCACACACAGCCCTGACCACAGGCTTCTCCTCCTCCTCCTTCCCTTCTTCCTTCCTCTCCCCCTTTCCTCTCCCTCCTCTTTCTCCTCCTCCTTCTCTTCCTCATTTTTCTTGTTCTTTCTAACTTTCTTTCAGTTTTTATGAGGCAGGATCTAGCTATGTAGCCCAGGCAGCTGGCCTCTCAGCCTCCTGAATGCTGGAACTGCGGGGATATGCTACCATACCCAGGTTCACAGGCTTCCCTTCTAAGCCTGCTGGGTCTTTAAACTTTGAAAGTTTTGTTTAATGAACTACCAGATTCCTTTGTTCTTTAGGTCAGCTTGAAGGAGGCTCTTTTTTGTGTGTAATCTAGAGCATCTTACCAGTATACTGTCCTACCATTCTCTGGGGGAAGTTTTAAGGACATTCACAACTTAGAATACTTGTTCATTATTAATTAATAAATTCATTTATCAAGTATTTTTGCGTACTTGAAAGAGTGAGCAAAATAGTATAAAATAAAGATCCTGTGTTATTGGAAGGAAAGTGAAAAAAACGGGGTGCTTGGCTTAAAGAAAGTAAGCTCAGGCCGTAATGATGTCTTCATGAAAAATGCAGTTGTGTATATTTGAAGTGGGTAACACATTGAGATGCATGTTTAAGTAGGACCTGGTGGAATGTACAGTCTCTTAACTCTGCCTTAATACCAACTCCTTTTTCTCAGATACTAGAAGGAAATACATTTAGAGGGAACTTGGGAGAAAACAAGGGAGAATTTGACTATTGGCTTGGGTTTCCCCTTCAGTCTGTAGTGGGTAGCCCAACTTCATTCAGCCTTCTAGGCGATGCCCTGGTGCATATTAGCCACAGAATCCACCTAAATTTCCCTATTATTGACTGTATTAATTTCTTTCCTTAGTTTCATACTCTAAATGTGGTTCTAACCACTCTTTAAATAGTGGCTCTAAGAGATGGGCTCTAACCATGTTCCCTGTTGGAAGGAGAAGCATTCCTTTCAGAAATCTGACTTTGGCCAAAGGGGCTAGGATCAAAGAAGGGCTTCCTCTGTTTTGTTTTGTTCTGTTCTGTTTTCTCCTCTGAAGTCCAAACCTTGTGCCTGAATGGTACTGTTCTAATAGGAGGAGAGGCTGCCCACCAGCCTGAGCACACTGGGAGCCTGGTGCAGGAATAAAAGATGTGTGTGTGTCTCCCTCTACCTGCCTCTCTTTTCCAATAAGATCACAGCCTTGGTCACCAAATGAGAGATGTTGCGCCAAAGGCACCTCATGAAGGCAAGCAGGAATTCCTGCTCTACACAAATGATGCAATAATACATTGTTGTTGAACTACCAAGCTGCATGTGTGTGTGTGTGTGTGTGTGTGTGTGTGTGTGTGTGTGTGTTATACAACAATAGATAACCAACACAAAGGGTACACAGAGTTCCATTATGTAATTTAGGTTATTTCAACTTTTCCCCGTTGTAGTCTATCATCATTGCTTAGACAGCTTTAGGTATGACTGGAAGTAATTATGTAGGATAAATGATTAGACATGGGCTTACTTAGCCCTGATTTTAATTATAGTAAATATGGTGAAATTATTCTCCCAAAAGATGGTATACTATTTATTCTCTCATTAAAATATGGCAGAGAGGCTGGGAGTTTAGCTCAGTGTCAGAGAACAAGCTTGCCATGGTGAAGCCCTGGGTCTGATGTTCATGCCAAAAAACCAAAACAATAACAAAATGTTTCTGGAAATGTCTTTTGCTCCCAAAACTTGCTAATACCACATATTATAGAACTTTATTACACAACAATTCAGAAAGAAAAAGGTATCATATACTGGGGTTTTATCACACCTCGGGTGTAACCCCAGGCTATCTGTGCCTTTCGCCATTTGATCCTTACAGCAACCTGTTGATATAGGAACAACTATTGCCCCATTTAACAGATGTTGAGAACAGTCTTGACTAATTTACACAACTATCAAGTAGTAGAACAAGTGGATTTGGGCAATCTGACTTTAGAATTTAAGCTTTCATGATTGGGGAGCTGGAGCCCAGACTCCAGTGAACAATAAATCCAGTCCTACCTCCTCTGACACTTGCATATCCATCTTCTTTCTTTCTGAGCTGCATACCTTCTGCCTGGAGCTTCATATCCACTGCTTTTCCTACCCAGCTGTAGCCCTGCAAGTGTGACCTCTGCAGGCTTCATTATCACAGAACTTTTGCCCTCTGGCTCTTGGCTGGGGTTAGCAGGGAAAGAGTCTGGCAGAAGACTGGAGGTGAGTTGAAACTAAAACTATTTATTTCCTTAGTCCCTCCCTGTGAGATTATATCTGAATTGCTGTCTTTAAGACAAAGTTCATTGCTCTTCTAGCTTTATCCTGCCTCCTCTCTGAGCTTCAATACTGCCTCTCCCCCACTCCTCTTCAGAGGAGAAGTAATAACTCGCTGTAAGTAGCCCTAGGTAACTCTTGCTGTAAGTAGCCCTAGGTAACTGCACCATCCTGTATAGGTCCCTTACACCTCACCTGTATAAATAACCACTCCTGGCCTGATACTTTATTTTTCTTGTGTGGAGATTCACAGTTATAATCTTCCCTGTTAGGACTACTTTCATCATGTTCCATATGTTCTGGTATTTTGTATTGTCAGTTATCATTTGATCTATTCCTTGATTTTTTTGTGTGATCCATTAATTATCTAAGAGTATATTATTTCATCTCTATATTATTCATTTGCATGACTTCTGTGGTGTCTTTTGCTATTCATTCCTAGTTTTGTTGCACTATGAGCTGATCATATACATGAGATAGTTTTTATTCTTTTGTATTTATTTAAGCATGCTTTATTAGCTAATGTATAGTCTACTTTGGAGAAAGTTCCATGTGCTACTGAGAAGAATGTGTACTGTGTTGTTGAGTGAAACACGCTGTACATATCTATTAAGTTTATTCATTCAAAAGTTTACTGCTTTTTTGATATTTTGTCTAGTTGATCTCTCTCAGTGACAGCAGGGTATTGAGGTCTCCCATTAAAATTAAATTGATCTTTATTTAATCTTTTATGTTCAGTACTGTTTGCTTTATGAAGTGAGATTCACTGGTGTTTGGTGTACACATTTATGATTGTTATCGCTTCTGTTGACTTGTTCCTTTACTCATGTAATGGCCTCTTCTGATCACTTTTTTCCTTGAAGCACACTTTGTTTGAAAATAAGATAACTACTACTGTTCGTTGTCAGGCACCCATTCCATAGAAAATTGTTTTCCATCCTTTGAATTTTAGTCTACTACTTTTTTGGATTAAATGTATTTCTTGTAGGCAGCATTTGTCCTAGTAGCTTTTCTCACTGTTGAGACACTCAAAGTTAAAAGAGGAAAATCAAAGTACTAACAAGTAAAAAAAAAAAAAAGTTAAAAGAGGAAAGGTTTATTTACCTCATAGTTTGTAGAGGCGACAGTCAATAATCCCCTTTCTTCAAGGGAGGGTGGCACATAGCAGAGGGACAACTATTCATGGCAGTGGAAGACAGTAAAAGCAACAAGGGAAGCAGGACAAGCCTCTTTCTGTCTCTTATATTGTACACAAGCTACCCATCCTACGGCAGGTATAGTAGTTACACCCTTAATCCTAACCAGAACTATGCCAACCAATCAGCAGACTCATCTAATAATCACACCCTTAATCCTAGCATCCCACATTCTAGATTCAGCCATCTCTGAAAAAGTGTCATGACTACATGAGGCTTTCGGGGAACATTCAGACACAAACTACAGCACAAACTATAATAGGTTTTGTTCTTTGGCCCAATCTAACCATTTTGATTGGGGAGTTGAGATCATTCATATTGAAAGTTATTACTGGGCTGGCCAGATAGCTCAGTGGACTAAAGTGCCTGCTTAGGTAGAGCATAGCAGCCGGGGTTTCGATTCCTGGCATGCTGTGCTGGCCCCACTCCTGGGGTATGCCGAGATGGCTATTGAGACTGGTCCTGGTGGCGTGTGCCTGTAATCCCAGCGCTTGAGAGGCTGAAAACAGGAGAATCACTGAGTCTGATCTATGTAGTAAGACCCTGTAGACTCTGCAGACCTTGTACTAAATATAAAAATAAAGTTATTAATGAAATATATTGACTTATTTGTGTCATTGCATTATTTTCCTGTTGTTGATTTCTCCCTCCACCCCTATCTGTTTAAGTACTCACTATACTTGGTATATTCATTCCATTAAGATTTTGGCATTGTTGGTTTTTTTTCCATAATTTTATTGAGAAACAAACAGCAATGAGACAGTTTCAAATCCAATTAATAGGAAAGGTTCAATAATTAATACATTGCATATAGTTGTCTTAGTGGATATGCATTGTACAAGATGCAGACATGATATCCTGTTCACAAACACTATTAGAATAAATCTTTCTATTCATTGTATTAAGAGAATGTAGCTGTATGTCTATCCTAA
>NW_004524650.1:6213207-6216841 GCF_000260255.1 Octodon degus | reverse complement strand
TCAGGCGATGTACGTGGCGCCCACTGATAGGTCCGGGGAGGGGATATAAGGAGGGGTTAGAGGAAGTGGAGAAGGAAGAAGAAGAAGAGAGAGGAGGAAGAAGGACACGTGAAAATAAAGGGAACGAAAACAAAGAAGGAGGCTCCGTCTCGTCCTTTTCCAGCGCCGGTCAGCTGCATCTGTAGTCCTCTGTCAGAGGTCTCTGACTCTGTTTAGTTGCCAAGTCTTTTAATCCTACAGGGAAGTTTGTCAGACACAGCAGAGGATGGCCCCACCCCTTGCAGGTCCCACGCAACCATTTTTAACACCTCTTGACGCTTTCCCCACCCCTATGCTTATAACTGTCAGTTATTCCCTCGGGACAAATCTACCCAGCAGTCCATGTTGACAAATAGGGCTGGCAGCTTCCTGCAGTCCTTCTAAAAGCAAACACTAAGCTTAGTTAACTGGAATTTTTCCTTTCCCAACATTATTCCTTTTATTGTTTTCTCTTGTCTAATTGCTTATCGAAGGTTTTCAGAACTATATTGAATAAGAGTGGTGACAGTGGTCATCCTTGCCTGGTTCCTGATTTTAGAGTGAAGGCTTGCAATTATTGAGCATTTAGCATGATGTTGACTATTGGTTTGTCCTAGGTGGCTTTTATCGGACTGAGATTAAGACCATCTATCTTAGTTACTTTTCACTCATTGCTGGGAATACCCAACACTCAAATTTAAGGAAGGAAAGGTTTATTTAGCTAACAGTTTGTGGAGGTTTCAGTATACACGGCTGCCTCCCAGACAGAGTGGCATGTGGCAGAGAGCAGCAGTTCATGGCAGCAGAAAACAATGAAGAGCAAAGGGACAGGCAGCAGCTGGGGCTCCTGGCAAGCTCGTCTCCCCTCCTTATATCATCAACAAGCTACCCAGGGACTGGAGGTGTAGAACTCACACAGTGTCCATGCCTTCTTCTTGCACAAGATAAGCATGTTTACCAAGTAAGAATCCTGTCTCTCTGCTGAGTCACTTAATTAAACTTCTAAACTTCTCAGGTTGACACAATGTATCAACCAGTGTACCACCTCTTCCAGTTTTCTGTAGTGTTTTTATCTCGAAGAGATGTCTGACTTTGTCAAATGCTTTTTCTGAATCTATTGAGATGATCATATGGCTTTTGTTCTTGGCTCTGTTAATATGGTGTGTTACATCATTTTCAGATGACACAATACTCTACATAGAAGTTCCCGAAAACTTCACCAAAAGACTTCTAGATTTAAAACCAAAATTCAGTTGCATAGCTGGATACAAACTCAACACTCAAAAATCAATAGTGTTTCTGTATGCAAATAACAAACTCACTGAGAGAAATTAGGGAAGCCACATCTTTCACAATAGCATCAAAAAAAAAGAGAGAGAAAAATTTATGAATCAATCTAAAGAGAAGAGCAAAAGAGCTTTATTGTGAAATCTACAGTACTCTGAAAAACAAGACCTGAAAGGTTATCAAAAAATAGAACGATATCCCATATGTTCCTTGTTCATGGGTAGGAAGAACAAATACAGGGAAAATGACCATACTTCCAAAATTCTTATGGAGACTTAATGTAATCCTGCTCAAAATACCAACAGCACACCTCACAGAATTAGAGAAAACAACCCCAAAATTCATTTGAATTCAGAGACCTAGAACAACAAAAGCAACTCTTGGCAATCAAGGCAAGGCAGGGGGAATTACGACCCTGGCTTAAAATTGTGTTACAAAGCTACCATAATAAAAACAGCATGAAACAAAAATCCAGACCCAAGATTCAATGAAATAGATTAAAAGATGCAGAAACAACTCGAAACACACTTAGCTACCTTATCTTTGACAAAGGGGGTAAAACACCTTTACTGGAAGAAAGATAGCCTCTTTAATAAATGGTGCTAGAAAAAACGATTTTCCACATGTCAAAGATGAAAACTAGACTCCTATTTCTCAGAACGCACTAAAGTAGAAATGTATCAAAGAGCTACATATTGAAACAGAGGGCCAGGGAGATGGCTCAGTAGAATAAGCCTGAGTTTAATCCCCAGTTCCGCAAAAATAAATAAATAAATAAATAAATAAATAAATCAGAAACATTACATCTACTGGAAGAATAAATATAACTATTTCTTTTTTTTTACTTTTTAAAAAGAATACAAAATAGTGATAGGAAAAAGCAACATTAGAAACAATACAAAACTTCACTAAACGAAATAATAGGAATTCAACAATGGTTGCTGTACTGCATGATGTTATCTTCAAATTGGTTGTTCAGGTTACCAGATATAAATGTGCAAGATTGGTTTAAAGAAGAAAACAAAACAAAACAATAACAAAAATTTTATAAGAAATTTGAAACAAAAGAATAAAAAGAAAAAAAAAAAAAACTAAGCACTAATGACTCCTTTCAAAAGACCAGCAGAAATCAGCAGTACAATTAGACAAACTATTCTGCATATATATCTAAATATATCTTGAACTTCAAGTAGGCAAAGACTTTACAAACAAAACTTTGATTGCACAAAAAATATAAAGAATCAATAACTTGAATCTCATCTTATTAAAAAGCATTTGCATTAGAAAATAAACCACCAACAGAGTAAAGAGATAACCCACAGAGTGGGAAAATAATTTTTCCACTTGCTCCTCAGGCAGAAGACTAATATGTAGAATATGTAAAGAACTAAAAAAAAAAAAAAAACCAAAAAGCAAACAAACCAGACCTCCCAGATTTAAAGACCCAATCCAAAAATGGGTATCTGAAATGAATAGACACTTCTCAAACGAAGAAGTAGGAACAAATAAATATATGAAAATATGTTCAACATCTTTGGTCATTCAAGAGATACAAATTAAAACACCAGGATTTCATCTTACTCCAGAAAGAATGGCTATCGTCAAGAAATCGATCAACAGCAAATGTTGGTGGGGTTGTGGGGTAAAAGGAACCCTTCTCCACTGTTGGCTGGAATACAGACTGGTGCAACCACTGTGGAAATCAATGTGGAGATCTCTTCAAAAAACTAAAGTTAGAAGTTCAATTTGACCCAGCTATCTCCCTTCTTAGTATCTTCCTGAAAGAATTAAAAGGCTCACACTACAGAGATACAGTAACACTAATGCTTAGAGTGGCACAGTTTATAATAGCTGAATCTTGGGAACAGCCCAAATGCCCATCAACTGATCAATGGATAAAGGACATATGTGCTTTTTTATTAAGTGGAGTAATTGGGTCTGGGGATATAGCTCAGCAGCTTAAGCGCCTATCCTTAGTTTGATCCCTGGTACAGAAAAAAAAAAGTATTAGAATAACTGGAGTACTATTCTGCCATAAAGAAGGATAAGCTTGAGACATTTTTTCACCATACTGAAGTGAAAAAAATTAGATGCTATGTTTAAATATCTTATGTTTCTCTGGTGTCAGAATCTGGAAAGGTAAATAAGGGCAAAAGTATATAATAAATATTGTGAAATAGGATGAAAATATTCAAATGAGAAGGGGAACTTGGTGAAAGGAAAGGAGAAAAAAAGAAAGAAAAAGAGAATAGGGGCCAGGGAGATGGCTCAGTAGAATAAGCGCTTCCCTGGCAGGCGCAAGGGCCTGAGTTCAATCCCCGGTTCTAAA
>NW_004524650.1:6194592-6213092 GCF_000260255.1 Octodon degus | reverse complement strand
AGAAGGAATACATGGAAAGAAAGTTTTTCTAAGTGAGGAGAGGAAGAGGGGTTGAAGGTAAGGGAGGGGAATGGGAACAAAAGAATCAAGATATGTCTTGTACATGTACAGATTCCGTATGATGAATGTTATCATTACGTGTATCTAAAATGTACCAGTAAAATTAATTTTAAAAATAAAATTAACTAGAATTTTAAGCTTTACCAGCTGACCAAGAAGTCACATTGATGGCGTTGTCACTGTCTCCCCACCCCCATCCCGACCTCATCGGTTCCGCTTAGCGATCCCCAAGACTATAACTAACTCTTTCTATGGCCATGACGTATACACAGCCTTGTAGAACCCAAGCACTAACTTTTCTGTCTTCTGAAAACACAATGACTTGCAATTTAGCAGTTATCATAAGAAATTTTCAAGCATTCATAAAGCACCCCTAAAAGATGATGTGCTCCTCATTACTACAGGTATCTTCTTAAAAGAAGATACCTTTGTTACTTGCAAGACATTTCTAAAGGGATGACCAACTGGTTATTTATAACATTCTTGTGTATAGTTCTCCCTATAGCAAGAGCCAACCAATTAGAAAAGATACTGCAAAATTTGCTGACATTAGTTGAAGTGACCAATGGCAGCATTCACCGTGGAAGGCATCCAGTTTGACATTAACTCATTCATCAACATTGTCATGGATACAGTTGCCCTCACTTTGCATTTTAGGGGCCAAGGTAGTGCCTGTGAGATTACTAATATACTGATTTGGATTAGTATATTACTACTAGTATCAATATTAGTATTGCTGATTTGGATTACTATTTTTAGGGCAAATGGAAAGATCAGTACAGAACTTAAAGAGAAAGTCACCTGACTCTCTCAGGTAAACTTTGAAGATTAATGGGATTTGTGAGATTGTTTGTTATTTTTTGTTTAATTTCTTGGATCTGGGATTCTTAGAAGCATGGTTGAGATCATACTACAGTTTGTTCTCATTCCACTGTTTGGACTTCTCTGCTGTATGAGACAAAATGAACAGATTTTGTTTCAGTCTCTATTGGTCTGGTTAATCAGAATGACCAATAGAACATCTCCCTCATGGAAAAATTCACCAGACTCCAAGGCAGTACAGATTGATTCATTTATTATTAAGTATAATAAAGATATTTCAAAAGCAGACTTATATTGCATTATAACACATTAGGGTCCTCTAAGCTTGGATTTCCTCTAGGATGGAATCCATCATATGTGCAGATGTCACCTGGCTCTTTTTACATCATTTTGTCAGTCCCAGGGCTTGGGAACCTGTAGAGGACCACCTAGGTGACTTTCCTTGAAAGAGGAGCATATCGTATGGTTTCTCCATCTTGGCTGAGCCTAACCTTATTTCCATGCACAGAGCTGACTAGCATTTTTCAATTGACTTTAAGTAATGCATACTGGTCTAGCCGAGGTGCTGGTGGTAGTCTCTGAAGATGGCAGGCATGTTTCCCCAGAAGCCCCAACTGCTGCTCCCTATTTGAGCCAAGTTGAGACAGGGATGAAGAGCCAACACTCCACAGCGTGCTGCCTCTGAGAGGCTACTGTGCTATCAATTTGCTGGCCATGGCCCATCCACACGGCTGACACTGACAAAGGATCTACAAACTGCAGTACAAGGTTTCAGGGTAAATCCTGAGGGGATTTGACTGACCTTGTCAGATACAGAAGTTACATTTCTTATTATATAGATCTTGCTTTATCTTGGTCTTAACCATCCAGCAGAAAAGCATAAAAATGAGGTATAAAAAGTAAAGCCATATTTAGGCTCAAGTCAACAATTCTTGACATTGCCAGTCCTATGGGTAACCCAATATTATTATGGACTACTGGACTATGTTGAATTATTTTGCTGAATTCATGCACCTACAATATTTAAATGGCAATGGAATACCAATCTCTGACAAAACTAAACAAAAAAGGGGATATAAATGAAGGACCATTTTGTATCTGTATATACAAAATAGGATAGATATATAGCTACTTTCTCTTAATTCAGTGAAAAAAAGATTTGTATTAATAGTGTTTGTGGACAGGATATCATGTCTGCATCTTGTACTATGAATAACTACTGCGAAGAGAACAATATTCAACATATTAATTATTGCAACTGTCCTACTAACCTGTTTCAAAATTGTCTCACTGGCTATTTGTTTCTCAATAAAATTAATAAAAAATGTGAATTTCACACACCCAAAAACAAACAAACAGATGCTGTCTTAATTATGTAACTCAGATTACTTTCTGCATATCCTTCTTTCTGCATATTGCAGTTGAATGCAGGCTGCCTACCTAGCCCAGTTCACAGCACTCACCTGATTCCTGCCATCCTCACAGTCCTTCATCCTCAATCCACTCCTTTCTTCATGAATGAATAAAACTGGGGTTGGTCTTGGGTCGAGGCCTTTGTCTGGGATGGCCATCACTGTGGCTGGACCTAGGATCCCTTGGCTCCCCCAAACTACAAATATGCCTTATGTCTTTATTTTCACCATGGGTGTGCTGTATTGGAATTAATTTGATAGGATTCCAATAACTCATCCATGGGATTACAAATATAAACTTCTCAGACTGAAAGGAGGGCCAGAAAGGCTCTCTATAGGAACCAGCACAAATGTTCATACTTTGGCTACTGCTGTTGCCGGGAGTAATAAAGTCCTTTGCTTCTACACTGGGAATCTCAGGTCTTCTGACAGACAGTATGAAACTACAGCAAACTAGCTGAGTAGCTTTTAAGCAGGGTAAAACCTTGGGCCCTTCACAGCTTTTTATGTCATCCAAGAATTTATCTTATTTGTAATGATCTCAATGGCTTCAAGATTTTCCCCAAGTGAATTTAGCTTAATTCTCTTCCTTATCTTCCACACAAAAAAAGGACTAATGAAGGATTCAGGTGACATTTTCTGTCCTTTATAGCTCTGTCCCTTTTAGTGAGCTTATCCAGGCTCTTTTTAATAGCCCTCTCTAAGGGTGCAGACATTACCCCAATAGATCTCTCCAGGCTCTATTTCCTGTGCTTTTTTGTAATATCTTATCTCACTCAACAGCCAGTTCTTGGTCTTTATCCATTAGTTGTAATGGTCACTATTGACCAGTCCAATATCCATTCCCTCGCCACTTCAAGATGAGTGCCTGTTGGAACCAAAACACTATTCAGACATTCTCTTATTTCCAGGCATTGAGAGAAAGTAGCTGCATTTCCAACTTCAAAAATGGAATTAATTGGTCTAAAACCAATCCATTCAGTTCCTTTGCCAAAAGACCAATTCTGGCCAGTGACATTTTAGATGGCTGAGAAAGTTTCTCTGAAATGTCACATATCTCTCTTGAAAGAAAGCCACAAAAATAAACATATTCTATCTCTAGATACGATGTTTGGAACATCTGTAACTATCTTTGTCTTAGTCTGACAAAGGAAGCCACCATTCAGAATGGCAGGTCACAGAAGTGATGACAATGTTGCATAGGTCAGTTCATCAGCTGTGCTGGCCTCTCTACCTCTGGGCCTCCTGTTAAGGGAGAAAATTCATTTCCTAGATGTTTAAGTCAGTTTGAGTAGGTCATTTGATTACTTGTTAGCAAGTATTAAGCAGAGTTCTGGGAACACTTCTAATATCTTAAATTAGCTCACATATTTATTTATTTATTTTTTCATGTGGTAAGATGTTTTTATTTTTTCTGGGAAGAAACCCAATAGGGAAATAGCTGGGTCAAATGGGACCTCCAATCCTATTATATTGAGGAATCTCCACACTGATATTCACCAGTCTACATTCCCACCAACAGTGGAGAAGAGTTCCTTTTCCCCACAGCCTCTCCAGCATTTGTTATTGGTTGATTTCTTGATAATAAAGTTTTTTTTTTTTTTTTTTTTTTTTTTTTTTTTGTGGTACCAGGGATTGAACTCAGGACCCTGTGCTTGCCAGTCAAGTGCTTATTCTACTGAGCTATCTTCCCAGGCCCTACCTCACGTATTTGAGGCTTGTTGTTATTGTTTTGGGTGCTGGACATTGGACCCAGGGACTTGAGCATGCCAAGCTTGTGCTCTACCACTGAGCTACACCTGCAGCTCCTTTGTATTGAAGGTTTATAACAAGTTTATCTGGTTTATCATTTCCTTTATTTTGTATGCAAGGAAACTAAGATACAGGAGCTTAAAAATCTTTACAAGCCACACAGTTAAGTGATAATGCTAGTATTTAATTCCAGATCTGGCTCAAATCTGCAGAACTGACCACTGCCTCTTGACCCCTAAAGAATCCACAGAATTGATTACTAGGCTGCCTATTGAAGCCTAAAGCATTCCAACAGATATTCAGTATATTTCTCACAGCTTCCTCGGGGAGAGTTAGGGTTTAGACTCCCTTGATCCACAGAGTCATGCCTGCAGGCCAGCTTCACTCCTCCATGCTCACCTGCAGAGACCACTGCTTGCCAAGGACAGGTCAGACATTAACATAAAACATTGTGTCCTATTTGAATACCAAAGAACACAGCTGAAAGGTAGTAGGTGAACTTTCACCTCACATTTCATGCATTTCAAGCATACTGACCTTTGAATCTATTTGAAGGGAATCTATTGTGTGGGCAAATCCCACCTTTCAAATCTTCCGCTTTTACTGTCTGTCTGTCTGCCAGCAAGTGTAAGCTTTTACAATTGTCCTTTTGCCATCAAAAGATGACCAAGTAGCTCTCAAGTCATTCACAGAAATTATATGTATGTATGTGTATATATATATATATATATATATATATATATATGTATTATGCAAGCTCTGTTTATCTCTACAAGCTTTTGCTATGTAAGCTTATATAATCATAAATACCTCTGCCCTTGCACAACATTATTATATATTCTCTGGGTAGTCAGCAGTTACCCCAACATTTTCTAATACGAGAGTGGGAAGGAGCATAATTGCCAGATAGGATCAACAGTTTCACCTCTGCTTCTCCTGCCCTTCATCCCCATCTTCATTGCTAGGTCTTGTCTACTGACCTCATTTTACCCGACCTGCAATTAGTAAAAAAGCTGGACTTCACACAGGAACAAAATTGTCCTGCTGAGTCTCCCATCCTCCACCCTTTTCACTACTCTCAGAAAATTATCAAACAAATTTCCGGAATTTTTTTTCAACAACCAGAAGAACCAGAGGAAAGGTGAACTGCATACCTCACTGGGGTAGAGGTTATCAGTGGGTGACTCTGTTTGAGTGAGTCAGGTGTGTATGTTGCTTCATCCTGGGGTAACATTCCTTTAATGTTGATCTCTAAGGTTACTTCACAAGAAATAGGAATAACATTGTAGAACTCATTTCCATTTTCATGAACCAGAAAATTCATCTTGAATGAAATGAAGATGGAAGCACTTTACATTTGAGAGATTTTTACATGTTATAGATCTAAACAATGGATTTGTTTTGTTTTTCCCTAAAACCTTTTGGATTATAAGCATATAAAGTTTTCTTTTAAGAAGATCTGAAATGAAGCAGAAGGTCTAATTTTATTTGAATTTAGACCTCAAAAAGTATAAAGCCTTTTTTTTTTTTTTTTTTCTAACTTACACTGGGCTTTTAAGATAAAGGTCAGAGCCTTGAGAGGTCTCAATTTTTTATGGATAGTTATAGAAGAGTGTGCAAAGAAGGTTGCATGTATGCTGAAAAAATTATTTATTGTACATTTGAAGATTTCAAATATACATTCTCTAGGAAAAAATACAGAAAAAATGGTAATAAGGATGGGCAAAAAGAGAAACTACAATAATGATTTTTTTTTTTTTTTTCAGAACCAGGGATTGAACTCAGGCCCTTGTGCTTGCCAGGGAAGTGCTTATTCCACTGAGCCATCTCCCTGGCCCCTATGAACATTTATATGTTCTGTTAAAATACCTTCTGAGAATCTTCCTAGATTCTTAATGAAATAGTTCAATACCAAGGAGATGATGAGGATGGTGTGTTTATCTTTTGGAACCAAAATACCAGTTCTCATTTTATTGATAATAAATGCTTTATTTAGTTATTCATATAACAGAATTATTTTTAGTGTGATATGCTATACGGTATATTGTAGTGCAGCATAATAGTATTTTTTTTCTAATTTTATTTTATTTTTTTGGCAGAACTGGGGATTGAATTTAGGCCCTTGTACTTGCCAGGGAAGTACTTATTCTACTGAGCCATTTCTCTGGCCCCTTTTTTGCCTGATTTTAAAAACAACATATACTTACTAGAGAGAAGTTTAAAAACACTGCTTCATTCAAACAATAAATACTTTTGAACTTTTACTAGATACAGGCAATAAGAATATAATCAGTGTCAAACAAAAACCAATATAGTCTCTGTTCTCACAGAGTTTAAAATGGAATATGAAGCACCAGTATTAAACATTTTTTATGGTCAGGGAAAACTTACCTATAATTAAGAACTTAGCTTTTAACACTATATTCTAATAATAAGTCAGACAGACTGTAGGTAGAAAATTTTTAAGTTGAATATAGATACAACTGTATCTTCTTCACTTGAAGGAATGAATGAATGTTGTTTTATTTCTAACTTCATAAAGCAAATCACCTTTATTTCTCCCCAGAAACTGCCTAAAAATTTATCTGCTGGATAAGCTACAGGTCACATAGCTTCCTTTGATGATTCTTTCTCTTGTTGAGAAGTCCACAAGACCAGGTCCTCTCAAGGCCTCAATGGGTGGCAAAGGCCAGTTTCTTCCTGAGGCACCTCAGTTGTCCCACAGTAGCCTCCGATGGACACTGAGTCCTACATAATCCCACAGCAATGTTTATCCACCCTGACCTGATGCTTTCCTGACCCAGATAACTACACAGTGTACTTGGAGCATGCAGAGAGCACGAGCCCAGGCCGGTGTGGCCAATGATACTCAGCACTCCCCTCACCTGCACTCTGAGTGTTGTGTCATGTACTTGGATTGCAGCATGGCCATCCTGTACGGACATCCACTTTTGGAGGCATTAGCCAGTCCCAGGAGAGCTGAGTCACACCTGGGCCCTGATCTTGTTCCTTTCCATCAGATCTACCTAGAAAAGATATCTCAACTAATAGTAAGACACACATTTACTCAACCCCTATATACAAACTCACATATTTATGTATAAAAGTGAAATAAATATTTTATCATAGTTACACTTCCTGCATATGATCCATTCTGCTATATCCTTTTTCTAGGTGGTAAATTTTCTAGGTGGTGAATTTGCTATATCCTTTTTCTAGGTGGTGTACACCTGTGGTCCCAGGTTTGACCATGCTGGATCATGTAACCATCCTCTGCCTCAAAAAACAAACCAAAACAAAACAATACTGACTGTTATTCATTAATGGTGCAGAACCCATAATCTGAAGCATACTAACAGACACTTTGGCCGGTTTTGTACTTAAATCTCCAGGCCACAACAGCTATGATTATGCCCTATTTCCTTGGAGAAAACAACTTCAGCAGCAGAAACAACAATTAAAAATAAGGTAATACTTTAAAAAATTACATAGAGACTGGGGATGTAGCTCAGTGTTAGAGTGCTTTCCTATCATACAGTAAACCCTGGGTTCAATCCCTAGCACTACAAAATAACAATGCTATTATATATAGATACTATTTGAGATCAAATTAGTTAATCTTGGGGCTTACTGACTGGAAGGGAACTCGAGAAGGATTTTATTTCTCGATGTAGGTGCTGTTTGTGTGGGAAAGTTCAGTTTGTGTAGGTTTAATATATCAGTCAATCCTCAAAATGACACTAGGAACCCAAATGCCCATAAAAGATCAAGAGGATAAATGCCCTGTGGAATATTCACACAATAGAATACTGAAGAGTAAGATAAGGAACAATTTATAATTACATGCAGCAGATGAATCTTAAAACATGAAAGGATTCCAGATATATCATAGTACGTAGTCACTGATATTTGGTACAAAGTAGGTTAAGCTAATCCATCTCTGGTAGTAGTCACGGGAGGGAAGTACAAGAAGATCTGGAGCCAGGAAATGTGCGAGGTGATAAAGGAAATGATCAAGGTCACACGAGTGTATTGTTTGCTCAAGAGAGTTTAAAGCTGTCACAGCTTTATGAGAAAGTGATTATTGCTACTTCCATTTGCAGCCAGGAACTCTGAGGTTCAAAAAAGTTACAGCTTAGCTGAGGGTGCACGTTTCTTAAGCGACAGAGCTATGATGGGACTGTGTGGAGCCATTGTAAGGAGTGAGCTTCCTCAGACTCAGTAAAGGAACTTAATACTGGTCTTTTCATGTAACCTATAATAGTGTTGGGCAGGAAAGAGCACGTATTATATGATTCATTGACATTAGCTTTCCTCTTTGACGTATGAATTACACAAATGTGTGTAATTGTTTAGTTTTCAGTTATTTGGAAATTGTTTTAGTCAGCTTTCCATTGATGTGATAAAATACCCAAGAAAAACAACTTAAAGGAGGAAAGATTTATTTTGACTTATGGTTTTAGTCTGTGGCGAGGTTGCTGCTTTGCTTTTAGGCTTTAGTAAGGCAGAAATATCACACCAGGAGGGCCTGGGGGAGGAAATCTGTTCACCTAATACCAGCCAGGAAGAAGAAAGGGCGAGAAATCCCGGGAGCCTGGGCTTGTGGGCTTCTTCGTTCTGCTTTTCTTTCTCCAGGCTCCCACCCTCTGAGGTGGTGCTACCCACAGCCACAGTGGACCTCCTGCACCCCTTTCTACCTGCACATGCTAATGGTTTCTGGAAACACACTCACGAATACGCCCAGAAGTGTTTTACTAAGTTCATAGATATTTCCCAATCCTATGAAGTGGACTACCAACATTAACCATCACAGAGACTTCTTTCTTAGTTTTATATTTTCAATTTCTAATTGACCTCATTGTTTTCACAGAACACAGTTTTATGTTTTCAATTCATTAAAAAAACTTCCAGTGTGCTTTATGGCCTAGGATCTAGTCTATCTTGGTCTAGATTCCATAGGAACTTGAGCATGTATCCTGTTGTTTTTAGTGTAGTACTCAGTGATTCTAGACTTTATTGGTTGAGGGTGTTGAGGTCTTCTATATTTTTGATGATTACTTTGTCTAGCTGTTTTATCCATTTGAGAGAGAGACAGAGAGAGAGAGAGAGATTAATGTTACATGATAATTATAGACTTACTTATTTCTCTTTTGAGGTTTATAGGGTCTACTTCAATATCTTGTAGCTATTACGTTTGTGTATATATTTGTTTTCATGCGGCTGAAAATCAGGGACTGACATGAAAAGAGGCTTTGATATAATAAAGGGTAAAAAGAGGTTTTGATGAAATAAGAGATGAGCTTTGCCCCAAGGGTGACAAGCTAAAATGCCAGGCACTACAAGTACAAAGGGCAGTGTTTGCCCCACTGAATAGATCAGTGCTTACCAGTCATCTCTCAGTATCATGTTCTGAAGCTGAAACACATTTTTAATAGAAATTTCAAAATTCTCCAATGTTGCTTATTGTGGTGATTACTTGAATTGGAGTCAGCCCCAAGGTTCTCCATAAGAGTTCTTAAAAGGGAGTTTTACAATGTGAACTGATTTTCTTAAGTCGTATAATTTAAAAACAAAAACTATTTAAAATTCTATCTACCACCTCTGCTTTCACGTAACAGTGCTGGCACACTCGAAGGCTCTAGCCCTCCAGGTGCGACCCATGCTCTTCAAAAGGGTGGTGCTCCTTTCCATTTTGCAATAATGATACAACCGTTGTCTTTAATACAGACATTTATGTACAGTGAGCTATCCTCATGACTTTTCAGCTTTCTTGTGCATTTCAACACTTTTCAGAAAATGAGTTTAAACTAGACAGAGTATTTGTATTGAAGTAAGAAGATTCGGGTGATAGAAATTGAGGGTTTTGGTGTTTAACCGTGGGGTTTCCCTTGCCAATGTTTTAAAAAAAGAATTTACCTCAGTAGAGGCATGACTAGAATAGGAAGTGTGTACACCACCATTTCCAACAATTCTTACACGTGGCTTAGGTGCTCCTGGCCCACTGTCCTACCTGTGCTACCTAGGTCAAAACTCCCAGCTACAGCCAGCTCTTCCGGGGCTTCTGCAATGCTGGCGCCTGCTGCCAAGAGGTAACTAAATCTTCCAGAGGCATCCTTATCCAAAGGAGGAAAGGTATATATAGATAAGTGCCTTCCTTTTTCTTCCCTTGAGTGGTTACTTTTAAGGCATATTTAACAATAATTCTCAAAAGATTTTTGAAGGAATAACCACACTATCAGGATAATGCTTTCTTGGATTGGTTTTCTTTTCCTCCTTTTTTACTGTCCCCCTCATTCCATATTCCCAAGCAATACACTATGACATTAACTAATCACACACAACCCTTGCCTCAGGCTCTACGCATGAGGGAATGGAACACAACAGTCTTTTTCCTTCTAGCACTTTCTTTTAGCCTAATAGTAACTATTCATTTGGCAGTAGTAATGACTGTTATAGGTCTTACTAAAGGTATCTGCCAAAGTAATGTCAGATATTCTTTCCCAATTCACTCATCTTATTTTTAGCAAAGTTTTCAGTAGATTACTATTCACAATCATTATTCATTTTTCTTGTATTTCTTTCTGTTGTGGTTCATGTCTCTCTAACACGGAACCATACCTCTACAATCTGAATAAATAGTATAAAAGACCTCTGAGTAATGGCTGCCATGGCAGATTGTCTTTGCAGGGACACTGTGTATATAAATCCTTGAACATCCTATCAGGACACAGGAAATTATCACTGATGGACAGTGTGGAGACTGCACTAGGAGGAGGGGCAGCAGGGATGGCACCATAGGGCCTTCCTCTGCTGACCGTATTCAGCTACTCTTCACTTGACTTTCCTCTGGGGGAGGGCTGCATCTGTAACTAGCCTGGTTTTGTCTCTTCTTTCTTTTTTCTCTCTTCTTCCTTCCCTTTCTTCACTTTCTTCCTCTTCCTCCCTCTCTTGCTTTCTTCCTTTTTCTTCTGTTAAATTACCTGTGATATGAACATTCACAACATATTTTTAAAGTAATGCTCTCAGATTCATGTATTTTTCTTTTAACAGCATCTACATAAACTCTAGGATTTTAAATGCAATGATAAGAAAGGGATGAAAGGAAGCATGCGGAAAACCCTTCCTTACACAGGTCGCAGTTCAGTAAACAGTTAATTCACTGTAGTCGAACAGTTCACAACACATCTTTTAACATTATTTATATTTTAACTGACATAAGAATTGTACTTACTGGGGCTGGTGAGATGGCTCAGTGGTCTAAAGCACCTACTTAGAACAAGCTTAGCAAAGCACATGGACCGCGGTTCAATCCCCCAGCACCACATGCCAGCCAGCCCCGCCCCCAGGCAGGCTGAGCTGGCCATACACACACACACACACACACACACACACACACACACACACACACACACACACACACACACACACACACACACACATAAATAAAATAAATAAATTTATAATAAAAAAGAATTGTACTTACTTGTTGGGCACAGGTGACAATTTGATGCATGTACGTAATGTGTGTGCTCAAATCAGAGTAATTAGCATGTCTACCTCTTTAAATGTTTATCGTTTCTTTATGTTGAGAATCTTTCCATTTTTTTCTTCCAGTTCCTTATGAAATAAATTATTGTAAACAATAGCCACCCTACTGTGCTGTAGCACACAAGAACTTATTCCTCCCATGTGACCATCCTTCTTTTATCTCTCCTCCCTCCTTTATTTCTAGCATCTAATCAGTTTATTTCCACAATAGTTCCAGCTTGCTCTGGACTTCAAGGCCTCCACTCAGATCTCTTCCCTCAGTTACTTCATCAGATGGCTCCATGGACCCTTTTCAGCTTCCACTTCTGCTGGGCTCCCAGCCTTCATTCATTATTTACCTACCAGATTTGAGAAAAAAGTTGTGGTGATGGGGCCACAGAAACATTGCATATTTGTATGATCTCTTTCTTCTTTTTGTGCCATGTCATGTTGTAAACTGCCTAATATGCCCCTAAATAAGCCCTCCTCATTTTTATTTATTTACTTTATGGCACTGGGGGTTGATCCCAGGCCTCATATGCTAGGTGAGTGTTGAGCCCTGCACTACATTCCTCACCCAGTATGTACTCCTTGACAAGAGTAGAAAACCCATGTTGTTTTATTCGTAATTTCTATCTTGATCCCAAAGGATTCAATAAATACATAAAATTATTATGAGCATCCCATAGCATTTTTTATTATGATAAAATATAAAATCTACCATTTTAGACATTTTAACTGCACAATTCAATGATACTAAGTTCATTTCCATTATTATGAAACCAGGACCACTATCTAGCTCTACAACTAAATTTTTAATCATCCCAAGCTGAAATCCTGCACCTGCTCCATAATAATTCCCTGGGGCCAGGGAGATAGCTCAGTTGAATAAGCGCTTGTCTGGCAAGTGGAAGGGCCTGAGTTCAATCCCCAGTTCCGAAAAAAAAAAAAAAAATCCCTATGTTTCCCATCCCACAGGGTTTTTCTGAGCTTATTATATTCTAACTCTGGGCAGCATCAGTCAATCATTAACCTTCTTTTGATGCAGTTTCCAGAATTTTCTCCCTTTAGTATCGAGAAGCTGGAAATACAGTGAAACACCACCAAGTACGTTGGGTGGGAAGCGTACGTTTCTCATTACATGAGTTAAGTGGCCCTCTCATGCAGAAATATCAAGCTGAAGAGTCATAGGCTGAAGAAGAAGAAGGAAGTAAACACACATTATGATTTCTATTTTTCAAATAAAGATACTGACATCCAGAAAATTTAAGTAATTTGCTGGCTGTCATATTGTCCTCGTTCTGGAGTCCAGGTGAGGGGGCTGTTTTCTCATTCCAAGCAGTCCTGTCTTTTGGCTCCTGCTATTCAAGAACCCATATTTTCAAGTATCAGGTGACTATTCTGGGTTAGGTTTCAAGAAACTTCAGATTAAATAAACATAGTTTTTTGTTTTTTGTTTTTTTCTGGCGGAACCGGGGATTGAACTCAGACCCTTGCACTTGCCAGGGAAGTACTTATTCCACTGAGTCATCCCCCTGGCCCCAAGGTTTTGCTTTTAAGCAGCTGGAAGAGGGTGCAGAGAGCTACAGGTTCCCCACTAGTGGATCTAGGCCTTCAAGGCCTAGAATTGGTCTTACTGTCTCACCTACCCAGGCCTTAGCAGAAAGAATCACACTAGGAGATAACCCAGTGAAAAGACAGATTTTAATATGATGGACTTAGTCAGTGATGAGGCAGAATAGAAGGTAAAGAAACAGGGACAGCCCTTAATCCATGGCATGTAAGATGAAATGAAACATTTATGCAAAAGCTAGAACTTTGAGGGCACTTAAAAATAATTAAGGGTACACACAGATTTTGAGGAAAATGTGTACTCAGTTTTCAAAATCTGCTTGGTCTGCTGTGCCCAGTGGCTGATTTTAAAAAGCACAGATTCGTGGTTGGGGAGATAGCTTGGTGATCTAAGCACTGGCCTGGCAAGCACAAGGACCCAGGTCAGGAGGATCCTAGAGTTCAAGCTGTACAGCAAGACCCTGTACCAAATAAATGAATAAATGAAAGATTAAAAGAAACTTTAAAAAGCACAGGTTCAGTGAAGCTGTTTCCTGCCACGTAGGCTATAGGGAGGTGCTTGAGCAACTGCTTGGCTTACTTTTTCTAAGCACGTGTTGGGCTTAGCATGTGCTTGCCCTTGGGGGGAGTGACTGGTCCTGAAGGTCCTTACATAACCTTTTTTTTCAAGGCGAATTTTGCTTCCACCTTCTCACATCTTGGCTCTGAAGACACAGAGTTAGAGCCACAGCTCCATGAACAGCTCCTACTTGATCTCATCCTGTGGGATTTCCTCATCCTACTGTGTGCAGGATTTAGTTTCCTGTCACTCTCACTTAAAGATACAAGGAGGGCAGAACATAATGATTAAGATGTCAGGGCCTGATCCAACTCTTACTGGGCCAATTCTTTCATCTGCCTCAGCCTCTGTTTCTTTACCTGAAAGTGGGTATAATAGTAACCTCCTCAGTCAATGCTTATAAAAGTATTTGGAATAATCCAAATACATCTGTGAATGGATGAATGGGCCAAGAAAATTGCATGACACATGACATTCTCTCTATCCATTCATCCATTGTGACTCTTCTTTCTTTTTTCTTTCTTTCTTTCTTTCTTTCTTTCTTTCTTTCTTTCTTTCATGCTGGGGATCAAACCCAGGGCCCGGGGCACATGCTGGGCAAGAAGCACTGTACCACCAAGCATTGTCCTGTATCCCCAGGCCAACAAATTCCTGCTTACAAATGAATTCTTTTCAAAAAAAGAATGAAACTCTAATACATGCTACCACATGGCTAAAACTTGAAAACATGACAAGTTGGAAGCAAAAGGACACATTTTATGATTTTACTCAGTAGTCAAATGCATAGCGACAGGATATATATATATATATATATATATATATATAACAATGGCTAGCAGATCCTAAGAGAGAAAAGTAGGAGCTTTTGTAGAATTTTGTAGAGTTTCAGTCTGGGATGGTAAAAAAATTCTAGAGGTAGTGATGTGGTTGCAAAATAGTGTGAGCATACTTCATGTTACTGAACTGTGTACTTGTAGTGAATTTTGTTGTATATTTTTACCAGAATAAAAAATGTTATTTAAGAAGTTCTCAGAACAGAGTCTGATGTATAATAAACTTTCTGTGCTGTTTTTTGTACCTCCTGCATTGTTACCTAATGGTTTTTAACTGTTACATTTTTATTTAGCATTCTGTTTGATGTACTCTCCTCAGCTTCACGGCCAGGACCATCCCAGAGCGTGGCTGCCCTTCCCTGACTTGCCGGTGCATTGTGCTTAGTTGAGCCCTGTAAATCATTGACTGGGTAGCACAGGTTCCAAATAACCTGTTTTATAATGCGACCTGTGTCTGTGCTGCAGTGGGGTTGGTGCCCAGGGCTCTATCTATGCATGGCTGCTAGTAGCGTGGAGATTAAGAACCAGAGTTGGAGTCAAAAAAGACCTGGCTTGAGTTTGGTTTTGTGATTTACCTGCCATGTACCACTGGCAAAATCAGTCAGGTAAATAATATCTGCTTTTGGATGGTTACTGTAATGATCAAGATGAAGTAATCATGGCCTATCCTGTGTGCACAGTAAGTGTAGTTAATATAGCTCCTAAAAATGTTAAGTAAAACTCCTGCTTTAACTTCATCCCTCTGTAAGTCAGTTTCTGAAACCAGGATTTAGCTTAAAATAGGTGCATGACACATGACATTCTCTCTATCCATTCATCCATTGTGACAGGGTTTTTTTTTTTGTTTTTTTTTTTTGTTGTTGTTGTTGTTTTGGCAGAACTGGGGATTGAACTTAGGCCCTTGTGCTTGCCAGGGAAGCAATTATTCTACTGAGCCATCTCCCCAGCTCCCATGACAAGTTTTTTAAAATTAATTTTATTGAGAAATAAATAGTAATGAGACAGTTTCAAAACAGGTTAGTAGGACAGTTACAATAATTAATACATTGCATATTGTTGTCTTAAATGACAGTTTCTCAAGGCATAACTTCTCAAAAGGATTGTAAGACTTACTCTGCTTCTCATGCCCAGATGACCCAAATACACTGGGAGATTTTATAAAAGCCTCAGAAGAGTCAAAGCAAGTTTCCACTGGACACATGTGCCACTGAGGTGCAGTGGCTGCTCTAGGACCCTACTGCTGAGGGGGAGGCAATGCTGAGCAAAGGTGGTGCCAAATGCCTGAGCCGTCCTCCAAGGACCCCAGTATATGGCGAGGAGAGCCAAGGAACTACTGGCTCCCAGCACTGTGAAGCAGTGAATCCACGAAGACCAGGCAGATAGCTCAGGACTGTTTGATAAACAAAGTATGTATAATCTAGTGGCCACTAGGGCTGACTGCCAGGGCATCCAGAAACAGGAAGCAGAGTATTGTCCCTACTCATCTCAGAGATGAGTCGCTCAGAGCTGAGTTTTCCTATAGCAGGAGTCAGAGCTCGGCAGATTAAATATTTCTCTCTCTGATCATTTCAGGGCAACATATTTCAGAGCAGAGCAATGGGTCTTTCTCATAGTCTAGGGAAAAGACAGGTGACCACACAAAAGTGTTGGACAAAAAAAGAGATTCTCCTGAAATGGGTATTCCAGGAAATCTGGAAGGGGACATAAGCAGATAAAATGAAAAAATGCATTGGATAACACCTTAGATTTCACAGTACCTGAGGTAATGCAGAATGCAAAGCAAAAAGAGGGCAAGAGGAAGAGAGAGAGGGGTGGGGGCAGGGGCTGAGAAGAGACGGAAAGCAAACACTCTAAGAGAACACTTGACGCGAGCAGTCAAAAACAAAGAGCTGGCACTTTCATCAGAGTGTTACATAAAGCAGCCCTCACCCAGTGGGCAGCTGCGGTCAGTCATCCATTGCCACCTGTCGACATTTCCTTAGATGCTGTGCACCTGCTGGCACAAAAGTGTTCTCTGTTTATCTGTCAGTGCCTCAAACATAGGCACATTCTATTTTCCTACTCGTAGAAAAACATATAACTAGTCTTCCAAGGAACTTTATGCTTCAAGCTCCTTGTGTATAACATGTGAATCTTCTATGCCCCACAACTTAAAGGATGCTCCCCTAACCGAAGTCACCAAGGAACTTCCCTGGGTTCTCATTCATGGCGGGAAATACATATTGATATATGCTAGATAGCAGAATAGAGAGAGTGCAATGTGTGATTTTAGTTATGAAAAAGTGCTCATGAAGAAAAGACTAGCACAATGATCACTGAAGTGTTTATATTTGTTTTTTATTCATATTTAATATATATGTACAGCTTCCAAATTGTTAGAAAACTCTCCCAGAACTATGGGAGCTATGTGCTCTAGGCAATATTAGCAGCCTAAAATATCCTCTCTGGGCCAGGAATGGGTAGAAGTTTTGGTAGGTTTATGGGATTGGCAGTGACCATTTATTACCTTAAGTGATAGCCTTGAAGACCGTGGTAAACAATCGACTCCTAAAAAGAAAGATGAGATAGTAATATAGGTCATCCTACACTGTATTTAAATATTATAATATAAACAAATAGGGCTGAAGTTTCACAAATGGATTCCCACATATGTTAAATTATCAAAGTGACATGTTTTTTGATTATTATACATTATTAATTCCAGGCCAATTTCAGTTCAAACCACCATATATTTACTACATACTATTTACAAGGTTGTTTAAAGATATGCAAAGCCAGACTTTACTGAAAGAGAAAATATAAGTATGTAAATAACAGTATCACAGGTCACTGCATATAATGTATTCATCAAAATGCAATCAGAGGTCACTGCATATAATGTATTCATCAAAATGCAATCAGAGGGCCAGGGAGATAGCTCAGTAGAGGTCCTGAGTTCAATTTCTGGTACCGCAAAAAAAAAAAAAAATGCAATTAGAGTGCTATAGTATGCCCATAGTAGCATTTTATATTTTTGGAATTTTGGGAGGTTAATATGAGGATTATAAATAAAAAATTTAGGATTTTTTAAGCAGTCAATTGATTGTTTGATGACTAAATTTACTTGGTCAATTAAGATTTTCAGTGAGCAATTTTTTGTACTGCTTAATTTTCAGAGTTATCCCTTAAAGAAACTGTAAATGATTATTTGAAGCTGTTATCATAAGTTTAACTAATTCATTGATTCACTTTTTCCTCTTCAATAGATGTGCCCAGATAGATTATTCATCACTGGTTCTATGTTTGTAAATTTTCTTTCTATGTGAAATGTAGATATGATATGCTAGCAAGATATGCTTCTATCTCCTTTTTCCAATTTAAGAACAGTCTGTTGGCTTCCCCAATGCTTCTGTCCAATGCTAAGGTAGGACAGCCTGTGTGTGTGCGTGTGCGTGCGTGCGTGTGTGTGTGTGAGTGTGTGTGTGCTGATAGGCTGCTTGACACTGTCATGTTGGGTAGTTCACTTTCTGATTATCTATTAAGGAACAAGGCTTAAATAATTTGAGAAAATCTAAGCTGCCTGTTGCTCACTGTT
The DNA here is from genome assembly GCF_000260255.1 of Octodon degus. Classification (NCBI taxonomy): domain Eukaryota; kingdom Metazoa; phylum Chordata; class Mammalia; order Rodentia; family Octodontidae; genus Octodon; species Octodon degus. The sequence goes on along the minus strand of NW_004524650.1, from coordinate 6,194,981 downwards.
GCTTCCTTTGGGGATACTAGAAGCAGCAGTGGTGGATTTGCTGAGACCATTTTTGTCTTTTCTTCCCCATAATTTTTTGAGAAACAAATAGCAATGAGACAGTTTCAAATTAAATTAGTAGGACAGTTTCAATAATTAACACATTGCATACTGTCTTCTTAGTGGTTATTTGTTGTACAAGATGCAGACACGATATCTTATTTACAAATACTATTAGAACAAATCCCTCTATTCATTGGATTAAGAGAATGTAGCTATATATCTATCCTAACCATTTTGAATACACAGATACAAAATGGTCATTCATCTGTATCCCCTTTTTTTGTTTAGTTCTGTTATTTAAATATTATAGGTGTGTGGGGGCCGGGGAGATAGCTCAGTGGAATGAG
>NW_004524650.1:6169013-6191858 GCF_000260255.1 Octodon degus | reverse complement strand
CAGCCGCCGCTCCTCCACCTCTCAGCACGTTCTGGAAAGTTCCATTCTTTCTTTTTTTAAGAGATACCACAAGTCAGACATTTCTCCCCTTCGGAGTGTGGGGCGCCCTGTGCCCTGTCCTGGGTTGCACCTCAGGAACTCACTCTCCCTTCTGTGTCTCCTGCCCTTCTCATTTCTCCTGCTCGCCCCATTCCTCCCTTCCCTCCGGAGGCTACACGAGCTCCAGCTCTTCTACTCTGAAGAACAATTTCATCTCTTTGGGCCCTTTTCACAAACTCAGCTTTAGGTTTATCTCTGCAAAACCGAGCTCATGATACCTTAACAGAAGAAAAATACTCAAACACAGAATCAGGCATTCCTAAAGCATACCTTGTGGGGGGAAGACAGCAACTTTCACTTCACAATGATAGAAGATGTCAAGTGGATATTGTCAGGGTTATGTGATATTGATTGTTTTATGAGCAATCGATGTTTATATATCTGTAAAATAGTTTGTAAGCTACTTATTCTAGATAGTCTCTGACTTTTCCAAAGATGTTTGGAATTTAAAAACAATCTTATAAAAAGAACTTATTAAAATAAGACCTTTTTAATTATGTGTATATGGTTACATATTTTTCCACAAAACTTTCTCCAGATTTTTATGAGGAAACAATGAATGAAATAACTGCATGTCTAGTCACCTCTTCTAGTTGAATGTATTTTTTTTTTTTTTTTTTCAGAACCAGGGACTGAACTCAGACCCTTGTGCTTGCCAGGGAAGCGCTTATTCCACTGAGCCATCTCCCCAGCCCCCACTTTTGAAAATATTGTTTATACACTGAACCAAAATTTGATCTCAGGTATCATTCAACTTACAGTTCCTCATTGGATCCCCTAGGTTTCTGTCTGATGAACGTATTGCTACACTTTTAGCTGCACCCTCCGTCGCCTTGCCTTTGTCATCTCCAGTGCCTCCTACAGATGGCTGCCTTGGTTCTGCACTATGACTGTTGCAGATTGGTTCCTACTGCATGTGGAAACATAGCCGAGGTTCTCAGTTCTTTAAATCTTGACTCAACCGTACTGGCTTACCTTCAGGTGATTCACCAAATATTCATTAAGTCTCCATGCCCCAGGCCCTATGCTACACCTGAGGGATACTGCAGCGCACTGGCCTTGTGGGGCTTAGGCTCCAACATACTTCCTTGCCCCTCTGAGTTCTGTAGCCTTACACCACTCATCACTCCAGATATGCTCTATGCTTTGTGCTTTCTTCTTTCTTTCTTTCTTTTTTTTTGTGGAACCGGGGATTGAACTCAGGTCTTTATGTTTGCCAGGCAAGTGCTTATTCTACTGAGCCATCTCCCCGACCCCTTTTCTTTCTAATCTTGTTCTCTATCTGTAATTTTTCTTTCTTTCTTTTCTTGAACTGATTTTACTTTTATTTTCTTCACTTTAAGCCAACTGTGATATTTCAGTGATTTCTGGGGTGGGGCAAAAGAAAGGTCATTCTCAAGATCAAGGGGATCGTGAGGTGCAGTCTGAGTAAGGCCGAGGGGTGGACAAGCTGGCCTTGGGGCATGTGGAGGAAAGTGCCCGCAGGCAGGTGGCTTTGGAGTATAGGAGCTGGCACCCGATGTCCTTTCCTGTGGGCTGGCGATCGGCTTGGCTGCCTCAGAACTGCCCTTGGCAGGGCAGATGGCTTTCTTCTGCTGTGCTCAGTCCTGTCCCCTACAGATCCGACCCTGTGTGCCTCCTGCTGAGCCCACTGTGACCTCTCACTGTTTCAGGGAGCTCCTCCCTCGGGAGGGACACATCATCCAGGGTGAGCCTGCGGGTTACACCTGGCTGGGTAAGGTTCTCACTCAGCTGTATGAGACCAGCACGTTCTCCCCTGGAATGCTTTTTGGCTTTCATAGTCCCCTTTGAACTTTTCAAAGGGTGAGAACACGGTCCTGCTTCTGTTCAAAGTTTTCCCAGGTTCCTCCAGTTAGTATTAATTTTGTTTACTTTAGAAACCCTCTTTATTTTGTTGTACTTTACTGTGGTACAGAGGAAAGACCATAAATCTTGAAGTAAAATGAGTTCAAAGTATGTTATTGCAACTTTTTTTTTTTTGAGACAGGGCTTTGCTCTGCAGTTTGGGCTGGCTTTGTGTTCACTTTTGTTGCCCCTAGGCTGGTCTCAAACTCAAAGGATTACCAGCTTGTGTCAGCCACCACACTCGGTTCTATTGCATTTTAGTAATACACAGACTAAAGAAAATCACATAGTACTTAAAAGCTTTTTTCACTATTTTTAAAATGGAGAAATTAATATCTCTCTCCATAACTTTATATCGATGAAGATAGTAAGATAAAAATTAATGATGCAAAATGATTTTTTTTTTTTCAGAACTGGGGATTGAACTCAGGTCCTTGCGCTTGCCAGGCAAGTGCTTATTCTACTGAGCTATCTCCCCGGCCCCTCAAAATGATCTTTTATATGTTCATAAAAATGGCTAATTATTTGAGCTCTGTAGAATTGTTAAAGGGAAATTATAATAGTCTTTCACTATGACAATGTCACTTTCACTGTTCTTTCTAAACTGTATATTGTTGTCATACACTTAATCTCTACTCTGTGCCACTATTGTGTACGATCACTTTCAAGCAGCTGTTCTATGAAACACGCATGATCCCCTGTGTTTGTTGGCAATCAGCATGTATCTCCACTCTCCTGTCCACTTTTTCGTATACAAAAGGGACTTGAAGTTTGCGGTCACATTTCTAGATGCAGTTTAAATTCTACCAGTGATATAAGACATCTAAAAGAGGAAGTGCAAGTTAAGAGCATGCTTCCATAAATCAAGGGCTGGTCAAGTGCCATGCAGTTTTGCATGTTCGGCCAGACTTAGTACTCTAACAGCAATGCTCTCTTGTGAAGATGCGGACCTACTCTGATCTGCGGGGCTCCGAAGGTTCCTGCTTTTGGGCAGCAGCAGCGGCAGCAGCAGCAGCAGCATTCTCACATGATAGCAAGGGGCAGTGTGCCTGACTCTTACCCCTCCTGAGCACAGAGGACCTGGGACGCATCAAGTTCATTATACTAAATACCTTTCTGTTTGAAAGTGGTTTCTGCTTCCCTTCGCTGAGCACTGATGATACAAACGTAGGCGCTGAGGCTCTGGGAGGTCAGGCGCACGCCCGCACCTGGATTCCAAGGGCATACAATGCAGAAGTGATATCCAAGCCCACCCTACTTTCTGACTCTGTGTATTTCTTAATCACATTTTTCAGACATAGCTGTACTTACCAAGTAAAATTATTTCACTGATGGTAAAAACATACACAAAGTTCATTTAAAAAACAAAATATAATGCCCATGAGGTGATACATGCTATCTACGGGTATGCACAATTTGTTCCAGTTGTAGTAAAATAAATTCAATTTATACTAACTCAATAACAACAAAAAGAAATGTATCGCAGCACATCCAGATGTACGTTGTGCGACCAGGAGGTGGGGCGGGGCGCGATGGGCAGACTAGGGCAAAGGGCGGAGCGAACTGAGTAAGCTGAAAACCAGCACCTGGACGAGTCATGCCTTGAACACCTGGGGTGCGGGCGACGAAGACTCGATAGCCTGCTTTTGAGCCTTCAGAAGCCCAGCGGCAACTGCAGCGACAAGGGCATCCCCGCGCATCCTCTGCCCCTCGCCCTGCACATTTGCCAGCCACAAAGCTGTGTACAAGCTTCAGATCCAGGTGCTGCCCTGGCATCCGCTTTCACTCCTCACCTAGCGATCGCTTTTCTTTGTTGTTTCTAATAAACTGCACCTGGTCCTACAGGCCGAGAGCCCGGCGAGAGAGAACTGGGTACAGCTGCGTGAGGGTGAAGGGCCGTGCTAAGCGACGGCTGATGCAGAGCGTTTTGAGACTTGCGTTTCATCTGCCTCCTGAGTTCTTTGGTGTCAGCTTCATTTTCTCAGATCAGTTTCTACAAGTAGTAGGAAATGTGCCTCCCAGTAACTGAAAATCTCCGTAGTTAAAAGTAGGTTTTTGGGGCTAGGGAGATGGCTCAGTAGAATAAGCACTTTCCTGGCAAGCACAAGGGCCTGAGTTCAATCCCTGGTTCTGCCAAAAAAAAAAAAAAAAGAAGCACATTTTTTTTTTTTTTTTTTTGTACTGGGGATTAAACTCAGGATCTTGTGCTTAGCAGGCAGGCATCTAGGCTGCTGAGCTATCTTCCTGACAGTTAAACATTTAACTAGAAAGAAAGGCTATTTCTTGCAATAGCTCCAGCTGCAGAAAATCTGAGGAAATACCCTACTTGGCACGTCTTGCATCCCATGTCCATCCCTTGGCCAAATACCATGGCTGAGGAGACAAAGATACCTAAGAATATGGTGACAGCATGTGGCCACAGAAGATAGCATTCCCCAACTCAGACAAGGCCAATGAAAAGAATCTCAGTCTGTGCCCCCGTGCCACCAGGACCGCACCAGGTAGATAGCGTATTTAAGAAATACCCTAGAAAACAAGATTTTTCAGGAAAGCAGGAAAAGAACCAGAAGCAGTTAATGCTTTGGCAGCGGTCATGTATGCTGGGTGATCAGTCCCGCTCAAACCAGAGAAGCCAACTGATGAAATGCAGCTTAAAGTTGTTCACCAAGGGAAGCAAGAGAAAGACATTTATCCTTCAGCTTTTTTTTTTTTTGATTGATAAATTTATTTTATTTTTAAAATAATTTTATTGAGAAACAAATAGCAACATGACAGTTTCAAGACCAATTACTAGCACAGCTTCAAAAATTAATACATTGCATATTGTTGTCTTAGTGGTTATTCATTGTACAACATGCAGACATGATATCCTGCCCACAAACACTATTAGAATAAATCTCTTTTTTCATTGAATTAAGAGAATGCAGCTGTATATCTATCCTATTTTGAATATACAGATACAAAATGGTCGTTCATTTGTATACCCCTTTTTTGTTTAGTTTTATCAGGGAAGGGTACTCCATTGTCATTTAAATATTGTAGGTGCATGAATTCAGCAAAATATTCCAATATAGTCCAGTAATCCATAATAGTAGTGGGTTATCTCTAGGACTGGCAATGTCAGAAGTTGTTGACTTGAGCCTTTTACAGCTCAGCATATTAATATGGCTTTACTTTTTATACTTTGTTTTTATACTTTTCTGCTGGATGGTTAAGACCAAGATAAAGCAAGACCTATATAACAAGAAATGTAACTTCTGTATCTGACAAGGTCAGTCAAATCCCTTCAGGATTTATCCTGAAACCCTGTACTGCAGTTTGTAGATCCTTAGTCAGTGTCAGTCATGGCTTTTAACCACCGTAAGACAAGGCTTGTCACTTGGCTATTAACTATCTGTCATTTCTGGGCTAGAGAGATAGCTCAGTAGAATAAGTGCCTGCCTGGAAAGCACAGGGTTCTGAGTTCAATCTCTGGTACAAAAAAAAAAAAAAAAATCTTTCATTTCTGTTTTGTTTATGCAAGAGCTAGGGAACAGAAGGGTGATGGCAACTGTCACTGTGGAAAAAACAACTGACCCCTTGCTTGTTATAGATTCATGGAAAACTGGTTCTGCTCCAGGGGACTGACAGGGATATAGGCATCCTATACTCCTCCCTCCTCTTAAGGTTTGTGCCACAGGAAGTTAATAGAAGAATAAAAAAAATGTAACAAAAAAGGAAATATATACAGCCAAGTTGGTTACATGCTTCATAAAAAGAAGATGCTGATTGGATTAAATATACCCCAGAAAGGTGTTAATACTGGTTACATTTTATTCTGATTTGCTGTAGGTTAGAGTCAGGACATAAAAACAATATAGAGGGCTGGGAAGATGGCTCAGTAGAATAAGCACTTGCCTGGCAAGCGCAAGGGCCTGAGTTCAATCCCTGGTCCACCAAAAAACAAAACAAAACAACAACAAACAAAACCCCCAAAAAACAATATATAGACTGAAGAACTTCAATGCACTTTTAAAATTTTACTCAAAGAAAGGAAATATAATCCTTGGAAATGGACCTTCAACACTTTTCATTAAGAATTATAGTTAAATAATTGCCTTCTGTCCACCACAATCCCCAAAGTGATGCCCTTCCTCCAACCTAGGACAACTCTCAACCCTGTAGAAGAGGCAAATCATTATGAAGGTCTAAGTATCAAGTGCAAATACAAGAGCAGCTATAAATAAAATTTATCAAATTTAAAATTCTATATCCTTGTTGCTTTGTTGACTTGAAGTTTTATTTAAAATCTAGCAGAGAAGCATCAATTATAATTATATTTTATTTAAAAGTGTTCTTGTTTATTTGATAGAATCTCACTATGCAATTCGAACTTGTAGTGATCCTCCTGTCTCAGTCTTCTCAGTGCTGGGATAATAGGTGTGCACTACCACACCCAGTTTTGGTGGCAGGCTGGCCTCACATGTGGTACAGGGATTGAACCCAGATCCTTGTGCTTGCCAGGCAGGCACTTAGACCACTGAGCTATCTCCCCAGCCCCTTAAAAGTGTTCTTTTAAGAACACTTAAAAGACTGAAGAATTTTTGCCAAAACATTCTTTCCAATAATTAAGTAGTTCCACTGTAAGCAGTTTAAGAAAACTACGTAGGCTTATTATATTAGAGATGTATATGTCCTCTATGGAAAAGTGTTTAGTACTGTGATGTCCTCCTGAGCCTTTCTCTGATGAAGGGGAGGCAAGACCATACATAGTATGTGACATTGGGGTAGGTTTCCCCAGATAACCTGAGGACTGGGATGAAGCTTTAAATTGTAGAATGGAGCAAAGTAGGGAGCTATGGATTATGCAAAAGTGAGTTTAAGAACTAAAGGAAAGATCTAAATAGGAATACACACTAAGGAAGCAATCTTGCAGACCAGAAAGGAGGATGTGTTAAGAGAACCAGTCCAGTTGGAAAGAAGTACTTATCTTCTCTTCAATAAAGCACCTTACTAGGAAACCGATCAAGGTATCTAATTACTGACAGCTGCAAAAGGTGAAGCATTCGGATCAGAATTGACCCTGAAGTTCACGCACGTTTTTATACTACATATTCTATGTGCTTCTCATTGTTCATAAATAACTTTGTTTCCTCACTAATCTGTAAGTCCCTAAAAGGGAAGGGCCAGGGAACTGATTTTTAATTAACCAACACAAGTGCCTATTATTACTATGTTACTTAAAAAGTCTTTTGAATAAGCATCTTCTATACTTTAGAATATTGTAAGAACATTCTACTTTTGCTCCGGAGAGGAAATTTGATTGTTTCTAAGAATTTTAACAGACATCTGGCAATAAAATGAATTTGTTTATGAAGTTCAATGTGTACCTTGACTTTGGAGAAGAGAAATCATGGCATTCTCTTGATAATTAGATGTGTAAATTTAGTCCCTATGTGGTCATTTTAAATGAACAAAGAGAACAATGCTATTTACCCTGGAGAATTATTATGTTTATTCAGTAAGATGAATTCTGATTAAAAAATATTTATTTAGTGTCTACTGCTGTTGTATGGTAGGATCATCGTGCTGGGCGCGCGAGTTAGAAGGGAACATTTTGTAAGATACCAGGGATGTTGTCCTCTTGTGCTGCATATTGGCCTAAAGAATTTTAGAGCTCAGAGGGAATAAACACCATCTCAGTCAGTGTCTTCACTTCTCAGATAAGTAAACAAAGCAAAAGAGGTCAACTGCACTGACCAAAAAAAATATGATGGGTTAGCGGGCTGGATCCAGTGGTATAAAGATGGATTAAGGGCGTGTGATGAGTAAATCAGTCCACAGAGTGCTTTAGCTTAATTCTGGGTGTGGATAATGGGAAGGCCCAGCTTGGGTGTAGAAAGTAAGGTGGAGTAAAAGGGAAGGGGAAGCTCACCGCTGCAGCTGCCTTCTGCTTGTCACATCATCAATTGCTTCTGCTGTGATGCCCCTTCTCCATGCCTGTGCTATAGTCAGCTGACTAAGGACTAAAACGTCTATGAATTGTGAGCTAAAATGAACTTCTCTTCCTGTAGCTTAGGAGTGTCAGATATTTTGCCTTAAATGCAAGAAATAACTAAGACATTGTCTTACATTCAAATGATCGTTGGTCTTGGAGTGATGTAGCTGATATTACTCTTTTTATCTATAAACAGAGGTCAAATGACTTTCCTTTCCTTTTCCTTTTTCCTATTCTATATATCTATTGTACATCCTTCCCAAAGAGGGAGTACTGTGGAAGAAGATAATCCTATCAGAAGCCAGCCATTTTTAGTCAAAATGATGAAAAAAAAATCCCTAAAATCTGTCAAGAAAGAAAATTTGGGTTTTTATAAAGATACTTACATCCCACTTTGATCAAAAGCTTGTCTAGAAAAGTTTTATTATAGTTGTAGTACTTCCTTGACTAAAGAACTCAAAGAGAATGCTCAGCACAATGCCAAGGGTGTAACAGATGTTCAATGTAGTTATTCAGAGAGAGAGAGAAAAATAAAGTAAAGAAGGAGAGGAAGAGGAGGAAAAGAAAAGGAAAGGCTGAAAGAGGAGGATGAGAGAAAGGCTGAAGAAACATACGCACATTCAAACTCATTCAGTTGAATATGTACATTCAATCAGAACCATTTAAGTCACAGAAAAAACTTAACAGGAGTTTCTTTATAATATCTGTGTCTGACAGAGATATTCCACTACAATTGAGCTTATAAAGTCCTAAGGCACAAGTGACGGGGCACTATGCCCTGCAGCACGTACCTAATGCAAGTTCTTTTCTTGCTCTGAATACCACTCAGAAGTGTACATATTGTATGCTTCTTGCTTAAAGAGCCAGAGAGATATGCCTAAATATGGTATATTTGCTTCCAAAATTAAAAAAGTTCTTATCTTTCTGATATGAGTTTTCAGGTACAGCAACTTGTTTCTGACTTTTAAAGGTGATATTTTAACACACCGAGACCACCAGACCCACAGAAATTTTGAGTGTGTCAGATTCCTGAATTTTCTCTGAATCTGTTGTCTACTGTTCATCATGCCTGTGTTAATAATAAGGCATTTAGAATGCTTGCTTCTTCCTACCTTCCAGATCAATTAGCACAATACATCAGTGCAATGGACCAGAGTGACAATCTGTGAAATACTAAAATAATCATTTCCTCTGAATTCTGACAGACCACAGGAGAGATGATGCATCCCTGAAATGAGATGTGTCTGTTGGTGCACTACACTCCCTGCCGTGGACAGATAAGCTGCTCCTCATTGTTTCTGCCAACAGACACTGAGAAAAAGTATTTTCTATCTGCATATCAGGTGCCAGACTGCAAATAACATCATCACACTTCGACTTACACAAACTCACATTCATTCCTAAGAACAGTTTGGTTTTGGTCATCTGCCAAGTGAACAAGATAAATGGGAAACTTCGACTATCCCTTGTTTTTTTGTTTGGAGGAATCTGGGAGCAGGGAGAATGAAACATTTGTGTTGGCAAGCAGTATTCAGAGAATATAGGGATTCAAAGTGCTCACTCCCATCTCTTGCACTTAAGTGTCTTTACCATATGATTCAGGTCCTTATTCCTTATCAATGCTTTAATTTAGCATGCGGGACCTAATGGCATTGTCCATTTAATTGACACTGCAGCTCTGCAATTTGTATAATTACGCTCTGTGCTTCATTCTCAGTTACCTTTGCCTTGGGCCTTGTTGTAGTTTGAGGTTTTGCAAGGGAAAACAATACAACACAGGACACTTAATTATAAGATTATTTTATAATAGTCACCCAAATAATTATATACAAAGAGAGTGAACAAAATCTTTCCACATACTAAAGACCAAAGAATACCAGCTGAGGGCTTGTGTCCCCTGGTAATGTTCTGAATGTGTTCCCGAGGCCTAGAGCCCATGGCGATGCCTTATGCAGGCCTGTTTCACAGATCTGTGCTGGGAAGGGCCAAAAGTCAGTGGAGGAAGCTAGAAAGTCTGCACCAGCAGGATGAAGGATGAAGAAAGACCAGTGCTAGCAGGCTGAGGGATCTGCATGGGAACCAGGAAGTAATGCTCACGGTAAGCACCAGAGCTCCCCCAGTACCACAGCCATCCTCAGCAACAGTGAGGTTCCAAGCCCCTCTGATGATGAGGAGAGCTGAGTTCCCATCAAGAAAGCCAACACGACAAGCTCCTCCAGGAGACTGAGCAGTGCACCATCTTCTCCTCTGGAGCCAGGAAGTTCAAGGTGAGGACTAGAGCTCCCCCAAAGTGAACTGTAGCCATTCTCAGGGACAACAAGGTCCCGAGCTTCTTTGATGATAACAGCAGCCAAATTCATCAAGAAAGCCAGCATGACAAGCTCCTACAAACAAACTAACAGCTTCCTAAGCCTCCACACTGCTTCCTCTCTAGTTCTTTGTCTTGTACTGTTGGCAATAATCCTCAAGTGGGCCTCCCACACCCAGCACCTTACTGGTTTAGTTCAGCTGGGTGTTACAGGTGGACCCAGTTGTCAATCCACCACAGGCTATAGTATCTAAATGACTTCTTTAAAAATGTGACAAGAATTTTCTAATTTTCCAGAAATGCCATGAGTTGGCCATTCAATATCTTGAATTTGTTCTTCAGGGTTATAGATATGGCCATTTCAAGCAATAGAATCTTGGTACTCATTGTTGTTGCCATAGCCACCGAGGACTATGGTCATTTTCCAGCACCTAGCTTTTTATTTGCATTTTATCTCACCCCATGAATAATCCAAGTCCCAATATTCTCCCAAGCAAGATTGTCCATTTGTTGTTTCCTCCAGCCAAACTACTCCCTTTTAAATTGTTGTATTAGTTGGGAGCCTTAGCAGAAAGACATGAAACCTAAAGAGGTGATTAAAGGAAGTTCAGTGAAAATACTGTTTATAGACATCTGACAAGATACAGTATAAGGAAATCCCAGGAGATGAAGAGGACCATAGAATTAGCAATAGGTATTCCAATTTCAAAAATGGAAAAAAAAATCAAAGAAGAAGGGCTAAAGTCAAATCAGGGGAGAGGCAACCTTAGGAGAGGACTTCGTGGAGGGGACTGCGGCTTTCTACCTTGGAATGTTACTGATCAAACAGTAGCCACTGGAGTTAGCTCATCAGTCTTTTTGTTGGACTCCTATGTTCCAGTCCCTTGTCAGTGCTTTTCTTTGCCCAGACCCAACTGGAAATTGGTTAATTCTGTTGATAAAAGTTCAGACGTTGGGACAGAGCCAGCGATTGGTGGGAGGACCTCCTGTTACTACTGTGTCAGGCATGCTTCTGCCATGCTCCTGGCCTACACAGGTCAAAGCCAGGCAAAATGCTCGCATCTCCAGGAGACCATAACTGCTTCTGCAGCTACCTATAGTGACCTCATTTCCATTTCCTCTCGGAGAGATCTCTATCTCTCCTTTTCTCTCCTTCTTTCTCTCTCCTTCTGTCTGTCTCCCTAGATAGTCTCTGTTTGTCTAGAGACAGAGACTATTTTTATGTTCCTATCTCCATTAGTATTACCTTGTTTGCACTAACTTGTAAGCTGGGAATCTAATTTCAGAAGCTATTGAAAGTGGATCTCAGGCTCTTAAGACAGAAGTTCAACTCTCAGATTATGGGTGCCCATAATTTTTCCTTCACAATTCTGCCGAGCCTTTGACTATTTTATTGGAGTAAAGAACACAAACTTTGAGGTTACATAAGCCTAGGCTCCAATCTTGGCTTCCCTAATCATTACCTGGCTGACATGGGTATATCTTTTAGCTTCAGTTTTCCCATTTATAAAAGGAGGATAAAAGGATATTATGAGAACAAGTGGAACTATCACTCTAAATGGAAGTTCTAATTATTATTAATTTTTTCACTTTCATGCTGTGAACCTGACAATAAAAATCTCACTACTGAACTATAACACTCATCATTCACTAGGACAGTGACTCTTAGCTGCTTCTCATTTATGGTTCCTCATAACCAATACCCTGTGCAGCTTCACCCTCTAGAACTCTCTGTGAAGCTCAGGTATCAAGTCAGTGCCCACCCAAAAGTACAGGCAAGGAATTCTCTCTCTGTCTCTGTCTCTGTCTCTCTCTCTTTCTCTCTCTCTTCCCCTTTCCTCCCTTCTTTTCCCTCCCCCTCTCCCCTTCTCCTCTCCTCTCTCCCCTCCCCCCCTCTGTTTTTCTGGCTCATTCCATAAATTCGCCCTAAAGTGCACAGAGGGATTTTGGGGAGTGGGGGGAGTGATTCGATTTTTTACATTCATAGAACAATTTTATGTGAACTCTTCATTTTAAAGTAAAAAAAATGTAACATTACACACTTTCTATCTCTGAAAGCAAGCAAGCAAACAACAACCACGAAAAGGTATTTATGTTAATGCGAATGTTTCCCTAGGCTGAGACAGCAGGATCTCGTGAGGGATTTGTTTGTTTTACAAATACAAAAGATAAGTTAAATAACAAAATAATGAAGTTTAATCTCATAGGAGTTGCAAACTATGTCACCAGGCTTTGTTGATAGGTCTGAGATAGCATGTGGTTGGAATTTCAAGTAAAAATGATATGGGAGTTTAGAAGGACTCATATTTTAAATTGCTTTTAAACATTACTCATGTTGAAAATCTTTTTTTAAAATTTAGGACAGGGTGTATAGGATGTACAGGGTCTCACTACGTGGATTGGACTCTTAGTGAGTCTCCTGTTTTCAGCCTCCCAAGCATTGGGATTATAGGCATGCACCACCACACCCAGTCTCAATTACCATCTCAGCACACCCCAGGGATGGGGCTGGCACAGCACACTGGGGATCAAGCCCTGGCAGCTGCATTCTGCCTAAGCAGGTGCTTCAGTCCATTGAGCAATCTGCCCAACCCTTAAAATCTTAGTTGGTTTTTTGATTCAACATCAAGATCCTGACTAAATATGATCTTTAAAAAATTGTGACACTAAAGGCATTTTAATATAACACTTTTCCAAACTTATTTCAAAGCAACTTTACAGACAAGTTGCAAAGATAGTACAATGAATTGTTATATACTACTCTGCCAGATTCTTCTAATATTACCAGTTTGTACAAAAGCGCAAAACACTTACCAAACCTAAGAACTCAGCATTGGTACAGCATTAGCGAGCATGCCATGGGTCTTATTTGAGCATTCCATTTTTCCATTCATGTCCTTTTTTCTGCTCCAACCTCAGTGCACATCGTCATCCTGATTGCTTCATCTCCTTCAATCGAGGATGATTTCTCAGGCTTTCCCTGTTTTTAATCTTGGCCCTTTTGAAATTGCTAGTAAGACTTTTTCAGAAAGTCCCTCAGTTTGGGTTAATCTGATATTTCCTCATGGTTCAGGTTACAGTTTTTAAAACAATGCCACAGAGATGAAGTTCTTTCCTCACTGCACCTCATTAGAGCTACATGTTAACTCATTACTAATGACAATAGCCTTAATCACTTGGTAAAGGTAATTCCTGTTGGGTTTCTCTACTGCCAAATTACTTCTTTCCTTTTTATATTCAATTTATTAGGAGCAAAGTTAATAAATTCAATTAACATAAGGATTAGTGAAACAAATTTCACTGTCTGGAGGGAGGAATAGCAAAGCATATGGAGAATGTATTAAAATCACCAAAGCATTGAACATATTTTGAAGAATATACTTAGAGGCTATGCACATATTCTTTCTTGTTAAAGTGTCCCCCACTAATCTTAGCATTCATTCTTGAGTCTTGCCAACAATAAATATTACTAAGGTATTCAGAGGATGATTCTTTATTGCCTTCGTTCTTTCTACATTTATTCTTTAGAATTTTAGAGGTTTTCTGTGAAAAAGAATTTTCCCATCTCCCCCATTAATTTATTTATTCAACCATTATTTATATCAGTAGAGATTAATGATTATGGTTTTTTGGATTATAATACAGTACTGTTGTTTATTTTCATTTTCCAAGTTTGGCCAATGAAATATCTCTGTATTTGTATCATCTTTCCATGGATCAACAATCCACACAAGTTCATACTGATCTTTTTGACTCTGTTCTAGCATCACAGACTTCTAACTTTTTGTCCTCTTGCTGATTTATAACTTATTTCCCTGATACTGAAAAACATACACAATTTATTTGCTTTTTAAAAATTAATTTTATTGAGAAACAGATAGCAACAAGACAATTTTAAAACCAATTAATAGGACAGTTTCAATAATTAATACATTGCATGTTGTTATCTTCTTAGTGTTATTCATAGTACAAGATGCAGACATGATATCCTAGCCAAATACCATTTGTACAAATCTTTCTTCTCATTGAATTAAGAGAAAGTAGCTATATATCTATCCTATTTTGTATATACAGATACAAAATGGTCCTTCCTTCATATCCCCTTTTTTGTTTAGTTTTGTTAGAGATGGGTATTCCATTGCCCTTTAAATATTGTAGATGCGTGAATTCAGCAAAATAATCCAATATAGTCAAGTAATCCGTAATAGTAGTGGGTTCTCCATAGAACTGGCAATGTCAGAAGTTGTTAACTTGAGGCTTTCACAGTTCAGCATATTAATATGGCTTTACTTTTTATAATTTTATTTGCTTTTGTGTTCAACCCTAGGGTACCTGGAGAGTAGTTTAGATCTAAAGTGTCCCCCCAAAAAAGTGTCACATTGGGAGGAGGGGCCTAGTTGGAAGGGGCCCTCCTTTCTCTCACTGCTTCTTGGCTCCCATGATGTGAGAAGTTTTCCTCTGCTGTGCTATTTCTGCCTTGAGGCAGCTAAGCATGGACTAAAGCCATGAGCAAAAATTAACCTCTTATCTTTTGTGTTGCAAGTGTCAGGTATCTTTTCCCAGCATGCTTAACTATATCTTTCTGTGAAATCTAAGTATTATACAAGGGTTACACGTAGTTCTTTTTCTCATTACTCTTAGAGTTTCCAGTAACAACACTGCTTTCCAAAATTACCTAAATCAGCTCCTCCCCTGTTCCCACACAGTGGTGGCATAGTTAGATCCATTGTCATAGACTGTATTCTATCTTGAGATTTTTTTAAAAAAATTTTTTTCTACAGTAAAGTTTACTCTTTGTAGTACAATAGCTCAGCCAGTTATACTATATTTCTAGTCATGTGCTCACCAACAGAGTAGCAGACAGAATGGTTCCACCACTTTAAAATTCCTGTGCAGCCCCCTTGGAATAATCTCCTTCCCTTTCCACAACACCTTCTAACATTTTCAAATAACAAACAATATTAGGAAACAAAACTTTTAGTTTTTATATTTTAAAAAATGTATTAAAGTAACATATACATTTTTGTTTAATTGTCCAAAGATGTGTAATATGAAAAACAAATCTTTCTCCACTGTTTATGAATATATAAAAACTTATTTCTGTGGCTCTTTGATCTCCATTGGTACAGACTTATTTGGCCCCATCTATACCTTTTAACTCTGGAAGTTTCTCCTGGTAGACAAAGAATCTAAGCCCAATTCCTGGGGTAACTAGTAATGACCCCTCCACTTCACATCTGAGAAAGGTGAGAGCCAGAGAGTAAGGTCACACAGTTGCTTATAGCAAAGCTTGCAACTCAAAGCTCCAAACTTTCCATCCATGATTTTTTCCACTGGCTTGTTCTAAGTACAAGGTGGCACGTACTCAGAGCCAACCTGCTTCTCCAATGTGGGATCACTTGTAAAATACTCATGAGGTGATGATCACACTGCTGCTATTACTTTGCCCAAATCTTGTATTGCCTGTTTGACTTAATTTTACTTCTTCCTTGCCCTAATCTTGTTTATCTTTGAGGACAGGATTCCTGTAGGTTAGAAGTCCCTGTATTGACTTGCCCAAATTGGCTGTCCCTAACATGGCTAAAAAAGTGGCCACCAGACAAACTATCTTCATTATAATCCTATTTGCATAGCAAATGATACCTCAATAAGTGCCACAACAGTTGAGAGTTGCTGTTGTGATGACTAGAAAGAATGAAAAAAGGAGCAAAAAGAGTTGGTGCCTGAATTTCCGGAGAATCTGTGCTCATTCCCAGAAAAAAAAGAACAGTCCCTTTAACAGTCTCATTATCCCTTCTCCTCACTTATTTTATCTCATATACAACTTTGCAGCCCACAATGGGTTGAGAAGTTCATTTGTTAGTTTTATCTTCCACTTCTACTATTGGCCAAGAACAAGCCTACTGCTGAACTGCTGCTTGTCTTGTTATTGACTCTATAATTCTGAGAGGAAAATGGCCCAGTTTGGGGTCAAAAATGGTTATAGATTTGGTATCCCCTGTGAGACATGGACTGATTAGCTACATTCCCCAGATCAGACCCATTTTTTCTGAATAAGAAAACTATCAGTTAGCAGTAAGGAACTGTAGGGACCCACTGGTCTCTCAGTGTGATCCATTTTACCTAGGGAGAAACAGCAGATGCAATGAGGAAAAGAGACAAGACAAGAGCTGGGTTAGGTGGTGGCCCAGCTGCCAAGCTGGTGAAATGACCCCCAGAAGAATAGTATTGGCATTTACTTAAACCTTTGTAAAGTTAGTAACATGTGACACAAGGTGACCAAGTGACTAATAACTGACATTTACCAGTCAGGATGCTTATCTCAGGACTGAGGCAGCTTGACTGCTTTAGACACAAAGGCTTTGTCCCACTTTCGTACATTTGACTAATTTTCAGCATCTGTGACTTCTTTTTTGTTTTGTTGTGTAAGTGATGGGTATTTGTTGCAGTTGGAGAAACTATTTGGAGAACTCTTTAGAAGACCCTTTCATTCTTGATGCCAGTCCAAAGACTTTTGGTACTTGAGTTCAGCAATATAACCTCATATAGTCCAGTACTCCATAATAGTAGTAAGTCATCAGTGCAGCTGGCAATTGTCAGAAGTGTTAGTGGCTTGAGCCTTCTACAGCTTCGTATATTATTATGGCATTACTTTTCATATCTCACGGTTACACTTTTCTGCTGGAGGGCTAAGACCAAGTTAAAGCAAGACCTATATAAATAAATGTAACTTTTGTTATCTGACAAGATCAGTTAATCTTCCCAGGATTTACCTTGGAACCATGTATAGCCGCCCTTAAATCTTCTGTCAGTGTCAGCCATATGGATGAGTCACAACCACTGCTTGACCAATTTGCTTTTTGTTAATACTTGAGAGATATTTTTCTCTCCACATGACTCTCCTGAGGCACACTAAATAGCATTGATCACTTTCCTCCATGACCCTATAATCTCCTTATTCAGAAAGTTAGAGACTCAACTGCGTTACAGGATATCACAGTAGAGGTTCTCTTATGTCCTGAGTCTTCACTGACCTGAAGGGCTAGGGCCAAAATATTTGCTATCCTTTTAACCCATATATCTCTCTAATTTTTTGGTTTCCAAACCTCAGTTTTTAATCATCTAGAAGATAAGCTTAATGACATTACCCTATAATGGAGGCAGCAAGCTTAACATTACTATTTATCTGAATATTAAACACCTTTGACATAAAATGGATGTTATTTCCTAACAACCATAGATATTCTAATATTTAAATCCCAATATAATGTTAACAGACAAAAGTTACATATTTTTACACAAAAAAATTGGGAATCAAAACCATATACAACATCATAACAGGACAAACCTTAATGACATTTTGTGACACACTCAAATTTGCATTTTGACATAACACTTTGATCAATCATATTTATCTAATACATACATAAGAAATTTTCACCTAATTAGTCTTTCGTAATTGGGGTATACATCACAGGTTTTTTGTTAAAGGCAGAAGTTTGAATCTGAGAGAAATTCTTATTACAATAAGCAATTTTACATTTTGGAAGACCTGTACAGCTGGAATCATTAACAATAATGAATTACCATATACATCTAAAAGCCTTTGTTTCTTAATTTAGTTTCATATCAAAAACATCTTTTAAGAAAAAATATTGTAATTTTTTCTGAAAAACTTTATCATTTAACCAATAACCATGTTATTGAGGGTGTCTCCTAAGAGACTACTGAGATTATAGGGAGCTCTTTATTAATGAACAAAGGTTGGCCACTCCTCTATTCATCAATTAATCCTTTCTAATAATTTCTCCCCACCCTAAGGAATCTTTGCTTAATCACCTTAAATTTTTTGATGACCTGTGAGTAAGCAAATTTTGATATCACTTAAGCCATCTGGTGACTTAGGAAAATGCATGCTTTTAAGTCTATATCCCAAATTGTATTATGAAGAAATGGTCAAAAAGAAAAAAAAGAGGAATAGTTGTTCACAGAATGACACATAAACAAATAGACAGAACACACAAACATCTTTACAAAATCAAAAATGCACTCAAATATATTCATGGCCAAATTAAATTATAGTAACTCTATTACAATTTTTAGAAATTTATAATTATAGGGCCAGCCAAATAGCTCAGTGGATTAAAGCACTTGCAAGCAGGTTTAGGGGCCAGGGGTTCAATCCCCAGGCCTGCTGTGCTGGCCCTGCCTCCTGGGTGATTGAGACTGGGTGTGGTGGCTCAATGTAATCCCAGCTCTTGGGAGGCTATAAATAGGCAGATAACTACTAGTTTGATCTAGTAGTGAGATACTGAACACTCTGTAAACCCTTCCCTAAAAATACAAAAAAAAAAAAAATTATAAATAGACTAGTCAGATTTTGTTATTTGTCAGTTAGCAGAAATCTTTTTTTAATGTATTTAGTACAGGGTCTACAGGGTCTTCAGGGTCTACAGGGTCTCACTACATTGATTGGACATGCCATCTTAGAGTGCCCCAGGGGCAGGGCCAGAACAGCACACCAGGGTTCAAACCCTGGCCGCTGTGCTCTTTATCAGAAAAGTTTGGAAGGAATAAAATCTTTTGTCTGTAATTAATATACATATTTTGTATTTTTATTTTTGTCGTAGTACTTGTAAAATTTAGCTCAGGTGTTTTATATATTTTATCACCTATTGAGACCTTAGATTTCCATTTGGTCAGTTCCTTCAATAAGCCCCAGGTTGGATCTAGCCTCACTGCTGTTCTTTCTTCTCCAGTACAGGCTTCATGGTACAGCCTGACAGCACACTCTGGTACCCAAATAAATCATTTATCATTCTTTAGAAAGACACAGGCATACCCTCTGCCCAAGGTTAATAGTGGACTAGATCCCTTCCATTGTCCAATATGGAGGTCTCTCCAAAGGATCCTTCCTAGCCTTTTTTCTCTTACCTGATGGAATTGTACTTCCATGTTTTATAGAATTTAAAAAGTTAATAGTGTACATTACCAAGTGAAATCTATTATGAAGTATGAATTTTGTAGGGAAAGATTCCCCCTTTTGTTTTAATTATTGAATTCTGATTGTATGGTGAGCATGTTCAACAATTCCTTGACTTTGAGGGTTATAAGGAATCCCTATGATAAGGGAAATAGGAAAAGTTTTACAAAACTTTTGGAAGGCAGCACTTAAATATGAGGGGCCATTGTCAGTCTTAGTGTCTGTGAGGAGTATCCAAACAGTGAGCAATGACATGTTTAGTTGCTTCACCAGTGTGGGAAGAAGCAAAATGAATCCTGAGGAAGTGTCCACTGAAACGTAGACCCAACATAATGAACCAAATTCATGAATGTGTGTGATATCTATCTACCGAAGATGATTGGGGTGTAACCCTGGGGATTGAGCCCTGTGGAAGGTCAGAGTAGGTCTGTTATACATGAGGAACATTGTTTAACAATTTCTCATGCCTGTTCTCAGGTCAAACAAAACTGACTGCAAAACTTACAGAAACATTTCTATGAAAGATGGTATGAGACACAGAAGCCTATTGAATAGTATTTGAGGGAGTAACAGCCAAAGCACACAGCAATCTGTCTATAATAGCATTCCCTTCAGTGAGAAGTCCTGGTAATTGAGAATGAGAGTGTATATGACCATAAAACAGGGAATATGATGTGACCTTATGACAACTTGTAGAGTATTAAGTATATGAAAAAGATCTTCTTGATCTGTGTGTATAGTGGCAGTTTCGAGATGGCACATTACACCGCAGATATAAGCACTGTCTGAAAAGGTTAATTGGAGTGGATGAATGACCTTGCAATGCCCATATGACTTCTTGTAATTCAGTCTTTTGTGCAGAAGAGAAACCCGTGTCCTGTATTCTGGAAGAGGAGGCTGTTACATAACCTCCCCAACCTGAAGCCGATCCATCCATGAAGATGGAGATGCCCCTGCTATAGGGACTGAATTTACTTTTAAAGGGAAGACAAACATGTAAGAAAGGCAAATTGCATTAATTTATCTGAAGTATAATGACAGTTAATAATACCAGAGAAGTTAGCCAGTGTAGATTGCCAAAAGGATAAAAATTTCCATAACCATTTTTGTTGAATTGAAGAAAAGGGAACAGTGATAGTTTGTACCTCATAGCCAAGGAGCTAAATTGCACATTTGTCCACATGCAATCAGTTCTGCCACAGCATCATGAAAGGCAGTAACAGCTTTATGTGGAGTATGTGGCAAAAGTAGTCACTGTAGGCACCTGGAGACTGCCAAAGAATCCCAACTGAACATATACTGAGTTGGGAAAATAATTCAAAATGTTAGCAAAGATAGGTCAACTCTAGAGAGCTGAGCATTAGAATGAGCTTCATTAATTTTATCTAAGGCAGTTTTAACCTTTGGTATAAGTGTTCTTTTTGAAGTAAGGGCTGAATCTACCTTGAGAATGTCAAAAGACTTAAATCATGAGTATGCTAGGTGCCCCACGATCATCTGTTCATTAGCCAGTGTACAAGCTGCTGTTATTTTCTCCTGAGGGAAGGACTACCGATCAACCCAAAGAGGGTCATCAGATATCTAAGTTATCTTAGATGCCACCTTCGGAGTCAGAGAAAAGATCAAGGCCCCTCCTGAAAATGTGAGGATGAGTAGCCTGTGCCAAAATGATTCCTTTTAGGAATAACTGGAAGAGGTTCTTTTCTCCCTTGATTATTTTTGCCAAGCCCTTGAATAGGAAGGAAACCTTATTGCAACATCTGATGATTCACCAGGGAGGTAAGACTGGCCAAAAATGCTCCCATACTCTGCATTATGTCACAGCCCCATAGATCGACTGGTATATGGAAGAGGACAAAAGGAGCAAAATATTCAGAATGGCCTGCTACATCTCTCCAAGTTAGAAACTTAGCACCTTGGCTAGGGTAAGAAACTTTGCCTATACCTTGTATATCTGTGGTGACCACATCCAGAGGCCATGCTTCAGGTCAATGGTGCTGAGCAATAACCGAAGCATTTGCACCTGTGTGTAACTGTCCTTTAAATACTTTTCCTTCAGTAGTCAACTCCCTCCCTGGGTCATTTTGTTTAATTTGTTGAACCTAATAGGTGTCAGGAGATTCAAAACCCTTGAATTACTTTCCCTTCTTTATAAATTTTTCAAATTTGCCAAGGGAAAAATGACCAATTGAGCAACAGGAGTGTCTGGGGTGATTTGAGCAATGGTTTGGATATATTGAATAATAACCTTGATTTCTTCTGTATAATCAGCATCAATGACACCAGAAAAAACCTGGAGACCTTTTCAAGCAAGACTGCTGTGGCCTAACAAGATTCCCACTGTACCGAAGCATAGGTCTATAGACTCCAGTAGGAATAATTTGGGGCCCCATTTCAGGAGTTAATAGGAATCTGGAAGAGGAACTGAGGTCTTAACCCCTGCTGTCCATTGTTGCTTACCAGAGGTCAGAGATCCTTGTGGTAGGAAACGGGAAAGCTCTCCCTTAATGGGACCCGAAGTAGGCCTCAGTGGAAGTTCCCTGAATCGGTCAGTCTTCCATATCAATTTTAGATCTACATTCACTTTTCCACTGGTACCCTTGTCTACATCTTCTATATAGACTGGAAGGTTTTATTGAAGAGACAGATAATGGCTGTGCTGCCAAATTAAGGGAGGCCTCACCCTTTGAACTAGGTTTCCTCCAGTCCTCAGTGGCAGCTATCTTAGTTTGCTCATATATTTGCAATGCAAAGGTCAATTGATTGTGCTAGCAAGTAGCATATCTTTTGTAATGGCTATGTTGTGAATGGCATTTCAAGCTGCCTGGCCCACAGTGTACTCAAAGAAATTTCCTTTTCACAGTAAATAATCTGGATTCAAACACACTATAGCTATTTCTTTCCAATTATGTGGGCCACAATCTGTTTTCCTAGTATTTCTACTAAACTCAAGGTAAAGGGAGCAGTAAGGTCATAAGTAGTAACAGCTTGTTTTAATTCTTTTAAGGTTTTAAAAAGTACAGCTTCATGAAGATGTACAATTTGTACCAGATTATTAGGGATTTGAAATTCAGAAACTGGGTAGATATGTTGAAAACCCTCCATGCACTCCCCCACTTGTCTGGCTTACCTTTAGTGCCAGTTGCAAAGGAGATAGAGAAAATGGCTCTATCCACCCTAGAGGCAGAAGTTCCCTTCTGTGACTCAGTAAAATTTCTCTGAGTTGACATGGCCAGGATTGTAGCCTATGGCTCTGTTGAGAAATAAAATTTTTGGGGAAAGCCTTCTTTGGTGGGGAAGGATCCATTTTGTCCACCACTGTTTCTTCTTTATTTGATGGAACAAGGCTAGAATGTTCAAACTCTATCTTTTTAGGTTCCATTGATCCCTCCTTATCCTGCTTGCACTCAGAACTTGATTTTAAAGGAGAGCTGTGAACTAAATCCTTTGTGCTAGTAAAACCCCTTCTAAACACAATCCAGAAAAGAAAATACAGGGATCAAACATACCATAACCACTTCAACATACATATATCTCTGTGATTCTTGAGACTCTGTCCAATTTTTATCTCAATACATTTTTTTTCTTTTTTTCTTTTTTTTTTTTTTTTTT
>NW_004524650.1:6159341-6162953 GCF_000260255.1 Octodon degus | reverse complement strand
AATTTTTTTCAATAAAATTAATTAAAAAGAAAAGAGCTGGGATTACAGGTGCACAATACCACGCCCAGTCTCAATCGTCCTCTCAGTGTGCCTCAGGGGCGGGGCTGGCATGGCAGGCCTGGGGATTGAACCCCCAGCCCCTGAGCCTGCTTGCAGGTACTTTAATCCGCTGAGCTATTTGGCCAGCCCCTGGATCCGTTTTTCAGCCCTAACCTTCAATTTTAAATACTTACAGTAACATTCACAAAAATACCTTGTCTCAGATGGAGTCCTGGGATTTCTACTGGCAGTGACTACAGGACAATTGAGTTATCATCTTGATTTCTTAATTGGCCCAAGAGTGCTTTAGTCTTTCAATAACTCACTTTCCTCCACTACAAAATAGGAGTGAAAATGAAGAGAACCAGGGAGGTACTAGATAAAGCGTGAGGGTTTTGGTGCGCATGTGTGTGATAAAAATTGATAGATACAGCAATATAATTAGTTTGTTTCTTAATAGCCCACTCGTTAATTCATGGCTTAAAATGTGGCTGTGATGATTTATTTTTAGATTTGGCTTGATTCAAATTATCAGTCATAGTAAATTCATCCACCCAGTGTTTAATTATACATTAATAATTTAATTCATTTTTATTCATTCATTTAGTAAACATTTATTAAGTGTTTATTATGAGCACTGCTACACATTCAGTGGTCTGGAGGAAAACCACGTACTTCTGGAAGCTTGTAACAAACCCCTCACTCAACGGGCAGGCCTGAGGCTATAAATCATACTACCTACTTGTGTGGTCATTTACTTAACTAAAGCAGTTGAAAGTCAAATTTCAGCATTTCAAGTACCTTATGATTTGAAATACATCCTCTTCCTTTTTTATTTATTTATTTTTTTGCAGAACCGGGGATTGAACTCAGACCCTTGCGCTTGACAGGCAAGTGCTTATTCTACTGAGCCATCTCCCTGGCCCCCCTCTTCCTTTTTTAAAAGGGAAAAGATTTGTATAGCAAACACATGTGGATGATAAGTTCAAAGAATACTTTGCTCTCTCATATACCAAATGTATGTATGTATTTATACATACATGTAATATACATCTATTTATGTAAATACATACATATATAAATACATTTGCATGTTTTAAAATTAACAGTGGTAAACTATAATCTAAATACAACTGGAAAAGGATGATACATAAAAAAAAAAAGAAAATCACTTTCTGACTAAAACATAAAGACATTAATTTAAATCTGCCTAACAATCCTCAATTTTAAACCTTTGCCTTCTCTGGGACTTTATGCCTTTCTTTCAGTGGTGTTTAAGTGAGTTTCTGCATCTTTAAGAAGTAATTTTTTTTTTTTTTGTGGTACTGGGGATTGAACTCAGGACCCTGCACTTGCAAGGCAAGCACTTATTCTACTGAGCTATCTCCCTGGACCCTAAATTTTCTAATATAATGTTATTTAAAAATATTTAAATGATCAAAATTTAATGTATCAGGCCAGGTATAACTTTAGTACTTATTAAGCTAAAGCAGGAGGGTCATGAATTCTAGACAAGGCTAAGGGATGTAGCAAGTATACAATCAATATAGGTTACATATTGAGACATTGTTACAAAAATATTTTTAATGTACTAATATAAAACCTGAATCTATTTTCTTATGCTTAAAGCAACAAAGTTTTCTTCAAATATTGATCTATTTTTAACAATATTTATAAAGACCTGGGTTGTAGAACAAGAATTTTTCAGTTTTACAAGATAATTTTTTATGCTTTCTGTTAGCATTTATTTAGTTAGCAAAACTAAGCCTTTAAAGATTTAAAAGTTTAGGAAGTCAAGTTTAGGGAGCCAAATTAGGAGCAGGCAGGTTTTACTAGTTTTCCTACAACTTGGTGAATAGCTACTTCAAGAGCTATTCACCAATAGCTCTCGAAGGAAGGCATGTACTTAAATTCAATAAAGGACAGGTAGACATCTAGAAAGAACCAGAGACTCAGGTTATTGGAACACAGGACAAGAAAGAGTGCATTGGCTAAGAGCCCATAGCAGTGGTGACAGGGACAAGGCAGAGGCAGCACAACAGCAGAGCAGAGGGGGAAGGAAAGACACAAAGAAAAAGAGACACAGTGGACAACATTGACAAGAGCAGAAAGTCTGAACCTAGCTGATCTGGCAGCTACATGAGGTGCTAATGTTTGTGAAGCATCCAGCACTTTTCGGTGTATTAGCATTATGGTAGGAGATTAGAGCCAGGGCAAACCAGTTAAGCAACTGGGAAAAGTCTTTCCAAATCATGGTAATCAAAGGATCACGTGCACAACACAGGACTCAGAATTGCTCTCGAGTTCCTGAGAACTGTATGTCGTATCAATCACAGAAGTGCTATTTTCACTTTTTCATTTATATTTGGCATAAAACCAAGTGAGTCTTTGGTAGTACCGTTTAAATATAGTGATAGGCCAAGTGAACTTTTGATAGGACAGCTGTCCCAGTGACCTATTTGCCTGAGGAAGAATACAACCCCAAAATCCCAGGTACCAAAGAGCTGGTTTCCTCATCTGGGTAGCTTTCTACCAACTCACTCTCACTCTGCAGAGTGCATTTCTTTGCCATTTTAAGTAAAATGTCTGCTGTATGTCTTGTACGTTCTTCATGTGTATGACCTAACGCCACATGTCTTCATTCACTATATGTCTCTTTTGCTTCCACACTTTTGCTTTTCCCAGTACTTCATTCAGCTTCTTATTCTTTGTGTGTGGAGTAGCTTTCAGTAAGTCAGCCTCCTGCTTGGATGACCACCTCTTCCCACCAGCACCTTTCAGTGTTCCCCACAATCAAAGTCTCATTTGAACTTTACACCAGATGACCTGTCTATAGCTGTCCTTAGTGAGTCACTTGCTTCAGGGCTCCATTTCCTGAAACTTCAGGGAGTCATCCTAATGAACATTTCTGCCACGTTTTCCAACTGTGCTCATGAACGTCAGGAAATCGCACCCTTATAGATAAGAGATACGGTCTCCACTTTTGAGGAACATATGGGCCTCTTCCCCTCTTCTCTCTTCTAACAAAAACTGAGATCATTTAGAAATTAGCTGAGGGCCTGAGCAGAACAAAAAGAAGAGACAGTGAAGGTCCACCTATCTGGATGTGAGTATATGGAAGTAGAGCTGGAGTAGTTTAGTGGACAGGTAATAGACCCTACCTTTGTACTTAAAAATTTCCAAGTCCTTTTGTTGCATTTCTTTTTTCTTTTCTTTTTTTTTTTTTTTTTTTTTTTTTTTTTTCTGGAGCCTTTTTCATTTTTTTTTTGCGGAACCGGGGATTGAACTCAGGGCCCTGCGCTTGCCAGGGAAGCGCTTATTCCACTGAGCTATCTCCCCGGCCCCTGTTGTATTTTTTGAGACAGTGTCTTGCTGTGTAGCTCAGGCCTTGAACTCTACCCAGCCCAGGCTGGTCTCAAACTTGCTGTGATCCTTCTGCTTCAGCTCTACCCTGACACCCCTCCCCATGTGTGCTTGGATTACAAGGGTACACTGCCATGCCTGGATCAAGGCTTTTCTCTTAAAATGCTGAGGAATGGGCTCTTATCTCTACTACTTTAAAAAATAATTACT
>NW_004524650.1:6153378-6157662 GCF_000260255.1 Octodon degus | reverse complement strand
AACCACTTCAACATACATATATCTCTGTGATTCTTGTGGTTCTTGACACTCCATCTGTCCCACTTTTATTTTTTTTTTTTTTTTTTCTTTTTTGGCTTTTCTCAAACATATTTCTCTCATTAAGATCATTTATACCTCTAGGGACAGCCAGATAGCTCAGCAGACTAAAGCGCCTGCTTAGGCAGAGCACAGGTACTGGATTTGAGACTGGGTGTGAAACTGGGTGTGCTGGCATACGCCTGTAATCCCAGCATTTGGCAGGCTGAAAACAGGAGAATCACAATGAGTCCAATCTATGTAGTGAGACCCTATAGGTCCTGTTACTAAATACATAAAAAAAGATCATTTATCCCTCTGGCCCTAATGAACCCATTTCTGGCCCTAATGAGCCTCCATTCCCAAGTTTAACACCTGATGTGCCAGTACCAGTACTGGCTCTAACCAACTCACTTTCTTCCCTTAAGTGTGCTCTTTGGAAGTATTCCTACTACCCATACTTATTTTATACTGGGTGTCCTGCTCAGGCACTAAATTTTTAGGGATCCTTTGATCTTTCAGTGTGATCCATTGTACCTGGTGAGAAACAGTAGCAGGAATGAGAAAAAAATAGACAAGAGCACAAGAGTTGGGTTAGATGGTGGCCCATCTGCCTCATTGGTGAAACAAACCTCAGAATAACATCATGGGCATTTATTTATACCTTTGCAAAGTGAGTAACATGTGACACAAGGTTGCCTCATGACTAATAGCCAACGTAAACCAGTCAGGATGCTTATCTCAGGACTGAGGTGCTTGCCTGCTGTAGGCACTGAGGCCTTGTCCTACTCTCACACATTTGACCAATTTGAAGCTTGCATTGCTCCCAACAAGGAACATTATCGGGTAGTGGTGGTTGTGGTGGTGGTGATTTTTTGTTACTTGTATCTGCTGTAAATAAGGGAAGGATGTTTGCCTGAGGATGTGGACCACTGGAACATCTGGGGGAAAGTCACTTTTGGGAGGTTGAATATTATCACCAAGTAGAGATGCAGCCTCTCAACCTTAAGGGTCTTGCTTCTGGAAGCCTGTGATATATCTCCATTGTAAGAGAAATTAAAATTAAAGCAACAGTATGAATTTATAGGCAATACTTTAATTGAAAAGTAAAGAAAAAAATGGCCAGAGACTAGCTTAAAGAGCTGGCCACTTAACCAAGGAAAGTAAGAGAAAATAAGGAAAAGACTCCAGCTTGAGTAGCTGGAGAGGGCACACCCTGATGAAGAGGATCAGACAAGCTAACTCAAAACAACATGAGGCTAGCTACCCTTTCAGGGTCAGCTAAGAGCCAGGGTATAATGATTATAGCTTGAGGACAATTTGGTTTCCATGAAATGATTTCTTTTTAGGAAGGTAATGTCATCATGGGGTGTTCGTGAGGCTCTGTTTTTTTCTGGGACTCAGGTGACTACAAATTTAGGATAATGACTGAGGATTTCTAGGCATTGCTCATAGGGCTATTGTTTATGACTGGATACTGTAAAAAAGCTGGTTGTTGGATGTCCCTATATCCCAAGAATTCCTTAGTCTTTATCTTGGTGTCTTTGGTCTTGAAGGGAGATGAAATAGGTTAAAGAAATTTAGGGCTGATAAGCTATGTTTTACCATAATTTACATATTATATCCAAAGTTTTAAGGTAATAAAGGCAATAAAATGCAGGTCAACATGTTTTGCTACATTGTATTGTCTCCCTAGGGTGAAAATCTGAAAGAGTAAAAAAAAAAAAAAACTCAAAGGTACAATAGATACTATGAAAGGGAAAGAATTTGTTCAATGGGAAGGAGAAACTGGGATGAGGAAAAGGACAAAAGAAGGGAAAAAGATACACACACACACACACACACACACACACATGCAGGATAGTTTAGATAATTATACTACTGATTTCTGCTGGTCTTTTGAAAGGAGCAGTTAATACTTGTTTTTCTTTTTCTTCTTTTTAATTTCTTAAATTTCTTTA
Organism: Octodon degus; assembly: GCF_000260255.1. Lineage (NCBI taxonomy): Eukaryota > Metazoa > Chordata > Mammalia > Rodentia > Octodontidae > Octodon > Octodon degus. Next base: position 6,155,665 of record NW_004524650.1, on the reverse strand, counting down.
AAATCAATTTTTCATGGGCCGGGGAGATGGCTCAGTGGAATAAGTGCTTCCCTGAAAAGTGCAAGGGCCTGAGTTCAATCCCCAGTTCCGGAAAAAAAAAAAAATCAATTTTTCAGGCTTAGATCTGGTAACCTAAAAACTAATTTGAGTGATAACATCATGCAATACAGCAATGATTGTTCAATTCCTATTACTTTGTTTAATGGAATTTTGTATCATTTCCAATGCCTTTTTGATTTTTTTTTTATTACTATTTTGTATTCTTTAAAAAAAAGAAGTTTTGGTGTTATTTACCTACTGGTCTTCTGTAAGGACAAGAAGTTACAGACTTTTAGCAAAAACTACTTTAAGTCCTATCCCAGAAGAAAACAAAAAAGCCTGCTTTTAATGAGTAACACATTAAGAGCCTAGAAAGGTGTTTGTCTTTTTTCCTTATGGTGGTCTTTGTGTTAAGAACAATACCTCTACCTGTGATTTGGGCTTGGCAATATACATTTCAGGTTATCGTGTTTATCTACATAGCCTGTCTGAGCCAATGTATTTCCTTGAATGTCCTTCCTCTCATCCTTGACAGAGGTCTAATAAAATTCACTCCTGTAGCCCATTCTCTCATACTCTGGGCATCTAATTCCAAGATTCTAGGGTTCTCCATCTCCTTCTAATAAGAAAGGGGCAGACAGATGTCTTCAAATGGACATCTATTGTATAGAAACCTTTAGATATTTGGGCTGAAGAAATACTTTGTGTCATATAGCTGGAGGCCTTTGGATGTGACAGACCACACCAGACCTTATGGTTTCTTACACTTTGAAGGATATTTGGTCTGACTCTGATCTGATCTGGAAGAGCACTCTGGTTTAATAATTTTGATATAGGGGAAGGAAACTCCTAACTTGAAAGAACCTGGGACAAGTTTGTGTTCTCTAAAACCAAAAAATGAATTTTAGGAACAATGGAGATTAAGAGCAGAATATATTTTTTGTTGGGGGAAAGAAAGCTCCTGTCCAAGAGGACAGAAGGGGAACCCCAGCAGGCTGTCACTGAAGCTGTCTCTACCAGGGATTTTTATAGAGTAAAACCATGTGGCAAGGTGGGTCCAAGGAGGAAGATGTGAGAATTTGCCAGGTGAGCATGAGGTGGGACAGACTATGACCAACCAATAAGATTACAAGCACAATTACTTAGGTAAAATTGATTCAGTACAGGACCAAATGGGAAAGTGAGTCATGTAGCACGCGGGCATGAATAATCTGGTAGCAGTTGGATTACTGACTCTTCCTGGCTTCCTCAGGGTGATGATCAATCCTGCATGCTTATCTTTAGGGAGGTAAGCATTTGGCTTTGGTCTTATGTCTGGCCCATAGCAGGAGTGTCCTCTCTCGTATAGTTGCAAGGTATTTTGTCTTCTGTGCAAGATACCTTGCAACTATCTGTGTCTTCCTTGGGGGCCTATCTCTGTCTGACTGCCTATAATATTTGTATCTAACTCAGCTGCCTATAATAGTTTTTTGTGTTCTTTTCTCTGTTAATCTGTTTTGTTTTGTTTTTAAATGTATTTATTACAGGTCTACAGGGTCTTGCTACACAGATCAGACTCATAGAGATCCTCCTGTTTTTAACCTCCCAAGAGCTGGGATTACAAGTGCATACCACTATGCCCAGTCTCAATCTTGCCTCCATGTGCCCCAGGGGCAGGACCATGCCAGGATCAAAACCCCATTCCTGCTTCTGCCTAAACAGGGACTTTAATTCACTGAGCTATCTGGCCAGCTGTTTTTGTGTTTTTGATAAATGGTAAGAGATTAATTTGGTGGCTGCAGCAACAGTTCTGTTAGAAGTTTACTTCACTGACTTGCTGTATATAAAGCTTTTACAAAATGAATCTTGAAAGCATCACTGGGCAAAATTTAACTGGTGAAGCAACAGAAATCTCAACGGAGGCTTTCTATGTTGGTTAGACATAGAAAATACTCTTTGCCCTGCCCACTGAAGGACAACATCTGATAAGTTAGATTAAAAGGATTCATCAAAACATGTCTCCAAAGAATGACTTCTGACATTCCAGTTGACTAGTCTAAAACTATATATAATTTCCATTTCTAAGAAAATCACTTTCTAGGTGGAACTCTTGAAGACATAGGGGTAGGCAAAGAGTTCATGGACAGAAATCAAATCGCATGGGTAACAGTTGAAAGACTTAACAACTGGGATCTGCTCTTACTGAGAAGTTTTTTCACGTCAAAAGAAATTACCAATAAAGTGAAAAGGAAACCTACAAATTTGGAAA
>NW_004524650.1:6134894-6147949 GCF_000260255.1 Octodon degus | reverse complement strand
TTATTTGTGTGTGTGTGTGTTTGTGGCCAGTTCAGCCCACCAGGGGGCGGGGCTGGCTGGCTTGTGGTGCTGGGGGATTGAACCGTGGTCCCTGTGCTTTAGCCAAGCTTGTTCTAAGTAGGTGCTTTAGACCACTGAGCCATCTCACCAGCCCGAAGTCTTTTATTATTAGGGGGCATTGGGGGCATTCTTACTCTCAAGTAGTTAGGTGAACCCAGGAGGGCTCCACCATGGTCTTTGAGGAGTCATAGTGGACTGCAGGCTACAGAGAGACCTAAGAGGAAGAAGAGTCACCTGTAGAGTCACCTGTACCATTCACTTCACAGACACCAGGTAATGCAATTTGGGTTTCATGGGTGAGGCCCCAAAGCTCCATCCTTCTGTATGGACACCCGCACAAGGACCCAGACCTAATCTTTTCTCTCTCCATAGGTTCCATGAAGCACCATGGCAAACACCCCGCTGATCTCATCATTAGGCCGTATCACTAAAAATTTGAAGCAATTTGCTCTTGCCCATCTGAGGAAAAATAAATTAACTATCTTCTATTGCAATACCATATGGGAGCCAGTATGCAGTTGGAAATGACAAAAGATAGGTATAGGATGGTAGCTTAAAGTACAATACTATTCTCTTCAGTTAGATCTTTTTGGTAAAAGGCAAAGAAACTGACATGAAATTCCATACGTTCAGGCTTTTATGGTGCTTTATTATAGGCCTAGATATTAAAAGCATAAGATAAGTTATTTATGCTCATTAAGAAGAGATTGATATCTGTGGTTATCCCATTTTCAAACCCCCACTCATCTCTCAGGGGAATGTGGGTCTCCACCCATTTAATGAAAGAAACCACACTGGAAGGTCTCCTCAGCTTCCTCCTTATAACTCTGAGAGACCCCACCAGATGGTAGCCCCTCTGAGAGACTCAGAAAGCCCCAGGACTGCCTCATGCTCCCCAGACAGCTTCAAGTCTGTAGGACATGCTAAGAATGGAGTTTCTTACTCTTCCAACTCAGAGCTCACCCTTTCCTTAAGAAAGTCTCCAGTAGTAGAGGGGGACTACTCAGGTCCAGGAGTCTTTTTTAGTAACAGGTATCCAACAACACAGAGGATGTTTGGACTGATTTTCAGAAGATCCTGGTAGATTTGCAGATGGGTTTCAAATTGACCAAAATTTGATTTTGGCCTCTCACACTGAGATGTCTAATTTGTCTTGGTCACTTGCAGTACCACAGATGAACAATATCCTGCAAAAAAAGAGAGAAGTCATACTAGAAAGATTACAAAACTAAATGGGGACTCTAATACTAGGGATGGACTAACTATGAGATCTAAAAAGATAACTGCCCTTATTTTGAGAGTAAAATAACACATTAAGAAATCTGTTAATTATAATATGGCAAGAGAGTTTACACAGGGCAAAGAGGAAAGTCCAGCCATCTTTCATAGTTGATTAGGAGAAGCTCTTCATAAATATACAAATTTAGATCCAACTTGCAAGGAAAGGTAGGTACCAATGAGACAGCATTTCATTAATCAACCACTCTTAGATATTCAGTGTAAATTACAGAAACATCAAATGGGCCACTGACCTCTATGAACCAATTGCAGGACATACGCTTTTTTGTGTTCAACAGTTGGAATTTAGAGGGGGATGAAAAGGAGAGAAATTGAGAAAACAGGCAGGCCAAAACTATGACTGTTGCCACTAGCAATGCTTATAAGCATGCCCCTGTCATCTACAGGAAAACCCAGGGCCAATCAAGGAAATTATTACTATTTTAAGTGTAAGGAAATTGGTCATAGGCATGTGGCTGTACTAAGCCACTGCCCAGGCCTTGCTCCATGTGTGAGCTGATTGATATGCCTGTAAATGGCACTGGAGGATTAACTGTTCCTGTTTTCAGGAAGGACCCAGGCTGGCCAAAACTCCTATCTCCCACTCTAATTAAGAGGATTGAAGGGGTCTGTGCCACACTGCAATGCACACAGACATTGCATCTCTTGAGAGGAACCCTGGAGAACCCTGGATGTCATGGGTAAGTAAATTCAGTGCTGGACTGACTTACTCTGTTTTAACTTCCTTCCCTGGAAAACCTTCCTTTAGATCTATAGTCATAATTGGGGTTAAGAGCAGACCTACTCAGAGCTTCTTCACTCCTGCTTTGACATGAAATTCAAAGGTCAAATGTTCAAACATAAATTTTTAATTGTCCCATGTTCTCCTACTCCCTTAGGAGGAGGAGATTAACTAATATAATTAGGGGCAGTTCTTTGGCTCCAGTAAAGGCTAAAGAGGATTTTACCTGGTAAGCCCTCACTAGCCCTCCTTGACCGAATCAGCCAAAAGGTAGATCCTGATGCATGGCAGAATTGAACATAGTACCTGGGAAAGCAAGTCCAGCAATGTTGGTAGGTATAGAAGTGAAAAATCCCAGCCAGTTTCCCAAATGAAAACAACACCCAAGCAAAAAAGCAGCCCATAAAGGCCTCCAGGCATATCTAGGTTAAGTTCTCAAACATGGCCTTCTGTGGCCTTGTTAATTTGCTTACAATACACCCACCTTTCTCTAATAAAATGTTCAGGAGGGACTGTATGATGGTACAAGACTACCATCTCATTAATGAGGCTATCATCCCGATCCAGCCTCTAGTGGAGGGCCCATATATAACCAAGTGTCAAGAGACATAAATTGATTCTCAGTCTTGTGCCTCAAAGATGCTCTTTCTTCTATTCCTCTCCATCCACAGTCCAAGTTCCTGTTTGCCTCTGAATGTGAAAATTTCATCCCAAAGGAAAAACAGCAATATACTATTGAAGACCACCTGGGCGACTCTCCTTGAAAGAAGAGCAGTTGTCTCCATTTTGCCTGTGCTTGACCTTATATCCATGACTTTTCCTTATCCCTTCAATTGGCTTTAAGCAGTGCATATTGGTCTAGCTGAGGTGCTGGCAGTAGTCTTTGAAGACGGCATGGGTGTTTCCCTGATAACCCATGCCTGTTGCTCTTTAATATGAGCCAGGCAGGACAAGGGTCTAAGTTCAATCCTTGGTTCCACAAAAAAAAAAAAAAAAAAAAAAAAAGAAAAGAAAAGAAAAAAAGAAATTCATGACCACCAACTCAGTACTCTATGGTATACTCAGGGATACCACAGAAAGAGACAATGAAGCTAACAATTATCTAGTAGACAAATACACTAGGTAAAGTGAACAGTTAAATAAAAATGAAACATAGGGAGTCACAGGAAAATAAGGCAATGATGGGAACAAATTAATAATCAGTAATAATACTCAACATGAATAATCTGAATGACCAATAAAAAGACAAAACTGGGCAAAATGAATCAAGAAACAAAATTCAATGGTTATTCTGCATATAAGGAACAAATGACACAGATGAACAAAATAAACTCACAGACTAAAAATCAAAGGACAGAAAGCAATATTCCATGCAAGAGAACCCCAAAACAAGCAGGTATAAAAAATGCTATATACAAACAAAGTAGAATTTAACTTTTTTGTTATTTTTGTTTTGCTTTGTTTTGTTTTGGTGGTACCAGGGATCAAACTCAGGACCTTGTGCTTGCCAGGCAAGCACTTATTCCACTGAGCTATCTCCCTGGCCCCGGTTTTGTTTTTTTAAATCAATTTTGCACATTTACATCTGGTAACATAAACAACTAATTTGAAGATAACATCATGAACTACAGCAACCATTGTTGAATTCCTATTACTCTGTGAAATTTTATATCACTTTAAATGTTTTTTTTTAAAAAAAATATTATTCTTTAAAAACAGAAAACTTAGCAACTAAGGAAAGGCTCTGCCTGGATTGATGAATTCTGTCAAATTCTACAAAAAAAATTCAGAGAAGATTTAACACTACTAGTCCTCAAACTCTTTAATAAAATTGAAAGGAAAGGAATATTTCCAAATTCATTTCCAGAAGCTATCATTGCTCTGATTCCAAAACCAGACAAGGATCAACCAAAAAGAAAGCTATAGACTGATATTGTTAATGAATATAGATACAAAAATCTTCAAGAAGATGCAATGAATCCAAAGACCATGCATCATGACCAAGCTGCCTTCATCCCGGCAATGCAGGGATCATGCAAATCAGTAACTGTAATCCATCACATAAACAGAAGCAAAGACAAAACTTACATGATCATCTTAACAGCTACAGAAAAATCCTAAACCTCTATAAAATAGAAATAAAATATGGATGTCCATCATCACCACATCTGTTCAACAGTAGTCAAAGCATTAGCAAGAACAATTAGGTAGGGCTGGAGAGATGGCTCAGTGGAATAAGCACTTCCCTGGCAAGTGCGAGGGCCTGAGTTCAATCCCTGGTTCCGGAAAAAAAAAAAAAAAAAAAACCACCAAAACAAACAAACAAAAAAACCCCAATTAGGCAAGAAAAATAAAAAGAATTTGTACAGGAAAAGAAGTCAAATTATCATTATTTACAGGTCACACAATCCTCTATATAGAACATCCCCCCAAATCATCAAAAAGCATTTAGGATTAACAACTAAATTCAGTAATGTAGCTGGATATAAAATTAACATAAAAATCAATAGCATTCTTACACATTACTTATAAGCCCACTGAGAAAGAAATCAGAAAAAAAAAATGCTATTCACAGTAGTACCAAACAATCAGATATTTAGAAGTCAACCCAAGGAAGTGGAAGACCTCTACAACGAAAACTACAGTGCTCTGGTTTGAGTGTCTTTTTTTTTTTTGGAACAGGAGATTGAATTCAGGCAATTACACTTGCCAGGAAAGCACTTATTCCACTGAGCCATCTCCTTTTTTTCTTTTTTTTTCAGCCTCATGATGACTTCAAGGCATTTCTGATTTGACAGGAGTGTCTGGTTTCGAACCGCAGCACCTGAGCCTGACTGTTTGTTTAAGCAGTCACTTAAACAACACAGCTAATGGCCAGGCCCCCAAAAACTACAGCACTCTGAAAAAGGAAATCAGAGAGGATATTAGGAAATGAAAAGATATTTCTATTCTTGGATAGGCAGAACCAATATAGTCAAAATGGCTATACTTCCAAAACTTATACAATTACTTAATGCAATCCCAATCAAAGCACCAGCAGTATTCCCAAAAGAAATAAATCCATATGACACCAGAAAAGTCCTAGAAGAGAAAAAGAAATCCTTGGTAATAAAAAGTGAGAAGCATCACAATCCTGGAAATGAAGTCATATTATAAAACTAGTAATTTAAAAAATCCAGCGTGTACTGGCCAGAAAACAGACATGAGGATCAGTGTGACAGAACAGAGGATACAGGAACCACTCCTGTAGTCAACTATTTGACCTTTAACAAAGGTGCCAAAAACATACATTGGAGTACTTATACCCTCTTTAGCAAATGATGTTGGAAAACCTAGCCATCCACCTGCAAAAGTTTGAAACTAGACCTATATCTCTCATTTGCAAAACAAAGTATATCAAAGCTCTAAACGTTAAAATAAAAACACTTAACCCACTATAAGGTAAAACGCTTAAAGTCATAAGCATGGGACAAACCTAGTTGCACAGGAAATAGTACCAAGAGCCAACAAATGGGCTCATATAAATTAAAAAACTGCTGCACAGCAAAAGAAACATCCCAGAGTAAAGAGACAACATATAGAATGGGAAAGAAATTTTGCCAGGTATTCTTCAGACCAAGGACTAATATTTAGAATACACAATGAACTCAAAAAAAAGTAGGCTCCTCAAATTAAAGACTCAAATGGGCAACTGAAAGAAGTAAAAATGGACAAAATATACAAGAAGGAATGTTCAATATCATTGGTCATTAGAGAAATGCAAATTAAAACAACACCAGAAAAAAATGGTCACAGCAAGAAATCAAACAATAACAAAAGCTGAAGAATCTGTGAAGAAAAAAGAAACATGTTTACATTTTTTGTTAGAATGTAAATTAGTACAACCACTATGCAAATCAGTATGGAGACTTCTCAAAAACCTAAAAGTAGAGATTCCATTTGGCCCAGCTCTTCTACTACTAGGTATCTCCTTAGAAGAGTTGAAAACACCGTATCACTATTTAAAATGTATACCTGTATTTGTAGCAGAATAATTATAATGGCTAAATTTTGGAAGCAGCCTATATGTCCATCGACAGATGAATGGATAAAGAAAATATATTGATACAGTGGCATACTAATCTGCCATAAAGAAGGATAATCAATTTGAGTCATTTGTGGAAAAATGGATGTACCTTTAGATCATAATGTTAAGTGAAATAACCTAGAAGAGAAAAAGAAATCCTTGGTAATAAAAAGTGAGAAGCATCACAATCCTGGAAATGAAGTCATATTATAAAACTAGTAATTTAAAAAATTCAGCGTGTACTGGCCAGAAAACAGACATGAGGATCAGTGTGACAGAAAAGAGGATACAGGAACCACTGTATTTAAGCAAATTTAAATATTGCATGGTTTTTCTTCTATGAGAAACCCAAATTATTAAGAAAGATAAAAATAAAGAGTAGAAAACAGAAAATAGGCAGAGAGATTGCTTAGAAATGGGAAGGGAATCAAGGCCCCAAGGAGTTCCTACTTTAAAGACACAAAAAGCACAATCATATGGTACATGGGTTATTAATTGGTATGATCCACTTCATCAGTCAGGGCTAAAAACCACAAACTATTTATTTTTCCAAGTAATTACCTAACTTGGTTCCATATTAGGAAATAGTAATTAGCAAATTTTGAGGTTCTCTTTCAGCTAATGCACCATAAGCTATTATAAGAGCTACTCAGCCCAATGAGCCTGGAATTGTTTCCAGGGAAAAGAATTGATGCTTCCAAATTAAAGGCTACCAGAAGCCTTTGGTCACTACGTGGGGTTGCTTTTACAAGGTGACTTTGCTCCAGCCAAGTTTCTCTCCTGCCCTGCCAAAATACCCCGGAAGTACAGGTTGCAGAGTGGCCGAGCTTCCATGGTTTCTCCATGATTGGAGGCTATTCTGAAGAAAAAAAAAATGCTGGTGGCTCCTGTATGACTGAACTGAGATGGCCAGGAGACTTAGACACTACAGAGGCAGCCAGTGGGCTCTGTCACAGCCTAGACTTTCCACTCTTCCTCAAGAGTTTCTCTTTCTAACGCTGACCTGTTAAGGCAGGCCCACCCTATCTATCAGAAACTATAGTAACTTTGAATCTCATATGGGAGAAGGTTCACAATCAATCTCTTTCTACATGGGAAAGGACTTTCCCATGCAGACATTCCCTGTACCAGCTTGGGTTAACTAGGGGTCCTTGGAGGAACACTCCTGTCAGGATTTCCTGTTTTCTCCATTCCCTAGTGCAATGGGTATTTACTCTCTCCTTTCTATCAGTAAGTGGGGCTTCTAATGGGACTCTTCCAAGCAAAGATTATCTAGTTCTGGTGATTTGAGGATGTTTACCTTGCAAGAGAATTGATGGACAGTTTCTCTTTAAATGTGAGATGCTAAAGTTTTGGTTTTTATCTTGGGGATGAGAAAAGTTTTCACTTGCATCATTATGTCAAGAGTCAATTTAAGGACCAGGGAGATAGCTCAGCAGTCGAAGCACCTGCCTGAAAAGCACAAGGACCTGGGTTCAATCCCCAGTACTGCATATTGTATGAGCCCCATGCTGAGCCAGACACTGAAACCAGGCATGGTGGCACATGCCTGTAATCTCAGCATTGGGGAGGCTGAGACAGGAGGATCACTATGAGTGTGAGCTGTGCAGTGAGGTCCTATACCAAATAAATAAATGAATAAAAGAATTTTTTTTTAAAAAGTCAATTTAAAAAAGTTTTTTCTCCTATTACCAATCACATATTTGCATCCTATTTGAACTTATACAGTATTTTTCTTCCTATCTGCTCTTTTTTTTCTTATTAAACTTTTTTTAATGGGTCTTAAAGTTCTGTGACAGATTTTTAGTCAAGTTGTTTCCATTAAAAAGTACTGACTTTAAAAACTGGTAACTTAAAAACTGCCACACCAGAAAAAAAAAAAAAAAAAAAAAAATATCCACAAAACATTCTCCTTTCCTTCTAAAGGTTTTACAATTGATTGTTATCATTAACCTGCCTTTCACTATTAAACTTAAATGGCCAACTGGGAGAAACAGTTCTGAGACTGGTCTTCCACCAGTGATTAAGACTGGGGTGTCAGGTGTCAGGGATAATATTCATTTAGCCTTTTAGCTTTCTGGGCAGACTTGGTGACCTTGCCACCTCCAGCAGCCTTCTTGTCCACAGCTTTGATGACACCCACAGCAACTGTCTGTCTCATATTCTGAACAGCAAAACGACCCAGAGGTGGGTAGTCAGAGAAGCTCTCGACACACATGGGCTTGCCTGGAACAATGTCAACAATGGCAACATGACCAGATTTCAAAAATTTGGGCCCATCTTCCAACTTCTTACCAGACTGGTGATCAATCTTTACTTTCAGTTCAGCAAACCTGTGAGCAATGGGAGCTGTGTGACAATCCAGGACAGGGGCATAGCCAGCACTGATCTGGCCAGGATGGTTCAGGATAATCAACTGAGCAGTGAAACCAGCTGCTTCCACTGGTGGGTCGTTTTTGCTGTCACCAGCCACATTGCCATGCCAGACATCTTTGATGGACACGTTCTTGATGTTGAAGCCCACATTGTCCCCAGGAAGAGTTTTACTCAAAGCTTCATGGTGCATTTCAACAGACTTGACTTCAGTTGTGATGTTGATTGGAGCAAAGGTGACCACCATGCCAGGTTTTAGAATACCAGTCTCCACTCGGCCCACAGGGACAGTGCCAATATGACCAATTTTGTAGACATCCCAGAGGGGCAGCAGCAAAGGCTTGTCAGGTGAGTGGGTGGAAGGATACAATCCAAAGCTTCAACCAGTGTAGTTCCGCTAGCATTGCCATCTTTATGAGTGACCTTCCATCCTTTGAACCAAGGCATGTTAGCACTTGGCTCCAGCATGTTGTCCTCATTCCAACCAGAAATTGGCACAAAAGCTATGGTGTCAGGGTTGTAGCTGATTTTCTTAATGTAGGTGCTGACTTCCTTAACAATTTCCTCGTATCTCTTCTGGCTGTAGGGTGGCTCCGTGGAATCCATTTTGTTAACACCAACAATTAGTTGTTTCACACCCAGTGTGTAAGCCAGAAGGGCACACTCATGGGTCTGCCCGTTCTTGGAGATACCAGCTTCAAATTCACCAACACCAGCAGCAACAATCAGGACAGCACAGTCAGCCTGAGATGTGCCTGTAATCATGCTTTTGATGAAGTCTCTGTGTCCAGGGGCATCAGTGATGGTCACATAATACTTGCTGGCCTCAAATTTCCACAGGGAGATGTCAATGGTGATACCACACTCACGCTCAGCTTTCAACTTGTCCATACCCCAGGCACAGTTGAAGGAACCCTTTCCCATCTCAGCAGCCTCCTTCTCAAATTTTTCAGTGGTTCTTTTGTTGATGCCACTGTATTTGTAGATCAGATGGCTGGTAGTGGTGGACTTGCTAGAGTCATGTGTCCGATGATGATGATGATGATATTGTGAGTCTTTTCCTTTCCTATGTTGGCTTTTAGTGGTGGTTTTCACTATATCTGTGCTTGAGAAAAAACCCCTACATGCTCTTGTGCTGCTTTGATTCAGTTTCTCACTACCTTTCATCAAGATTATTTCAAAGGTGTCCAAATTGGTGTGTCTCTCTGCTTGAGGTTTCCTCCTTTAGTTCACCCTCCATCCTTTCATTAGCATGATCTTCTTTAAACAAAAGGTTCAATCTGTTCCCCAATCCTTGATGCATCCCACCTGCTTGTAGTTAACCTGGTGTTTTAGGCCCTCCATGGTTGATCTCAGTTAAATATTTCAACCTTTTTTTTCTCATTTTACACTCTTCCCTGAACCTCTATTAACACCAAACTTGACTTCTTCCCCCATGTGCTGTGTATATTCTTGTCTCTGTATCTTTGTCCTCATTATATCTTCTCCAAAGTCCCTTGTCTCTCACCTATTTTTCAAAGACTGGACCAAACTGTAACAGGTACACAATAAATTACTAATTTAGTAGCTTAACACAGTAAGCAGTGTTGATTTCCCCTAGTTTCTGTGAAGTCAGGCATTTTGGAGCACCCCGGCAGAGCTCTCTGGCTTGGGATCACTCAGGAGACTGTGCTATGTGAAGGTGTGACCAGGGCTGGAGACCTGCTTCTTAGGAGGTTCACTCACATTTTTGACAAACTGATGCTGTGTCTTGGAGGGAGGCCTCGATCTCTCTCCGGGGCTGTGTTCTCTGTGGCATGTGCCCCCCACCCCAAGAGTAAGTGGTTGGTGAAACTAAGGAGGATGTCACAATACCTTTTATGATATTGTTTCATCAGTCATATACCATCATTTTCACCTTACTCTTTGGACCAGCTTTGACATGAGATTAGACAAGGGCATGAACATCAGGAGGCGAGGGTCACAGGGAACAATGTGGAGGCTGGCTAACATATTTCTTCAAGTGGCTTCCTAGTTCCCTTAACTCCACTCCTCCCTGTTCTCAATAGTTCAAATTCTTTAGAAATCAGAATGCCTGGAGATCCCTTACAGCATGCTTTCTTTTTCTAATTCATTTTATACAGTATAAACCTGAAAAATTACTTTGGTTTTAATTATCTAAAGAGATGGTGGTGAGCCATCTCACTTTCTAAAATCCTAGACTATCGAGAACCTTTGAGATTTTATCAGTGAGAAAAGAAAATCTCTTTCTTACTTGGAGGATTTTAACTATCTGAGTCTCTTTGACTTAAGCATTCTCAATTTATAGTGCCAAGGTTCAGATAAGGGGTTCACAGACACAATATTCTACATTAATTATAAATTTATGTTGCCAAGGAAATAGAACCTTGAGCTTGCTTCTCAACTTGGGTTTAGTATTACATGCAGATCTGATTTGCTTTGAGCTTATCAAGCACTGCTTCATTTAGATTTTACCTGTAATCCTCTCTTCCCTTAAATATAATGTTCCACTATTTCATCCTTTTTTTTAAACATACAATTCCTTTGCTATTTGGTATAGTATATTGTAGCAAGTTAATAAATCCAATTTTTCTAGGTTACAGGTTTGGCTCCAGCAGTCTCTATCAGATAGACTTTATCAATATCTGAAATTATTGCAGCTTATATGACTAATGTCATTTTAAAAAATTACCCCTGCTTCTTTTTTTTTTTTTTTTTTTTTTTCCGGAACTGGGGATTGAACTCAGGCCCTTAGGCTTGCCAGGGAAGCGCTTATTCCCCTGAGCCATCTCCCTGGACCCTACCCATGCTTCTTGAATAAAGATTTTTTTTTTTTTTTAGAATATCTTGTCAGATAGTTTTATCTTTGTTCCAACATACATTTTATATCACCACCCAAGATACGTACCTATATGGCTGGGGATATAGCTCAGTGGCACAGCACCTGACTGGCAAGTTTGAGGTCTTGAGTTGTATTCCTGATTCCAATAAATAAACAAATAAGATACATACCTATAAAGCACTTGAATAAAAATTTCTCAAAATAGTGAAATGTGTTTACCTAATGGGTTACATTTTTGATTAACTTTGCAAATACTTTCTGTGTAATTATAAACTCCAACATGATCCATTCCATTCTCCCCAGATTTCCAACACCTTCGCATGACTCTTAGTGAGTTCTCAGTTTTCTGTTTTCTTAGTAGTTTCTGTGGTCCTGCAGGATTCAACTACAAAATCATCTTTGGTAAGCCTTAATTGAAAGTTCTAGACAAAACTAAGCTTTTTGGTTTGTACCGTCATAGTGCCTCCTTCATGACTCTAATATAGCACAGTCATAACTTCTTTTGCATGCTTTTCTTTTCTACCAGCCTCTGGAGCATAGAGATTATCTGCTCATCTTTATATCTTCTGAGCCAAGCATACCTAATTACCTAAATGTTACATGTGCCAATGAAAATATCCACAGCACAAATGGAGAATTTAGTAAAAGCTCTTTTACATGATTTAAAAAATTGACTGTCAAGCACCCCTACATACAAAACCATTGCTGTATCTGGTCTTGGTCATTCTTGTAACCTATATTAGGCAATCACCAATATACACTGAGAACACATATAAGGCACCACAATCTTGGTGGCTACGTGAACAAGTAGGCACCTTTAAGAAGTGTAATGTACCACCATGAACTTTCTCTCTGACTCTTGCTTTTCTTCTGTGTCCTCAACTAAAACAGCAACTCATTAAATTACTGTGTATGCACTAACGCTAAGGATAACAGATTCGGCATCGCAGGGGTCAGACAGGAGAAGAATGCTCTAATCTGTAAAGCCTTTCTGCTTCTGGGAGGAAGGCCAGCAACAGCACAACGCACAATTGTTATTTCTGAATGCCCCTTTGCAAAGCACAGTGTTTCTCAAACTTTTTGTTTAACCAGACCTACATAAAAAAATACGTTTTATATCGCCACCCGAGATAAATACCTATAGAACACTAGAAGAAAAATTTCTCAAATCAACTGCATTTACTAAGTGATGACTCTAGGACTTTTCTATTGTGTACTCATTAAAAATAAATAAATAAAGTCGTGGTCCCCATCTAACACACTGCTAGTTCCTTGGTTTTAAAAGCACTGGTGCATAAAGGCAGCAGACCGGTGGTCATTCTGCCCACATCTCTACCCCTCTTTGGGGTTCCCGATTGCTTTGTTCCAGTCCAAACGATTACAGTGCCAGTAATTTGTGCAAATGCTCGGACGCCAACCCTCCCCTTCTCTGGCTCCTTTAAGAAGGTGGGGAGACGGGTGGAGGAGAGGTAGGGCCCGCTAGTCCAGCCCAGCCAGGCCCGCTTTTCCAGTTCTGGCGCCAGCCGGGGAGCGTGCTTCGGGGTGCGCGCGGGAGGGGGCGAGCGGGACCGAGGACCGCAGCAGCGAGACCTCCCCAGGCGGGGGGCCCTCTCCGCGCCAAGCTTCCGGCGCCCCGGCGGGGGTCCGCGCGTGCGCAGGGCGCGTCCCGGGACGGTCCCAGCCGCTCCTCGCCC
>NW_004524650.1:6112556-6134794 GCF_000260255.1 Octodon degus | reverse complement strand
GGCGAGCCGAGGTCCGCGGGCGCGCGCTGCAGGGGGCGGTTCCGCGCGGCCGGCTCCGCCCTCCTTCCGCGCGGGGCTCTCCTCCCAGTCTCCCCCGCGCTTCCTGCACTTAGGGAGTCGCCGCCGCCACCGCCGCCGCCACAGCTGCTGCTGGCGCCGCGTCCTCCCCGCCGGCGCACTCTCACTGGTGGTGCCATGGCGGCCTTCAGCAAGTACTTGACGGCGCGGAACTCCTCGGTGGCGGGGGCCGCGCTCCTGCTGCTCTGCCTGCTGCACAGGCGGCGCCGTGCTCTCGGCCTGCGCGGGTAAGGCTCGTGGCCCGCCGCTCCACCGGCCCTAGCGGGCGCTCTCCCCGCGGCGCCCGGCCCACGAGTCCTGGTGCCCGGCGGGCCAATGTCAGGGTGTCCGGGTGTCCCCGCGGCGCCTGCTGCCCCGGGCGCGCCGCGTCCCACCGGTCCGCGGGCCACCGCTCCTCCCCGCCCGGTGCGCCAGGTGCAGGATCGGCTGTGCCCGGGGGCAGAACTGGGATCCAGCCCCGAGGCTGTTGTTCCTCGTCTGGGGTGCGCGGAGGAACAGCGGGGAGCTCCCGCCGCCTTCCTCGCCGCCCCCTTTCTGTTCCAACTTTCTGGCTGTGTTCTGGTTTGCCCTTGCATCTTAGCACAGACCGTGGGATTTGTGGGGTGATGTGGGTGTGTGATTTCGGGATGGGATTGGACTCGCCGGGTTGGACGCTGTTGTCCCGTGAACGAGATTTGGCTCAGTTCCCTTGTAATCGCTGAAGAAATCGCCGTGGTGGTTCCTGTGAGCTTTCCGGGGTCCATTTGACACGATTTTCTGTTAAAGGGGTACTTCTTTGGAATTGGTCAGTAGAAAACCTGACATTTAATCTGGAAAAGCTGGATTGGTTGCGTGGTATTTGGAGAGCAAAGTTCCCTCCCTGTTTTTAGGTGAAAGGTGAAAGTGTGTCTTAGGTGAAGATCAAGATCCTGCCTTTAATGACACTTTACTTCTTCCTTCGCGAGAGCATATTAACGTTCACGTTTAACTTTTGGGAGCTTTTAAAATTGCAGGAAGGAAGAGAGAATTGAGTTACGATTGTGAGTTTACATTTTTTTTTCCTCTCTAGCTGGAGCCTCAGCAACTGAATGAAAAAGCAGGTTACTTCCTTAACGTTCTTATCATTGGATATGTCATATTAAATCTTAGAGTATTGCTTTCATGCATTTTATTTCATTCAGCCCACTGGGTAGATGCTGTTGTTTTCTGTTTATTTCTCTAAAATATCTAGTTAGTAATAGAATTTGGACTAAAAAAATCTGATACGTGGCTCCTAGTCCCCCTTCCACACAGTACTTTCTAGTCCTTCTCTTGTCTTTTCCCTCCTAAATCAGCTTGTCAAAGATGAAAATGATGTGAATGACAGTCTGGACATTACAATATGTGTTCACTTCTATTCAGTGTGTTTTATAAAAGAATTTTGGAAAATATAAAGCAAGTATTTCTAATCACAAGTAAAAGTTATCTGGGAATATGCTGTTAAAAGTGTTAAATGTTTTAACTTGAATTACTTTTTTGCAGGGAAGTAGTTCAGTACACAGAATATTTTGACATGGGGCAGGACCCTAGGACCGCTAACACCACTGGCTTATTTTGATTTATTTCTTTTTTAAAGAGTACCTTTCTTTACTGGAGTATTATAAAAGTGTATAAATCATAAGTGTAGATGTACATAAGAGCTTGAAGAATTTTCACAAATAGAGCACACCTGTATACAAAATAGCATTGTTAGTATCCCAGAAACTCCTCATGCCTCCTTTTTGTTCCAGTCCAAGGCTACTCTACACTGACTTATGTGACCTAAGATTTCTTTTTTCTTTTTTTTTTCGGAACCAGGAATTGGACTCAGGCCCTTGCGCTTGCCAGGCAAGCAATTACTCTATTGAGGCATCTCTCCGGTCCCATAGATTTATTTTATTATTATTATCATTATTTTTGGCGGAACTGGGGATTGAACTCAGGCCCTTGCACTTGCCAGGAAAGCACTTATTCCACTGAGCCATCTCTCCAGCCCTAGATTTGTAAGTTCTTGTCAAATTCCCCCCCACACACCGGGGATTGAACTCAGGACCTTGCGCGTGCCAGGGAAGCACTTATTCCACTGAGCTGTCTCCCTGGCCCCTTAGATTTCTTAAATAAGGGAAATTTTAAATATACAAATATACTCTAGGGGCGGGGGAGACGGCTCAGTGGAATAAGCGCTTCCCTGGCGTAATAACTGTAAAATAGGATAATAGAATTTGTCTTATTAAACAATTATAGCTATTCATTTACACTTTGTAAAATTCCTTAAAAATATCTCTTTGAATTATGCAAAGGATAATTTTCTCAAAAGATTGCTGCTAATCTTTTGGATTGGGTTGAGTAGGGAAATCTTCATTTTACACATTGAATATTTTTGGGGAGAAAAATAACTTATGGTATGTGAGTTGTAAGCTATAAGATAAAACGATGGAACTATTTTGAATGGTATTACAAATGGTATTGTGTCTACTATTATAGATTATATACCTCCAGAATCTTATGCCTATCTTTTAGTTACTACTTTTGCTATCAATTTGAAGATGAGAGAATTCTAACCTTTTGTTTTACCTGCTTTTTGGAAATCTGTGTTAGTAGAGCTAATTTATATTAATCTGTGGTGCTTAATTAAGGAACCTGTGATTACTAGGCCTTTTTTATGTTATCAGTGGTAGGTTTGCCGACATATTAAAATATTAAAATTATTCTTGTTAAAAAATTACTCTTGGAATAGGATGGGTAATAGAACTAGCAAAAACACTTGAATAGTTATAATGTAACAGTATTCCAAAGTTTAGGAGACTGAATTATTTAATATTGTGGATAATTTTTAAATTTTTGTTCATGTAATTATTTCGACCATTTAAATCTCATTCACGTACACATAATCTTTTGTTACAGAAAGATTTAACACATATACAAAGTAAATAGATTAATAATTCCCTGTTCATGTTCCCAAATAAAATGTTTTATCTTTATCTACTTATCTTTACCCTTTTTGTTTTTAGATAAAATTTATATACAGCTATATATATATATATATACAACTATAACTATATATGTGTGTGTATATGTATATATATATATGCAAGTGGATACATTTGTGTAATGTATCCGTATCACAAATTAGAACATGTCCTTAGAAAGTTCCTTCATACTCATGCCTCAGTGTTTTTGCATCACTATTGTGCTTTTTTTAACTTTAGTTTTGCCTCATCGTACATTTTGCTTTATTATTTATAGGGAAAAGTAGAATCTTGTATTAATGGATAAGAGCCATTTATTCAATCCAAAGGAAGTACTTGTTTCACAGTGTTAGGTACTACTGGATACATATGTGTAACAGATACATTTGAATGATATAAGACATCATATCTCAGCTTTATTTAGGGAGAAGAAACTTAAAGAGAAAGAATTAAAACATGATGACAAAGGTCAGATGAATGTTTTCATGTAAGGTCAGACTTTATGTAAGACCTGAGCTAAATGTAGAAAGAGAATGGGAATGGGTAACAAAGTCAATTGAATATTATAGCAGCCTTTATCAAAATTTTGTCACAGGGCTGGGGCGATAGATAGCTCAGTACAATAAGCACTTGCCTGGGAAGTGCAAGGTCCTATTCAGTCCCCAGTACTGCAAAAAAAAAAAAAAAAAAAAAAAAAAAAAAAAAGTTGCATTTATAATGAACAGAAACCGTCTTTTTAATCATCTTCCATTGCTATTAGAACTTTTAAAGAAACACAAATATAATCCTTCATTAAAATATTTAAAGGTTGCTAAAGTTATAAAAACATGTTCATGATTTGGTGCTTGCCTTCTTTTGTATTCACCCAACCATGTAGAATTTACTTGTAGTTTCTGAGATAACAGGCTCTGCCCAGCCTTTACAGTTGCTTGGGATCATCAGTGTCATCGCCACCACTTCCCCCACCCACTGACAGTTTCTTTTGAGATTCAGTTCAGTCAACACTTTCGTTTAGGTGATTTCTGCCTTTTCCCTATCTCCACACTGATGTAGCTGTGCTCTCCTTTCAACTACTCTAGCAGTTACCACTCTCTGTTGTACTTGTTTCTATTCTTGGCTTCTGCCTACATCAGACCATGAGTGTCTTGAGGGCATAGGCTGACTCATCTTTAAGTCGCAGGTTTGGAGTGTCACAGGGAAGACAGTGTTACAGAATGGGTAAGTGGTGTGGGGTAGTTGGAGAACTTTTAAGATAAATTGAAAGGCATTGGAGATGTGGGGTTATATAGACATGACCTGGGTAGTGGGAAATTAGTGGTCCACTTTCAGAAGGCAGAAAAATGGACCAGTCTGCATTATTACACTATTTTATTACCTTGAATACATAAAACAGAACAAAGCAGTTTCTTTCCTTCTGCATCAGTGCTTGTGAAATAAAGTTCAGATTTCTCAGCATGGATTTCAGAGCTGCCTTCAGTCTGGTCTCATTTTACCTGGCTGATCTTACATGTTATTGCCTGCCAATGGGCATTCTCTGTTCCAAATAGGACAGTTTCTGCACTGTTCTTTGAATAGGCAACCCTCGTTTCTGACTTTGAAGCTATACTTGTGCTATCAAACATACTTGTAATTTCTATTTGTGTCCTTTGTTCAGCTCTTAGCCTTGTTGAAGGACTATAGCAGGGAGACCCCTACTATGAGGTATTTACCTACTCTAGATGCTCTAAGTCATGATCAGCCCCATTTAAATTTTCTGAAGAAAACATTACATGGCAGTATACCTTTATCCTTCATCCTTTTTAAGGCCCTAATCTTTAAATGATGGGACATATATTCTTTCTCATATATTTCTGGGGGTGGTGGTGGTTCCTGTTTCTCAGTTACACCTTCACTTTGCTTCTGCTGTATTTTGTATCCCACTTAAATCTTGTCATTTGAGCCAGTCTCTGATATTTGCCTTGATTTCTCTAAAGCATGAGTCATGCTTTTAGCTATTTGTAATAGAGTTCTGTTGAAAATGTGGGAATAGAGGCGGGGATTATATCCTAGCACAGTGGATGTCTTTAAACTTATTTTCCTTAAGAAATTCCTTGGACCTTCCCACTGTTGGAAATTGCTTTGCTATTTTTATTACTGAATCTCAGCCCTGTGGGCTATAGCCAGCTCCTTCCTTTATCATTTGGATGTCCACACACCTAGTTTCTACTCTGAACTCTTTCCCACTTACTCCCTCTACAACTTCCCTGTAGACTTCAAACTCATCTTTGTTTCCGTAGATTTGCTCATTTGAAATCAAGTTTTATAAGGGCCTGCCTTCACTTTCCTTAGTTTCACAGGCCCACTAAAAGTTTGCAAACTGCACTCGAGGGCTTGCTTGTGAAGGGCTGGGGTGGAATGAGACCCAGCATTAGTAGGTAATTGGATCTCTAACCTAAAAAGAGATGTGTAAAAAACAATAGATGAGAAAAGCACTAGCAGGTTTGCTAGCAAAAGCCCCTCTGGGGCCAACCAGATAGTTCAGTGGATTAAAGCAACTGCTTAGGGAGGCACATCAATCCCGGGTGTGCAGTGTGTGCAGTGTGGGCCCTGCCCCCCGGGCACACTGAGACAGCGATTGAGACTGGGTGTGGCACATACCTGTAATCCTAGTGCTTGGGAGGCTGAAAACAGGAGAATCACTATGGGACCCTGTAGACCCTGTACTATATTAAAAAAACAAACCAAAACAAAAAAACCCCAGCTCTGTATGGAACCTAACTAAGGCACCTTAAGCCCAGATTAGTGTTCTGGGAATTGTGTGCTTGTCTGTGTGTGTGGGGGGAGGTAAGCTGAGTACAGGTGGTTTAGTCTTCTTAGTTTTTAACCTAGTGTTAGTCAATTTTTTTTTCAACTTTTGTTACTGTGACAGAATCTCAGAATAACAACTTAAAAGAAGAAACATTTATTTTGGCTCATGGTTTCTGAGCTTTTAGCCCATGGCTAGCAGGCTCCATTGCATTTAGACCTGTAGCAAGGCAAAATCGTGATGGAAAGACATGGGCACAGAAAGGCTGCTTACCTTCTGGTGGTCAGGAAGCAGAGATAGGGTTCTAAAGAACCAGAATGGCCCCCGGATCAGATGTATGTCATGTCCCTATGATCCACTCTGATGAGCCCCAGCTCTTGTTTCCATCACCTCCCAGTAATGCCATTGAATTATCCATCAGTAGATTAATCCACTTGATAAGGTAGTCTGCATAGTTCAGTCACTTTCTCAAAGGCACATGCGATGGTAGCCAAGCCTTTAGCTCATGAGTTTGGAAGGACATTTCAAATTGAAAGCATAACAGTGCATTAGCCTTTTTAGGTAGATATTCTGGTCCAGGACTTTTGTATTTGCCATCCCCTCTCCTATTTTTCACCAGATAGCACAGTGGTTACTCTCTTCTCTCTTGCAGTCTATCAGCCACCTCAATGAGTCTTACTGCCACTTTAGAATAGTGTCCTTTATACACATGCTCTGCCCACCTTCCTAACTTTACTTTTCTCTTTAGCACTTACTGTTATAAATGTACTATGCATTATACACATTTGTTTTGTTTATTGTATGTCTGTCCTAGTAGTATATAAGCTTCACAAAAGCAGAAATATTTGTCTATTTTGCTCATGGTTATAGCTGTAGTGACTAGTGCTACACTGGAATATAGTAAGCACTCAGAAAATGCTTGTTAAATGACCCTACTTCTGAGATTTTTTTTATTTCTTAGTGTTGTTACTGTTTAAGTAACATTTTTTTTCTTGCTACAAACATAGACGTTTCCTTTAGTATATTATGAGCTATTTGAGAGTTTTTGTCCCATATCTAAAGTAAAGCAAATTTTAGAAACTTAGAAAACATCCAGAACATTAACAAGAGCAATTAGGCAAGAAAAAGAAATAAAAAGGAAATATATGACAAATTATCCTTTGCAGATAATGTGATCCTATACATAGCCTACAAGAAATCCATCAAAAGACTCTTACAATTAATAACCAGATTTGGTAATTAACAGGATACAAAATCAACATAAAAATCAATGGTGTTCTTGTATACTAACAACCCAGTGAGGAAGAAATTAGGAGAAAAAGTACTTTTAACAATAGCACTAAAACAAAATTAAATAGTGGTACTTTGGTTCACAAACTTAATTTGGTCCATAATTCTGCGGAGTTATGACCAGGGATTGAACTCAGGCCCTTCCACTTGCCAGGGAAGCCCTTGTTCCACTGAGCCATCTCCCTGGCCCCCATTTTAATAGGGTTAGGAATGTAGGACAGTGTTAAAGCACTTGCGTAGCATTCTTTTTTTTTTTTTTTTTTTTTTTTTTTTTGCAGAATCGGGGATTGAACTCAGGCCCTTGCGCTTGCCAGGCTAGCACTTATTCTACTGAGCTAACTCCCCAGCCCCTCTGATGGTGAATTTTTGAGTGGAGTCAAGATTTTGCCAAATGTTTCTGTTTGCAAACTGAATTTTTTGTGAATGGAAGCATTTGTGAACTGAGGTATTGTTTTACTTAGTGTAGTGGTTGATACATTTGTCAACTTGGTTGAATGTACTCTGCAGGTCCAGCTGTGGAGGGCCTGCCCTGGGGCGCAATTGGTTGCAACCTAGGGCAAGACAGAGGGTCACCCTAGAGTGACTCAGCACAAAAAGTGTATATAAAGGAGTTGAGGAAGGCTTACTGGCCACCCTGCCCAGCTTTTGATGAGAAGTCCCAGTCTTCTGAAGAGTGCCACCTTTGCAGTCTGGAGTTTAGTTCTTCACAGTGGAGTGCCAGTCTTCGCAGTTGGCATAGAAAGAAGAGAGGCTGGATGGATGCCACAGCTGTTGCTCTTCCTCTGCTCTTCATTGTTTTCTGCTGCAATGAACTACTGTCATTTGCGTTGGAGCCAGTGGAGTATGAACTGAAACCTCCACAAACCGTGAGCTAAATAAACCTCCTAATAGCTGGATCTTGAAAGCTGCTTAAATGTCAGTCAGCAGATGAATAAAGTATAGGTGGGACTTAAAGTTTGAAGTGGAAGGAAGTGAACTTTTTGTGTACTTCATTGCCACCCTACCTGGCTATAGCTTACTTCTGACAATTCGTGATGGAGTATAAATATTGTAGATAATTTTAAAAAACAAATCACAATAAGCATACCCCTTTTCTTTCTTATTTATATACATTTTACCTATCTCTACATGGTTTACTATATTTGTTTAAAGCATATATCTTTCTTGTATTTGTATGTGATCTTCATACTTTTAAAGAATACATAAACAAGAAAAAATTTTAACTCATTTCTCACTAAATAAAAATAGCTCTCATGAGCCATGTTTGCTTACTAAAAGAGCAACAAAATATCCCATTGTAAGTTTCTCAAAAATTGAGCCTTCCTAACAATTTTCTCACTGTCTATGCAAATCTCCCTAAAAGACTTTTTCAGTTGATAGACTTACTTACTTTTAGAGTTGGAAAGTATTTTAGTTTTATGTGACATAGTTTTAGTCCTCTGTATTTTTTCACTTGTTGCTTCCAGAATATGACACTATTTCCCCACCTCTTAAAGAGGTGCTTCCACCACTCAATTTGGTATTCACTGATTCAGAATCGAACAAAACTGACCTATTTGTAGCTCTAAGCTTGTGTTAAAAATGACATAAGATTATATTCATTTTGATGACAAATATTCTTTGCTCACATTTAGCTTATATAGTGGTTTCCATTCTTTTCCCCTCCTCAATTTGTTGATTAGATTGTTGTTAAAACCTGGATGCAGATCTTTACATTTATCTCTGCTTAGGCATGTCACTTCTTCCCTCTAAGAGTTTTTTGGTGCTGTATGTCAGTATTTCTTCTGTATGTTTTCCCAGTAAATTAAAAAAATACTAGACTGGACTAAGTGTAGAAAGTGTATTTATACCATTACAACCTTTCTGTTAGTTGATACCAACAAACCTGGCATTCCGACAGTATCTATAACCTGATCGGTATTGGACCAGTAAGAGTCCTCTTTTGAGCTATTTCTTCTCGAGCCAGTGAAGAAGGATATTTTCTGATAATGGAATTGTGAGAATGAAGACCACAGAGCTTTATGTGGTAGTATCTCTTACATGGAAAAGGAAGAGAACCCCTGATTTGGTCTAACATCAAATATCCCTTTGTAGCATATAAACAAAGTTTACATTTTTCATAACCTTTCAAAGAAGAGAATGAGTTTAGCCTAACATGACTTTTGGGTGAACTCATCCTTGTTTCTAGAACTGAACACTTCCTTGTAAGAACCCATACTATTCTGTCTATCTGTGGTAGTTGATACATTGTGTCAACTTGGCTGAATCAGGCGTGGGGTCCCCCCCCTTAGGTGGGCAAGGCACAACCTGGGGTGCGATTGGTTCCACCCTAGGGCCATGGGCCATCCCAGAGTAACTCAGCATGGAAAGTGTATATAAAGAAGTTAAGGAAGGTTTCCTGGCCGCCCTGCCCTGCTTCTTTGGAGAAGTTCCAGTCTTCAGAGGAGCTATGATCTTTGCTGTGGAATGCTGGTCTTCACAGTCAGCATAGAAGGAAGAGAGAGGCTTGAGGTATGCCACAGCTGCTGCTCCTCCTCTGCTCTTCATTGGTTTCTGCTGCCATGAACTGTCGTTTGCATTGGAGCCAGCGGAGTATGAACTGAAACCTCCACAAACTGAGCTAAATAAACCTTTCCTTCCTTCATTGTGAGTGTCTGGTATTTGTCCGAGCAACAAGTAAAAAGTAACTAGGACACTATCTAAGTGAATGTATTTTTGCCCAGGATCAACATCAAACTCGTCCATGACCTGGTAAATATTATCATCCTGTAATCTCTTGTACAAGAATGTAAACTGGAATTATGAGGATTCTATTTTCTTTGGAATTAGATGTGTAAATGAAATTTTTATTCAAATGCTATTTCTCCATTTCTTTGGTAAGATTTTTGTAGAACATTAGACTTGTTTAAAATGGTATTTATAGTATTACCACAAAAATTTAGGCATTGAGTCTTTGCTTAAAAATAATCACAGCATTCTTTTTATGAGTAAAATCACTTTTGCTATATGCATCTGTTTCAAGAATATAGTCCTCCAAAGCATAAACGCAAATGCTTTTGGTAACTCATGTTTCTGTTTTCCATGATGTTGCGGTTTGAGGTTTTGCAAAGGGGAATGATATAATGCAGGACACATTTGATAAGACTTATAATGAATCACCCAAAGAATCATATACGAAGAATACAGGTAACCTGTCCACACACTAAAGACCAGAAATCCAGCTGAGGGCCTGGATCCCACAATAATGTCCTGCATGAGTCCAGCTGAAGACCTAAAACCCATGGCAATGTCTCATGTAGGCCTGTTTCGCAGATTTGCACTTGGAAGGCCCCAAGGTCAGTGGTGGAAGCTGGAAAGGCTGTGCCAGTGGGATGAAGGATCTGTACTAGCAGACTGAGGGATCTAAACTGGAGCCAGGAAGCACTGCTCAGGATAGGAACCCGAAAAGTACCACAGCCATCCTCAGCAACAGTAAAGTCCCAAGGTCCTCTAAAGATGCGGAAAGCTGAGTTCTCATCATGAAAGCCAACACAATAACCTCCTCCAGGAGACTGAGCTGTGTGCCATCTTCCCCTCTGAAGCCAGAAAGCAATGTTCAAGATGAGGACCAGAGCTCCTCCAAAGTGAGCCATGGCTATTCTCAGAGACAAGGTTCCAACCTCCTCTTCTGATGAGAACAACTAAGTTCTCCAGAAAAGCCAGCATGAGCAGGTCACCTAGCGGAATAGCCCAAGAGAACCATCAGCTTCAAATGGCTTGCCTAACAGCCTCTCAAGTTTTGTCTCTTAAGCTGTTGGCAACAGTCCTTAGGGGGGCCTCCCACATTCAGCACCACACTAGTTCATTTTAGCTGGGTATAACAAGTTGACTGCCAGTTGGCAATCCACCACAAATGGGAAATATTATACATATTAGAATGGTGAAACTCCTTTTTAGGAACAATTGTGAATTTACTAAAAGGTGTTCTTTAAAAAAACTACATTTCTTATCCTTTTGCTAGATAAGCAGTTCTGAACAAATGCAGCTTAATAAAGTGTGAAATTGAAAATAAAGCTCACCAAAGCATGATCAGCTAGGTTGATAGCTTTAAGCAGATTACCAAACTAAACTATTATACAGGCACCACAAAAATAAATACAAAAGCAGATGTATTTTATTCTTAAATTAATTTGACTTCTTAATATTTCATATTTGTTGATTTTAAAAATAAATGCATTGTGGAATAGAACAGCATCTCTAGGTAAATAATAGTTTATATGTACAAGTTGCTCTATATTATTTTTAAAATGTGTACATCTTGAATATATGAAGTCAGCAGCATGAGACATGGTGTTTCTTAAGAAAATAAAGGTAATTATTTTATGGTTTAGTAAATAGCACTTGTTACGGTTTATATCTAGATTTCCCTCAAAAGCCTCATGTGCTTACAGATGGGAGTTTTGGAAGGTATTTGTATTATGGGGGTTCCAGAGCTGGCTTGCAGTTAGGAGGTGTGGCCTGGTGAGATGTAAGTTACTAGGTGTGTAACCTGAAAAGGTGTGTCTCCCCACTTCACTCTCTTTTCTCTCTGCTTCCCGAATCTCCTGGTGTGAGCAGCTTTACTTGGCCAGAAAGTTCCATCATGCCTTTTGGCCTTGGAGCTTAATAATTATGGACTGACAAGTTGCAAGTGTTGGCCAAAGTTTTATCCTTTCCTTTCATCAAGGAAAGCGATGAAGACATACTTTGGTATCATACAAGTGGGGTTGTTGCTGTAAATACACCTCACTGTGTGGTTCAGAAGCCTTCGTAACTGGTTTGTGGGAGGAATGGGGAAATTTGGATGTTGCCTAGAGGACCCGTATGTAGAATGTTTTAAGTTAAACTTGATGTGGAGTACTGTTTACAGTTCAAAAGACCTAGATGCTCATATAAATGCAGATTGTAAAAATCAGATTCAGGAGGTTTCAGTTGGGAACAAGGACTCCATTGGCAGTTGGGCTAGAGACCATGTGTGTTATGATCTGGCAGAATGTTAGTCTACATTTTTCTTATGTCTTGAGACTGTATGAGAATGAGATTAAGGGCAGCAGAATAATCTAGTGGAGAAAATTTCAAAGCAGCCCAGTGTGCAAACTGTGGTGTACTGCTTCCTGGTTTTAGCAAGATTTATACTAAGAAATGGGACTTAAGAGCTCATTTGGAAAGTGCTCAGCTTGAGCAGAAAACAAGCTCCTATAAAAATGCTGGCTTGGAGAGTGAGGTTGCTAAAAAGATGGAAAAGAACCAAACAGTTTATCGCAGAACAATAGGAGAGATCTCGCAAGAACTCTCTAGCCATCAAGAAAACACCACCCAGGTGAGGTTTAAAAGTGTAAAAGCAAAGACTACTTTGAGGAAAGAGCCCCAGGGCACCTTGCTAGAGAAGGGCTGCCTAGAGAATTGACTTGCCAAAGAGTTGCTTCCCATTGCTCAGCCACTCAGGTGCTCAAAGATCTTTGCAACCGGGATCTAAAGAGGCCTAGCTGCTGCTCAGGCTGGCGGCAGACCTTGCTGTCATCCTTGCAGTGCTAATTTTGCACAGGTGTGGAATGAAAGAATTGGGTCAGGGAGGCCTCCACCCACATTCCATAAGAAGACCTAGGAGGCCAAACACTGCAGCTGGGAGGGCAGCGTGTAAAGCTGCAGGAGTGAAGCTGAAAGTACAGTGCAGCAGACTTCAGGAAAGAACGCAGAATGTCTGAGAGCCGCCGACAGTGAGTGGAGTCGCTTCAGGACCGAAAGAGGCCACGAGGGCTGCCATCAGCAGTGATTAGTCACAGGGTCACCCAAACCTTTCGAAGCTCACACCTCGCCACCACCTGCCCTAGATGCTGGACAGGAAGCTACAGGATTTAATGTTTGCCCTGCTGGGTTTTGGTTTTGAGTTTGGTCCCACTGGTTCCATTTCTTTCTGTCCTCCTCCTTCTTTTGGAATGGGGATGTTTACCCTCTGCCACTATATGTTGACAGTGTTTAACAGTTTTATTTATATATTTTTTTAAACAGGGGCTCACAGCTAATTGAGTCTCAGAGAAGATTTTAGATGTAGACTTTTCAGCAATCCTGAAATTGTTAAGACTTGGGAACACTTAGAGAAGTTTTAAATGTATTTTGCCTAAAGCGATAGACATTGGGCTCCAGGGTTAGAACATTATGGTTTATATGTAGATGTCCCCCAAAATCTTTCCTGCTCGTAGACAGGAGTTATGTAAGATGACTTTTATAGGGGTGTTATAGCTCACCTGCTGTTAGGAGGTGGGAGCTGGTTAGAGGTGGGCCATTGGAGGTGTGATCTCGAAAGATCTCTCCCTCCTTGGCTCCTCTTTCTCTCTGCTTCCTGGCGGCCATAATGTGAGCGGCTGTTTTTTACCAGACCCTTGCATGTATGTGCTGCTTCTTGAACTGTGCAGAAGTCCTTCCAGTTTTATTTATTTATTTTGCAGAACCGGGGATTGAACTCAGGCCCTTGCACTTGCCAGAGAAGCATTTATTCCACTGAGCCATCTCCCTGGCCCAGTCCTTCCAGTTTTAACTGCAGCTCTCAAATTTAAGATATTTCCAGTGAATTAACTGATATGTATCTGTTATTTCCAGTGAATTTCTTTAGTGATTTTGGAATTTCCCCCATGTGTATTGATAAACCCTGTTAATTCTCTGTGCTTCTTTTTGCAGATACTGCTGCCATTCAGGTCTTACAGTTTTTGGTAGTTTGCCAACCCCTATTCATATTTTGGGACTCATAGCAATCAACACTTTGTCTATTTACTTTTCTAAAAAATGTTGTCTATGGTTATCCTAGTTGCTCAGTCTAATTGGGTGGTGGGTGCTGCATTCAAGGGAGATTCAGAATCATCCCATTCATCTCAAATCATTAAAAAAAGATAGACTTTTTAGTGAATGCCTTTAGTGAATGCCTTTAGTAATAAAACTGTTAAACACTGTCAACATATAGTGGCAGAGGGTAAACATCCCCATTCCCTGTCCACTTTCTGTGGACAGAAAAATTTCCAATAGCCTTTGGAAATAGGATAAATTGGATCTATGCCTCAAATTATAAATAAAAATAAATCAGTTTAACCGTACAAATGCCA
Organism: Octodon degus; assembly: GCF_000260255.1. Taxonomy (NCBI): domain Eukaryota; kingdom Metazoa; phylum Chordata; class Mammalia; order Rodentia; family Octodontidae; genus Octodon; species Octodon degus. The sequence continues at coordinate 6,120,563 of NW_004524650.1, read as the reverse complement.
GAAAATAGAAGAATGCATTGGTTTCTCTCCAACTTTGGTAGAGAGAAAGATCTAAATATGACTAAAAAAAATCTAAATGTAATTAAATCTATTGATTATTTTACTACATAAATTAAAAAGCTTATGTGTGGTTAAAATTCTACTATGATGTCAAGACAAGTAACTCCAGACATGGTGACAGGTATTTATAATCTGAGCTACTCGGGAGGATGAGGCAATAGGATGGCAAGTTCAAGGCTAGCCTGGGCAGTGTAGCAAGACTGTCTCAAAAAGTGAAAAAAAGGGCTGAGAACGCTCAGTGCATGAGCCCAGGGATTCAGTCTTCAGCACTGAAAAAAAAACTTTTTTGAAAGACATTAAAGAGATAAATGGTGAACTTGTGGAATATATCTGCAGTGTCACAAGTGAAGGGCTAGTATCTACAAGTGATCTTTAAACATATGATTGACTTTACTCAAATGAGTAATTTAACATGACAGACTGTATTTGTTTTAATTAACTTTTTAAAACAGAAAATGAAAAAAAAAAAAGCAAATGATAGCTAGCAAGGGATAGTAGGGGGATCAGAGCTGAGTATCCAACGGATTAGACTTTATATGCAAATTAAAGTTATACTAAGATACTATTTCATATATTATTTTGGGAGAAAGTAAAAATGTAACAGTATACTTTTTGGTGAGACTGAGGAAAAACTGGCATTATTACGCTTCTCATGGTAATACAGAGGAATAGCTTTTTTTTTTTTTTTTTTTTGAAGGGGGTAGCTAGCAAAACTGCTTTGCATTTACCTATTGACCTAGCAGTTCCACTGATGATAAAGCTCTGATGATATGCTAAAAGTTATGATTGTAACATTGTTCATAATTGTTGGAAACAGTCTTAAATGCTTAAAATGTGTGTGAATAAACTATGTTTCTTACACATATCCATCTCTTTGAAACTGTAAAACAGAATAAAGATGCTTTCTGTGGACAGAAAAATTTGCAAGACATATTGTTATGTAAACAAAGCAAATTGCAAAAGATTGGCATATTGTCTTTTCTTTAAGTAAAAAGAAAAATCAATTTATTTCATATGAAATATGTAAGTTCATTTTATATCCAAGAAGGATAAAGCAGGAAATTATGAAATTGGTTATTTACTGTGCATGAATGAGCAGGGTGGAAAGGAAGTGTGTGACTGAACAGGGACCACTGTTCAGTCCCTGAACTTGGGACCACTGGAGAAATTTGAATGAGATGTATAGATTTATTGTATTATATCAGCATTTTTTTTCTTGTGGTATTGGGGATTGAACTCAGGACCCTGTGCTTGCCAGGCAAGTGCTTATTCTACTGAGCTGCCTCCCTGGGTCCTCTATCAGCACTGATTTCCTAATTTTGGTAAAGTTCTATATTGTATAAGAGAAAGATCCTTATAAAAAATAATAATATAGTATTTAGAGGTCATTCTCACCTTGTGTAGAAAATAATTGTGGTGTATGTGTAGAGAGAGAATAATAAAGCAAATGTAAATTATTGGGAAACCTAGATGAAAGGAATATGGAAATTCTTTTGTTCTAGTAGCTTTGCAGTAAGTTTACACCTATTTCATAATTAAAAGGCGTGTGTGTGTGTGTGTGTGTGTGTGTGTGTGTTTGAAATGAGGTCCCACCACATACCTTACAGGCTGGACACAAACTCATTGGGCTGAATATGTGGAACTACTTGTTTGTGCCTCTTTGCCCAGCCAAAAGTTTTTTTTGGTGGGGGGATTTGGTAAGCTGTGTCATTACTGTTAGCCATTTTCCCAGAATCCTCTTAATAATTCATGAGACCTTTTTTTTTGCCTTTAATTTTAATGGACTTGATCTATTTTTATAAAGGAGCACTGTTTTATAAGTGTTGTGAAGAAACTATGTTGCACAGTGAATATTACAAACAAAATACAAAATGTGCCATAGGTATCAATTCTTGTATTGGTATTACATGTGTGTAATCTTTAGAATCAGCATGTTGAGATATTGGTGGGGAGTTTGCTTTCAAGCTATTAACCAATTTCTAATATTTGTTTATTTTTTGGATCAGTCTTGCTGTAATGTTTATAAACTTTGAAAAATAAACTTCCTCTTTTTAAAATTTTATTTTTCACTTCTATTTATGTTTTAATTATTTTTCTCATTGCTGGGACAAAACACCCAATACCCAGAAGTTAAAGGAGAAAAGATTTGTTTTGCCTTGCAGTTTCTAAAGGTTTTAGTCTTTAGTCTGCTGGCAAGGCAGGGCTGCAGGGCAGGGGGCAGCGTGTATGATAAACAGTGGTGGGCAGACAGGAAGCAGAGGAGTAGCAAGCAGGGAGCCTGCTGCCCTCCTTTCCCCCTTATATAGTACTTGTCTGGGCTATAAGCCTATTGATGGATGCTGCCCACACCCAGGGTGGGGCTTCCATTAGTCACAGGGGAACTATGCTAAGCCACAGTACTGTACATGCACACACCTAGACTCAGCCACCTCTGAAAAGCCCCACCTGTGAGCACCGGAGGCTTGGGGGGCATCTAGGTACACCTCATAGCAATTTATATGCTTTTAATTAATTTTGTTTTTAACATTCTGACATAGATTATACGTTTTCAGCCTCCTCCTCCCCCTCCCCCTCCCCCCTTCTTCTTTTTTTTTTTTTTTTTTTTTTTTTTCTTTGGATTGAACTCAGGCCCTTGCGCTTGCTAGGGAAGCGCTTATTCCACTGAGCCATGTGCTTATTGACTATTTGTGTCTTCTTTGGAAAAAAAAAAAAAAGTCTACTTTTTCCATGTTTTAATTGGGTGGTTTTTTTTTTTAAATTTTCTGCAAAGCTTTATTCCAGAGGGGCTCAGTCCTTGGCAGCTGCCTTCCTCCTGGTGGCCAGCACGTTGCTCAGCTCCTTGCGCTTCCTCTTGGCGCGGATGTGCGTCCCCACCCTTTTCTTGATGAACTTGAGGGCGCGCTTGTCCTCGGAGACCTTGAGCAGCTCCGTGGCGCGCTGCTGGTCGGGGCGAAGCCGCACGCACACCTGTTGGTGTATTTGGTGAGACGTCCGCGGCAGCGGCTGTGCCTCGGTTTGCTCACATTCTTAGTCACCTTGGGCCCTTGTTGCCGCCCACGGCCGCGGGATAGCGGAGGGCCACCACTACTCTTCTTCAGTGGTTGCTGTGGCCGAAGCTCAGCCTTCTTTTTTAATGTACGTATTTCAGGTTGTAATATCCGGGAAGTACTGCTTTAGTTGGATCCTACAGGTTTTTGGATTTGTAAATTTTATTTTATGAACATTGTTTGACATCTGTCATTTAAAAATGTTCCAGTTTTCTTTGAACTGTGAATTCCACAAGTATATATCTTTATGTCAATTATGATTGCTACATAATAAGTGACTCCAAAACTCAGTTGTTTAGAACAGTTATTTTTTACCTTCTGTTCTTTGTGGTGTGGTAGTTCTTTTACTGGTTTTGCTTGAATTCTTTTGTGAGGCAATTACTTTCTCTTTGTTACTTCATTTTTATGCTTCTCAGTAAGTTTGGAAGTTATTCTTTTTATTTTTACTGTTTACTTTATAAACTTAAACATTGTTACTTTTTAAGTCTAAACATTAGTAACACTATCTTGTGGGGTAAAAGGATTTTAGAACACTATCTTAATCTTTCTTGATTTGTATAGATTTTTCATGTTTTCAAGTTATCTGGTATTATATATTAAATTTGTTTTGTCATTTTAAACAATTTTATTTTTTTAGGTCAGTTGCTTTCTATGTTTTTTTCTGAATAAATATCTTTAAAAATTTTTGACTGGGGAGATAGCTCAGTAGAATAAGCGCTTGCTGGCAAACATAGGGTCCTGAATTCAATCTCCAGTACCCCCCCAAAAAACAAACAAAAAAAAAAACTAAAAAAAAATTTTTATGAATTTATTTCTTGAAGTATGATGGCATTTTATGGGATTTTTTAAAAGTTTTTTAAAATTTCTTTTGGATCATGGCTACAGAATATAGTTTTCTTTGTATTTGATTGTTTGTGGTTTACTCATTTTATTTAAAATCACTTCTCAGAGTACTTTTGAGCTTGCACTAAACATGCTTTTCTTTGAAAAGCAGTTTGCTTCTTTAGGTCCCTGGGTGCAGTGTCAGTGAAGGAACAACTTAAGCTAAGTTCCTTAAGAGCATATTTAATTTTCTTTTTTAGTATAGCATTTTAATAAACAAAAGCAAGATTCAAAATTCAGATTCCATAATTTTGTTTCCATAGAAGTTACATCAAGAGCCTTCCCCACTGTCTGATCATTTCTATATAATTATCTAATTGGAACATGGAAATTGTTTATTATTAATCTAGTTTTTATTTCTCTGAATACATTCTTTACTGTTTTTTTGTTCTGTGTCGAAGGATACTCCACCTGGGCAAGTGCTGTACAACTGAGCTACATCCTTAGCCTTACTGTTATTCATTGTGGTTAAAGAGTTCTATATTTGTTTTATTTTTATGTATTTATTTTTGGTATAGGAAATTGAACTCAGGACCTCAGGCTTGCCAGGCAGGTGCCATGCCACCGAGCTGTGTCCCTGGCCTCCATTTGCCCATAATTACCCATGGTGAAAATCATTTTTGAGGCAAAGGAAGATGCTTTGGCTTTCAGGGTCTATAATACTGTTCCCTGTCTTTATCTGCTTCTTTGAATTTGTGTCTCTTCCTCCTCATTTCTATTAGTTCTCAGTTCTGGCCTGTTCCCGTACCCTATCATTTCTAGTAATTTTCTTGCTTCTTTCCTCCCATTCCCATCATCATTTCCTCTGTTCAGATGTTCTTCATGTGAGATGTGGGCATAATCATATGGATGTCTGAAGTATTCTTGCTGAAGACAGAGATTATTTGAGGTAGTATTATTAATCCAACTTTTATAGATGAGAATCAGTTCTTTTAACTCATATCTTTGGGGTCTTTACCATGTGTCAGGCTCTGTTAAAAGTACTATACATCTTTAAACTAGTGTTATTATTTATACCTTCTAGATGACAGAACTAAAATATGTAGAGATTATATAATTGTTCCAAAGCCGCAGGATAATACACAGTAGAATTGGGATTCTAATCCAGGAAATCTGTCAGTACTATTATAACTAGAATTTAAACTGACTTAGTCTGACTCTGGAAAGAATACTTTTTTTTTTAATATATCATACTAGAAAATGTTGTCCTTTCCCTAATATATTCTGCCCTCTAAGTTCTTTTGTTCGCCATATTCTTTTAGCATAGAATGTAATTGTCTATCCTACGTTCTGTTCATTTATTAGATTTCAGATCCTTTCAGGAGTGAAATTTTTACTTTTCCTTCATTTGTTTGATGTTAATTGCCCTTTTCTTTAAAAGCACTGGCTTAAATCTTACTACTTTTTTTTTGGTCTGATATTATAGTTGCCTATCTATCATTTTTATCTAGCTAGATTGTAAAGTCCTCAAGGGCAAGTACTATTCCTGTTTATCTTTGAATCCCTTAATATACACCTGTTGGACCTGTAGTATAGTGTAAGGTCTTGACAGAAGTTTGGAGAATTTTTATTTTCAGCTTTTCATTTCACATTGTCTATTTTTTAATTCAACATCAGTGGACTTATTTTAAATGAAAAATGAAGCATAAAAATTACCTTTTATATGCAATAATTTGGAAGCTTTTTTCCTATGCTCTGGAACAGTATAAGTTTTGGATTATCAATTCTCTGAGGATTCTGTAGAATTTTAGCTGCTTTCTTGTTGCTGGGGCAAAATACTGTGCACCCACAAGTTGGGTTTATTTTGGATCATAGTCTGTAGAGGTTTCAGTCCTTAGTCAGTGAGCGGGGCAGCATGGCAGGCTGGTGCAGCAGGAGCAGCTTGGCAGAAGAGAAATGGTTCATGGTAGAGCAGGGAGGAAGCAGAGAGGGAATCAAGGAAAGTAGAGGAAAATCCACCCTACTAGGCTACAACCACAGAGACCACCTCTTCCCACCAGACTTTATGACCCAGAATCACATCATGTTGCAGTGAACACAAAAGTGTGGGTATCTCTTTGAGGTACTGATTTCATTTCCTTTGGGTATATATGCAGAAGAGGAATTGGTAGATCATGTGGTAGCTCTTTTAATTTGTCTGAATAGTTTGTATTGTTTTCTATACTGCAACATTAATTTACATTCCCACCAATAGTGTGTAGAGGATTCCCTTTTCTCTGTGTCCTTACCATCACTTGTTATCTTTTGTCTTTTTGACAATACTCTGGTGATACCTCATTGGTGTTTTGATTTACATTTCCCTGATGCTTAAAAATATTGAGGTATTTTTCTTGTACCTGTTCTCTTTTGAGAAATGACTGTCAAGTTCTTGGCTCATGTTTTAATTAGTTTTTTTTTTTTAATTGTGTTGAGTTCCCTATATATACTGAATATTAACCTCTACTGGATGCATGGTTGTGAATATTTTCTCTCATTTTAATTTTTTTTTCTTATTTTGTTGGTTGTTACCTTTGCTAAAAGGTATTTTCTGGGACAGTTTTAGAATTCACGCAGTTTTGAAACATAAATTTTTAGTACAGTTGAAATGACAATAATAAACCTCTAAGCACTTTTAAAAGTAAGATCATCTGTTGGATTGAAGTAAAGTTGGCTTTCTGATCTTGTTTGGTGACTTTATACTTATTTGAAAGTGCTTATTCTAGCTGGACATGGTGGTGCATGCCTGTAATCCCAGCACTTCGGAGGCAAAGACAGGAAAATTACAAGTTTGAGGCCAGCATGGGCTTGTGAGTTGAAGATCAACCTTAGCTACACAATGAGACTGTCTCAAAAAAAAAAAAAAAAAAAAAAAAAAAAAAAAGGAAAATGCTTATTTTATAGCTTGCTAGAGTTCAACAAGGTATTGAACATAGAAAGTTAGAATAATATATGACCTCTATAGTAGGTATGAAGATGCACCACTCACATATCCTCTTAAAGAAGGACATACTGCTTCTTTGTGAGAATAGAGAATCCAGGCACGCCCCCCTCTCCAGTGCCTTAGTATCTGCTATAGCTACTCAGTATACCCCCATGTGCCCATGACCTCCCTGGGACAGTATAGATTTGTGGACTGAGCAAATCAGGAAGCTGGACATCTCAACCTATCACAGAACACTCTGACATATGGTATTTTGGAGCTTTCATTTGGTTGGCTGAAATCTTGTTAGGTCTGTGTCACAATTGGAGTTCTGTGTACTTGCTTTCTTTGCCTTCCATTCACTAGTGTTGATTCCTAATAAACATTTTATATACTAAACACCGTTATCACCTCAGCTGCAGAGAAAGCAATATGCAGTAGATTCTGACATCATGGAACTATTTTATTGGAAGGAAATATACATCAAACAAGATATTTAAAATGTGATGAGCACTATATAGAAGCATAGGGTATCATGGTAGTATATCATAGAAAAGACCTAATTTCTGTTAGGTGTTGTTAATAACATTGTTGAGGAGAGTAGCATGGGTTAACAGCATGAAGACAGGCTCTTTCAGGCTGGTTTTCTAATTTGTAGTGTGAGAATGACATATTCCTTTAGGAAGCTAGCTACGATTGCCCATGAGTTTGGGGAGAGATACTCAGCAACAACTGAGAGGACATGATGTACAAACATTTTTCTAGCTTTGGTTTATATCAGTTAATGTCCTCATGGACCAAAGAAGTTCATATGGCCAAACTTGGATTCAAGGATAAATAGACCTTCCCATGAAAAGTGTATATGTTCTGTACTATATGTGTGTATACTTATACATATATAAAATTAGACAGTGTCTGTTATATAATAGTAGCAGCTAATGTTTACTGATCATTTTCTGTAAATAATATTTAACATGGGTTGAGTATCTCTAATCTGAAAATCTGAAATTTTAGATGTTCTGGGGCTGGAGAGATGGCTCAGTGGTCTAAAGCACCTACTTAGAACAAGCTTGGCAAAGCATCAGGGACCGCGGTTCAATCCCCCAGCACCACATGCCA
>NW_004524650.1:6108676-6112456 GCF_000260255.1 Octodon degus | reverse complement strand
CTCTCTCTCTCAAATAAAAAAAAAAAATTTAAAAAAAAAAAGAAATTTTAGATGTTCTAAAATCAATCTTTTTGAGTACCCTGGATTTTTTGAACTAGGGCTAATGTACCAGTAAAATATATGCAAATATTTCAAAATCTGAAACACTTTTGTTCCTAGACTTTACAGATAAGGAATATTCACTCTGTAAAACGGCAATTAGACATGATATTGACCATGTTTTATCTCAATAGAGTATTAAAAAAGAAATCCATTTGTAGAAATGGGTCATTTTTCTTGACATTTTAGAGTAACATTAATGATAACACTTTGCAAATAAAGCTCTCTCTTTTTTTTTTCTTCTGCAGTAAGAAAAGTGGAAAGTCACCATCACAGAACAGTGAGGTAAAATTTTAAATCGTGTCTTTTTTGGGATACCATGCATTTATTAGGATTTTAATTATGAAGTAGAAAAAAATCATAGAATTAGAAAAGAGCTTAAAGGGCCAATCCCAACACCACTTGCTTTGCCAGTTCAAACCTGTGTGTGCTGAGCCGGCCACCGAAACTGGGCATGGTGGCACACACCTGTAATCCCAGTGCCAGGGAGGCTGAAAACAGGAGAATCACTATGAGTCTGAGCTGCATAGAGAGATCCTGTACGAAAGAAAGAAAGAAAGAAAGACAGACAGACAGACAGAAAGACAGACAAGATGAGAGAGACGGAGAAAGAGAGAAAGAAAGAAAACAAAAATAGCACTTCCAATGGCTGTATGCTATAGAAATTTCTTTCTGAAATAAGTTCTGAAGTATCTTAGAATTTGTGGGCCAGGGCTGGGAATATAGCTCAGTGGTCTAAACACCTGCCTGGCAAGCACAAGGACCCAAGGTGGATCTCCGGTACCCTGGGAGCTCCAGGCTGGCTGTGAAACCAGGCGTGTTTGCACATGCCTGTAATCCCAGTGCTGGGGAGGCTGAGACAGGAGGATCGCTACAAATTGAGCTGTGTAGTGAGATCCTGTATTGAATGAATAAAGAAATAAATGTAAAAATAAAAAGAATTTTTGGGCTGGGCATATACCTTAGCTGCATAGTGCCTGCCTGGCAAGTGCAGGGTTGTGAGTTCATTCCCTTACCAGGAAGGGGGTGGGGAGGGGGAGAGAATTTGCTTGAATCTGCTTATTCAGTGGAGAGTACTGTTTTAAAGGAATCATAACTGTTAGTTTTAGCCCATGATCAATGAAATTTTCCTTATCTAGTTTCTCAGTGATTAACTGTGTTAAATCATCTATAGTGAAACTGAGCAAGAGTATTTTTCTTGTCTAATAGACATACATTTGCATTAGTTTTTCTAGGCATTGTGCTTAGAGTAGAACATAATTGTCCTAATGAGATTTAACTAGCATGAAATGTGTTTGCATTGTGACATTCCTTGCTATGAATACAGTAATATTACTATATTCATATAGTATTACTAAAATTTAGCTTGTAATTGCTTTCACTTATTTAACCATTAACTTTTTTACATTAAGTAAACTTTTGATAAATTATAATTTTCAGGTGAATAGCTATTATTAGATACCCTATATCTTGTGTTTCTCAGTGGATGTGTTTTTTTAAATAGCAGCTTCCTTGAAATATAATTTGTGTACTATATATTCACCATTTAAGTATATGAACAGTAGTTAGTATAATCAATATATGTATAAATCAGTAGCTATTAGTATATTAACAGTGGATAGCTTTTGCTACTGTCTTAATTTTTAAAGACTTTTGACAGTCAAATCTGTTACCCAATAGCAGTTACTTCTCATCACCCTCTTCCTCCAGCCCTCAGAGCTACCACTCTCCTTTGTCTCTGTTGGTTGCCTGTTCTTGGTATAATAGAATTACATAGCATATGGCTCTTTATGCTTTACCTTCTTTCAGTTAGCTTCACCTTCTTAAGGTTTGTCTGGGTTGTTTCATTATTTGTGTTAGCTTTCTGCTTTCTGATGCTGTGACAAATACCTGTTTTTTAAAAAGAAGGACTTATTGTGGCTCCTGATTTCAGAGGTTCCCATCTATGATCACTTGGCTCTGTTGCTTCTGGGGTTTGATGAGGCAAATGTCATGATGGGAGATAGGTGGTACAGAAAATAGTTCACTTCATGGGAGAAGGGAAAAGAGAGGGCAAGAGGGCCCACTGATGTACTTCCTCCAACTAGGACCTGCTTTCTGAAGTTTATACCACCTCTTAATAACACTGTCTTATGAATCACACAATGGGTGGATCCACTGATGAGGATCCACACCTTCATGAAGACCCACAGGTGAACACTGCTGTTTTGGGAATGGACTCTTCAACACATATGCTTTTGGGGGACATTTCAAATATAAACTGTGGGGCCACAGAGATAGCTCAGCTGCCTAAGCACCTGCCTAGCAAGCACAAGGGCCCAGGTTCAGTCGCCAGTACCACAAGCCGTGCTGGCTCCACACTGGACACACCGAGCTGGCCACCAATACTGGGCTTGGTAGTACAAGCCTATAATCCCAGCACTAGGGATGCTGAGACAGGAGGATCTCTACAAGTCTGAGCTATGTAGTAATCCCTGTACTACAAAATTATGTACTATGAAATACATAAAAAATAAAATAAAAATAAAACATATAAACTAACAGTATTCTATTCCTTTTTTTTGCTGAATCTTACTCAGTTGGATAAGTATCACATTTTATTTATCCATCTGAGTTGAGGGATGTTTAGGTTGTTTTCATTTTTTTGCTGTTATAAATAATGCTGCCATAAGTATTTATCAGTTTTTGGATGGATGGATGGTTTCATTCCTCTTGGGTATTTATCTTGGAGTAGAATTACTGTGTCAGAGTATCCCTGTCAATTTATTACATTCAACTATACTATTCATGTAATTGTTAAATGAATTCTCATACTCCTCTAGTATGTTATGTTTGAAGTGTTACATATGAGTTTAATTTGGCTTTTCTTCCTTAAAATTGTGGATAGTATAGTCTAGTTAAGGACCATTTCTTAATCTTTCTGAGTTTTTGTTTTTATGGTTTAGTCAATTATGCAATTATAGAAAAATTTAGTTCTTCTCTATTAAAGCCACTATATAGGAAATATTAAAATTCTTTTGTCTCTTTGATTTTTTTGGCGGAACCAGGGATTGAACTCAGGCCCTTGCGCTTGCCAGGGAAGCACTTACTCCACTGAGCCATCTCTCCGGCTCGGAAATATTAAAATTCTTGATTAATTTGTTCATTTATTGTCCAATGTCAGCAAATATTTATTGAGCCTATATGCCTGACATTGTTCTTGGCTCAACATATGTGGCATTTATAAAAATTAGTTCGTACTCTTATGGAGTTCACATTGTACATATCAGCCAATATACTAAGACAATATCTTTTAAAAAAGGAGAAAATTTGAATAGTGTACTCTGACTTATTTTTAGTAAACTCATGCTGGCTTCTAGTGATTTAGCATCTAAGTTTTTCCAGGCTTCCTTATTAGTGGCTAGACTCTGAATATCTTGGAGATTGACATCAAAATTTTTTTGTTCTTTAGTTTCCATAATCTTTCTTTCCCAGTGTTTGAAGAATGAGACAAGATAGGCTTAAGTCCAGTCTTCTGGCTTGTCTCTACCACCATGATTTCTCATATATAAGTTATATTGGAGTAATCAGACTTTAGTTATCTTAATTATGTCTACAGTGTGTGTGTCATCATACCTGTAAATTCTGAGAGTGATAGTCATTTCCTTTCTGTTGCATTCCTTTTTTTTCTGTACAGTTTTG
>NW_004524650.1:6075970-6108576 GCF_000260255.1 Octodon degus | reverse complement strand
CGCTTATTCCACTGAGCCATCTCCCTGGCAAGCAAGATAAATTGAGGTTGGATTAAATGATTGTCAATAAAAATACAAGATATATATATATTGATACCACATTTGTAAGATTGGTGAAGTACCCTTATGCATGTGCATAAACGCATACATAGCAAAATGAAATTTGGTGGGATATGTATTCAGTATTAGCAGTTTTTATCTGTAGATGATATGAGTTTTTTTGTTTATCAGATTTTTCTAATTTTTCAACAGAGTGAATTACTTATGAGATAAACCAACTGAAAGTTTTTTTTATTGAAATATTTTATAGTCTTTGAGGTGATGCTAGGGGAGATAATTTTTATAAGACAGGAGGCTTAAGAAGCAAAGGTCTTAATTAGGAGTTAGAGGATAAGCTGGACAGTACACTGAAGTGCTGCTGCACGCACGCAGTGAAAGCGAGAGAGTGCATGCGCGCGAGTGAGAGGGCCCGGAGACGGCAAGTACGGCGCAAGGCCCAGTCCAGATAATTCCCCAAATTGCCTATTCTGTTGTTTCAAAAATATTTTGATAGGGCTGGGATGTAGCTCACTTGCCTGGCAAGTGCCAGGTCCCAATATTGTTCTACTTAATTTAACTGTATGTGAGGACCCTGCACTTTGGCCCTCAGTACCGCAAATAAGTTTAAAAAAATTTTTAATACACTGTATATACCTGTTTCTTTTATGCTACTAGTTTCTGTTTTTTCTTTTTTCTTTTTTTTTTTTTTTTTTACGGAACCGGGGATTGAACTGAGGCCCTTGTGCTTTCCAGGGAAGCGCTTATTCCACTGAGCCATCTCCCCAGCCCCCCCGCCCCCTTTTTTTTGGTTTTTTTTTTTGTATGCTACTAGTTTCTCAAAGAGAAAATTTTGTACTTTTTATTTGCTTGTTTCTTCTTTGTAAGTTTTTAAAAAATATTTATTTATTTATATATGTGTGTGTGTGTGTGTGTGTGGCCAGCTCAGCCCTCCAGGGGGCGGGGCTGGCTGGCATGTGGTGCTGGGGGATTGAACCGTGGTCCCAGTGCTTTGCTAAGATTGTTCTAAGTAGGTGCTTTAGACCACTGAGCCATTTCACCAGCCCCTCTTCTTTGTAAGTTTTTGTTTGTTTTTATCTATGACTTATACTCTAAGTTTGGCTTTTTCTTATAAGATTATGACAAGCTGTATGTTAACTACTGTTATTTTCTATTTTGTTGTGAAATTGTTTATTTTTTCATAGATGCAAAAAAGTGCTTTTTGTATTTTATTTCTACTTGTATTACATTATGTTAAGTGTGAAAATAGGTAAATTTTAAAAAGAAAATAATATAGTTTATTTAAAAATACTCATTTAATTTTGATGTAACACACATGCTATACAATCCAAAATGTGTAAATGCTGTGCTCCATTTGGTATTAAGCATTCTTACTTATATTTTTATTTTATTTTATTTTATTTTTTGCGGAACTGGGGATTGAGCTCAGGCCCTTGTGCTTGACAGGGAAGCACTTATTCTACTGAGCCATCTGCCCAGCCCCATATTTTTATGTGTTTGATATGTACTCATGTATCCATAAACAGTGTAAGTAGAAATATTGTACATTTAAAAATTTTATAAAATATACTTGTAAAATGAATTATATACATCATTTTTTTCTCAGTATGCTTTTTAGATCTGTCCATATTAATAGCTAGAGTTCTAGTTAATTTAATATTATGTAGTAGTCCATTATATGAATATAAATATAAGCATTTTTTTACAACAAGAAAGTCACTAAGGCTCATGACTGAGAGCAGCCTCTCAAGGAGGAGACAGTGGCTCTGCCCCCGATGTGATGGAAAGGAGGCATTTCCCAGCCTAATTTCTTAGGGGATTTTAAATAAAAGGGGATTTTAGGTTTAAGTTGTAAAATTTGGCTTGAAGAGAATAGGCTAATACAACAAAAATGGATGGGGCATTTAGTCTTTTCTGTTGTTGGTGCATCCTTGACATTTGGAATAGTGCCTTGGATCAAGTAAATACGTGTTGACTAAATAAACTAGAGCAGGCCCCATAACTCAGTAGGAGGTGGTTTGCAGCCTTCTCTGAAAGACCTGAAATCCAGAATCTCTACCAGCAGTTACAGAGCAGGCTGGTTCTTACCTGGGTAGTTCTTTCTGTCTAACCCGGTAAATGCAGTGCCATCAAATGTCCTTTCTTGGTCTATATTTCTGAACCATACTTGATGCCTGTTTAGTAGGATTAAATATAAAGCACTAACATACAGAAGGTGGTGTATTCTAGTTCAGTATTAAGACTACTCACTCAGTTCATCATATTAGATGTTAATTCAGTTAAAGCCATATGAACATTGGTGCTCCAAAAGTTTAAGTTTCTGAGTATTTATTAGGTGTATAGTCCAAAGGGGGCGGGGGAGCAAGATAGCTCAGTGGTCTAAAGTACCTGTTTAGGCAAGTACCAGGGACCATGGTTCAGGTACCACATGCCACGCCAGCCCCACCCCCAGGGTAGGCTCAGCTGGCCACAAAAAAAAAAAAAAAAAAAAGAGTATAGTCACTAATCAGTTACCTGTCTGGTTTCGGAGTCAAGAAAAGGCTAAGCAGGGCTGGGGAGATAGCTCAGTACAATAAGCGCTTCCTTGGCAAGCGCAAGGGCCTGACCACAAAAAAAAAAAAAAAAAAAAAGAAGAAGGAGAAGGAGAAGGAGAAGGAGAAGGAGAAGGAGAAGAAGAGGCTAAGCAGGGAATGGAGTTCTGCAGCTTTTTGCGTTTTCCAAGAAGTACTTAAATAGCCTGTCCTGCTGGACCCAGAAATCTCTGTATGGCCTCAAGGCTCTGTCCTTTTCACTTTCTGTCGCTGTTCCTTTGCTCTAGCACTTTGCATACCAGTTTTATTCTTAACACTGGGTGTTTTGGCTTGGTGTTCCTTGGTTTTCACTCTCTCAGTATTCCCTTCTCCCAAATAAGATTTTTTTTTGGTGTGGGGGTGGGCAGGGGGGATACCAGGGATCAAGCTCAGGTTCCCTGGCTCTGCTCCCAAATAATATTCTGGCTTCACTTTATTTGCACCTCATTTTAAAGTCTTCTGTTAATTAGGCAGTAGATAATGAAAGAAGACATTTATAAGAACTTGACTATTCCTTAGTTGTCTTTCTGACTTTATCTGCCTTTCTTGTGACTCCATCCAGTCTGGCCATTTTATTGTCCCTGAAGCACCTTACCCATTTGCCTTGTTGTGGATATGCTGTTTCTTCTGTTTAGTTTTTTTTTTCCCCCAGATACTTATGTGTTTCCAGAACTTCTCACTTCCCTATTTAGTTTCTAACATGTTATTTTCTTGGAAGCATGTTTGAATATGAAGGGCAGTGAAAACCTGTGTTCTTTAAATGCAGTGTGCATCTTAATAGATGAAACATAGTTCTTTAGTCTTATTTGTCATAACTATCTTAAACAGACTTTTTTTAACTATAGAAAGAAGGAAAAAAAGAACGAGCTGTGGTGGACAAGGTGTTTTTATCAAGGCTTATGCGGATTCTCAAAATCATGGTCCCCAGAACATTTTGTAAAGAGGTAAGTCTTATGAGATTATAATTTTAAGTGTTCAGCTTTTCAGATTCATGAGATCAGAAAAACAAATCTTACCACTTCAGTTATACTGAAAGGTCACATGTTTTCTGTATATATGTCTCTAACTTATTACCTGTCATGAAAGCACTTTTGTTCAGTGTCAGTTCTTACATAGTGTTCTCCTATTAATACACTATTTTGTCATATTTTATGTGAAATACTAGATTGTTACAATGCACCTTCCTTAAATGTTGTTACTTTATTATAAACACTGCCAGTCAAAAACAAGCATTTTTATTACATTGAGATGTTAATAAGTGACTTTGGACCAAGTATGATAGTGCATTTTTGTAAACCCAGCACTTCGGAGGCTGAGTGAGCAGAATTGTGAGATTGAAGCCAGCCTGGACTACATGACACAAACCTGGCACAAAAAACAAAAATGACACATTGGTATGGATATGTTTGAGGGTTGCTTCTTCATATTTGATTAAACATATTTTTCAGATTCCCCAAATGCTATCCTATTTCTTTAAATATTTTCAGAAGGTAAACAGGTTGTAGGAATTAAATTTATTATCTTTTACCTTTTTATCATGATTATTTTTACCATTATTTGATAAACATTTTGAATAATTAATAAAATAATGCTGTGTCCTCCATCTTTACTCACTTCAGTGTTCAGTAATACCATTATCTTTGACTCTTTCTACTTTCCTGCCTTATCCTTTTTATTGGGCTATGATAATTTTTCCTCCTGTTCTTACATGGATATTACAGTGTTCTTTAGTTACTCTTCTTATAGTCTAGTAATAGCAAATCTAGGATGAAATGTTCCAAAAGCACTACATTTCTGAATGCAAAACAACCCTATTGCTCTATCATATGGGCCGTGCTCCCCTTGAGCAGCTAAACACAACTGTAATAACAGTGTTTTCGCCTACTCAGAGGTAGTACTTGCTCCTTGACTTAAAAATTGGAATGCTCTGATAGGCGCTGTTTTCTTCTTGCTACCTGTCAGCTTCCCACTGATTTTAGTGTGAAGTCTTCTGATGTGTGGACATGTATCTTTTTTTTTTTTTTTTTTTCAGTATATGACTTTATAATTACAGAAAGCAAATGCAATCTACATACTCACACAGACAACATGATACAGCTCAGAGGAGCAGTGTGGGGTGGACACAAACAAGCCTTTCAGGGGGCTGCAGATGCTACCACGACAGGTACTGCAGCTGTGAGCCTCCCATGACTGTGATGAAGTGGGTGACACCAGGCTGGAGACCCCCAGCCCTGTCCCTGCAGGACCCTGTCTGTCTTCTCACATGAGAGGTGTCACTCAACCTGAAGATTCTCTGCTGAGGGCTTTGACACCTCCTGGGTGCCTTCCTGGAGCCACCTGTGGCTGCGTAATTGCTGAGAGGACCAGCAGTTTCCCAGTGAGCTGAGAGGATTTTAGGGAGGGCACATGGCTCTGGGTGTCCACAGTCTCTGTCGTAGACTCACCACTCCAAAAGTCCAAGTGATTAAAAAAGGTGAAATACCAAAGGTTCACTGTGATCCATTCTTCTGTTCTCAACGCAGCCTTTTTACTAAGATCTTGTTCCTTCTGATGCAGATGGGGCACAGTAGGTTGTCCTCCAGGTAGGGTGGCAGGAAGGTGGCAGTGGGCAGCAGAAATAGCGCACTCATGCGCTCCTTCTTCTCGGGCATCCAGCCCTGTCCCGCATGGACATGCAGCTGCACCCAGCCCCAGGTGACTGCAGGGAGACTGCACCCATGAATTACGCACCACTTGTCACCGCAGGCCTCTGCTGGTGGCTCTTCTATTCCTGTCCTCCTGGCGTGAGCTGCAATTCGGCCCCAGGAGGCCAGCACGGACTCAGGAGTGGCCATAGTCATCACACTCGTGCTGACCTCTTCGTAGAGAGCAGGCAGCTCTTCCAGGGCAGCCAGCTGCCTCTCCAGGTCCAGGGCCACCTCAGCATGGTTGGGTCCTGTTGAAGACATCCTTCCCTCCAGACTTTCCAGGGACCTTTTCCTCTGTCTCCCTGACGCCTGGAACCTGGCCTCCTTGGGTGTGCTAGGAATATTCTTTTGCTGTGGGTAGGCGTATTCACAGAGCTGCCCATACGCTTCCAGTTTCTGGCCTTTGGTGCTGAGCTTGAGTTGCTGGCACCAGGCCTGCAGGACGTCATGGTGTATCAGGTTGGGGGGGGTTGGGCAGCTCCACCAGGAGGGGAGGAATTGCTCTCTTCTTCCAGGAAGCCTGTGCTTCATAACCTTGTTCCTTCTTCTCTTTGCTGTTTTCCACACATCTTTTCCTTTTTAGCCCCTTTGTGGAGGAGGAGCTTTTCGAGGTGCTGGGCTGCTGGTCCCCTCCTTGCTCTTCTACCGACCTCCCGGGGCCGGCTGTCGTGTCCTCCCTCTTTGCCTCTCGTGTTCTCCATCCTGAGCAGCCGAGAAGGTGGAACTGATAACAAGGAAATTTCTTTTCCCCAATTGGACATGTATCTTGATAAAAAGAGATCACACTAACACTTAAAATATGCTCCTTTCCATAAATTTTTAAAATTTTCTTTCCATTGTCTTTGAGTTTCTCACAAATTAGTCTCTTCATTTATGTGCTTACTGTTCTCACTGTTACTTACCTGGATTATTATGTTTTACTGAGTCTTTTTGTTTCTCTCCTTATCCAATTGTCTTCTTTTCTGAAATCCTAATAAAAACATTTGGCTTCTTGTTCTTGTGTTTGACATTATCTGCATAGAAGATTCTTTAGTGATCAGTTCCTTTACCTAAATATTTTCATTTGTTTGCAATTTTTTATCTGTGATATCCTGCCTCTGCACCACCCAGAATGGCATAACATATATTATCCTCTTTGTGAAAGTGTCCTATCCCTCTTCAGGAGTAATTGTTTTTGTCTACAACCTGTCTGGTTGTAGAAAATGGAACCTTTCCAGGAAGGATCCTGCTAAATCGGTAGCAGCACAAAGCTCATTTTAACTGTTGTAGGGGTTCACTGCACTTAAGATGAATTCAAGGCACTGAATAGTTCCCCAGGTCCCCAGGAGTTAGAAAGAGGGAGCGGAGCCTAACTTGACCAACTTCCCAGTTTTGTCTGCAGTCATTTACGCACCATCCTTGAGAGACCTAAAAATCCCACTTTAACTCCAGCTCAAGAAGGCAAAGTAAACTTTCTTAGAGATCACACAAGATAGGTGGGGTTAGAGAAATGAAAATACAATGTATGAATGTATGGAAGTTTATATGAAGCAAAGGTAAAGGATGAACTGCCTACCTCAGTGTGCAGTGTCAGTTTCTCACGCATGGACAACTTAGTAATGGAGTAGTGTTGATTGTAAAGACACCCCTGATCTAAAGGCAATTCACAACTGTCAGTTCTCAGTTTGCCAGATTTTGTTCTAGAGATAAGCCAAGAATATAAAATAAAGGGCAAAATCACTTATCTTTGCTGTTATACCTCAGTGATTAATTTAGGATTGAGACTGCATTTAAGGTCTAAATTAGAAGTTGCATTATAGAGATTTCAAGATGGTGGAGACTGGGTGCTTGACAGAAGCAGAGGCAAAGGCCCCTGCAGAGGAAAGGACATGGGAATCGTCCCCTCCATGCCCCTAGCAGTTCTGGGATCCCAGCAGCTTTTTTTTTTTTTTTAAGAATAAGTGAACCATTATAGATTGTCAGTATGTGGCGGAGATCAACATCATCCACCAAGAGTGAAAAATTTATGAACCGTACTGGACTGAGCTCGAAAGGAAGCCCAGAAGAGAGAATTGAAGAAGAACAAAAACAGCGCATGACAGTTTGAGCTGCAGTTTTGAAGATGAAAGATCCCAAACAGATCATCTGGGACATGGAGAAACGGGGTGAAATGTAAACTCCATTTAACCCAGTACAACAACCACAGTTGAGTGAGAAAGTACTGAAAGACAAGCAAAAGCCTTGGGAAGCCTTTGAACGTAGCCTACGACTTTATGAAAAAGAGAATCTGGATATTTATATCGAGAAAGCTAGAAGTAGAATATAAACAGAAATGGGCTCAACTTAGCCAATACTTTTTTTTTTTCACTAGTATTAATATCTTTTTTTTTTTTTTTTTGGCGGTACCAGGGATTGAACTCAGGACCCTGTGCTTGCCAGGCAAGCGCTTATTCTACTGAGCTATCAGGCCCCTTAGCCAATAGTTTAATGCTGTCAAGAATGCTCTGCGGGTAGAAGCAGAGTATTCCTTTGCCAGATGTCCCACATGCTCCTTGTAACATCTTAATCCAGGACATTCTACTTCCTGGTGCCCAGCTTCCCTCCATCCTAAAGAAGACCTCAGCCTGTGGACCTCCAGCTTCAGCAGTTTCTGTCCTTCCTCTTCTTGGACATGGTGTTCCACGTTTGCCCCCTGGCAGGAAACCTCCAGGTCCTGCACCAGGTCCACCTGCTCCCCAAGACTTGCCGATGTGTGGCTGTAAAGTGGGCTTTGCTCTTGATCTTCCTCCTCGTAGGTGAGACGAACATAGCCCTGATCGAGTGCAGCGTGGTCATGACGATGGTGTTTCCAGCACCAGTGAAGATGACGGCCACCCTGAGGATGTGGATCAGGATAAGCACGATGACAGCACTGATGACAGTGACAGAGGTCAGATGGAGAAAGTGACATGAAGAGTTTATGCACTGTGACGATAATAAGCAAGACAACACCGAGGAAAAGAAGGCAGGTCTGAGTGCGGTTTGCACGTACGCCTGGGAAATCAAGAAAGACAAACAAGAACATGAAGGAACTGATGCCTTTTCAAGCCGTGATGCTGCCAGTGGCGGGTCAGGAATTCCCTGAGGCAGGTCAGGAAGTGGAGGAATCGTCAGAGGATGATGAGGAGGATTCATAGGATTCTGAAACAGAGAAGCAGTCACAGAAGTAGCAGAAGACTCACGAGGGTGCAGCCGCAGCTTCCCCCAGCAGCAGGTGCCCCCACAGTCTGTTCTTGCTTCTCAGATTCAGGTGCCGCCCATGCCAGGAACTCCCCCTCTTGAGTGCCCACCTCTGCGGCCTCCGGGACCACCCCTGGGTCTCCTTCCTGGCCCACCGCCAGGTACTCCATCATTCCTGAAGCTACCTGGAATGCCAGGACTCCGAGGACCACCCCTGAGGCTAACCCCCTGCCCCCCCCTCCTCCTCCAGGGCTGCCTCCTGGGCACCCCCAGGCTACCTCCCCCAGCACCTCCAGGCCTCCCTCTGCTGAGTCTGCTCAGTCCTGGCATGATGTGCCCACCTCTGGTGCCTCCTCTTGGACCTGCCCCCCCACCCCCCGGCTTTTCCCAGAAGCTCCCCTGCCGAATCCAGGGGTGCTAAGTGCCCCCCCCAACTTGATTCAGCAACCCAAGGCGGATGACACGAGTGGAGCTACCATTGAAAAAAAGCCACAGCGACCATCAGTGCTAAGCCACAGATCACCAATCCCAAGGCAGAGATTACTCAATTTCTACCCACTGCACTGAAGGCATGTCGGGAAAGTAAAGGGGCTCCTGCTGCTCCTCAAAGAAAGCCAGAAGATGATTCTGCTGTGCCTCTTGCCAAAGCGGCCCCCAAATCTGGCCCTTCTGTTCCTGTCTCAGTATAAACTAAGGATGATATGAAGCTTTCATGAAGGAGATGGAAGGGCTACTGTGGCAGCTGCTGATGGCAAAACAGGCTCGTGTTCCAGCAGCTCATGGAGCAAGACATCAGTTCGAGGAATATTTAGAGCTTAGCCTTGCTTGGAATTTTCTGCACCTGAGAAGAGGGTATTTCATTTGCAAGAGTGGTCACTGAAGCAGCGCTGCTAACATCAGTTCTCTTTCCACCACTGTTTTCATCCCATTGCATCCCCTTCTCCAGTTTTTTTGAAATTTGTGGCCAGGTTCATCCTACTTACGCATTTTGACTCTCCTTGTGTGCTGTGGTCCCTGGGAGAGAGAGTCCTCAAAAAGTTTGTTTCACTTTTTGTGTTTGACTTATTTTTAATATTTTCATATAAATATTTTGTAATTGGGCTAGGGAGATGGCTCAGTAGAATAAGCACTTCCCTGGCAAGTGCAAGGGCCTGAGTTCAATCCCCGGTTCTGCCAATAAATAAATAAATAAATAAATAAATATTTTGTAATATTTAACTTGTAGTGAAATGGATTGCCGTGTCATTTCCTAAATTAAAGTAAGATGTGGGAGGAGAAAATGTACAATTCTTTGATTAAAATTATTTCCCACTGGATAAAAAAGTTGAATTATAGTTAAACTAATAGGGACAGTATTCATTAAAGTCAATAGATTCTTGTATTTCCCAAATACCCAACTTGGGGATGGCGAGATAGTGTCGGAAGATGGTGTCTTTCTTACTAGCTACCTGGCAAACACTGGCAGTGTGTCTTCTTGTGGCTCAGTGTAGTACTTCTGAACTTACAGCTTTGCCTTTTTTTACTGTATTTCCAATAACTTCACCATTGTACTGGTTACTTTTTTCTTATTGCTGAGACAAAATACCCAACACCCAAAATTAATGCAGGAAAGATTTCTTTAGCTCACAGTTTGTGGAGGTTTCATTGCATTATCAGCTGGCTCCAAGGCAGGGTGGCATGGCAAGGGGCAACACTTCGAGGTGGCAGAAGACAGCAAAAGTAACCAGAGCAAAAGTGGGGGCAAGCCTCTTTTCCTACTTCATATTGTAAGCAGCCTTCCCCCACAGGGGGCACAGCACTAACTCCGACGCTGTGCCCTCTTCTTGTACAGACTCAGGGTGTTTACAAAAGGAGAGAACCCTGGTCCCCTGGCCCCCTGGCCCCCTGGCCCCCTGGCCCCGATGAGTCACTTCTAAACTTCTCAAGTTGACACAGTGTATCAACTATAACAACCATTTTAGGACTATATTTGTTTCATATAAATTACCCAAATAGTAGAAGCAGGTATTTCTTATTTCACTAACTTTGAACATAGTATCCAACAGATGCACCCTGTCCCTCCAGTCAGTCCCTTTCCGCTGGCTTTAGCCTCTGTGCTGCTCTTGTGTTCTCCCCAGTTTGAACGTGTATGTTGGTGGAAAAGAAGACAGTGGCCAGATTGTTGTCTCACGTGGAGAAAACCGACTCCGAGCTCATGGCACAGTTGCTCGTCTCCCTCTCTGGAGTCTGCGTTGTGCAGCACTGCTTGCGTGGCGTTCTCTACGCGTACATCACTTTAACATTTTCTTTTTCCTCGTACATGTTTACAGTAATTTCACATTTCCTAAACTTGATTGGCTCTATACCTTGGGGGAATAATATTTTTCCCCCATGAAGTCTTCCACTTTTCTTAACCTATAATTTTCATTCTGTCCTTTATTTCTCTTGGTCTATAGAACGTATTTCTGATGCCATAGCTGCTTTGCTACTCCTAGTCTTCCCATCCCGTCACTCTTGTGAAGAAACACAATTACATATAGTTGCCTAAAGTTTTTGTGTTAATTTTTATGTATAAATCTTACTTTAATAGTGCAGTTAGAAGGCTTTATGAAGATGGGTTCACCACTAGAGATTTCCTAACAAATTGAACCAAATTTATCCTACTTTGGAAAAAAAGATATGCTTTAATATTTGGTAAACTCACTTTTGAATTATGGAGGAGAAAGATAATGATCTATAAGGTCTTTTATTTACATTATATTTTTAAATTCCTATTAAACTATATTTTTAAATTGTTTATAGGTAAGATGTAGGCTACTTTTAAAGCTTTGAATTTTAAAACCAAACATCTTTATCAAGTAATAACTCAAATTTCTAAAATACATTTAATTTACTACATTTGCTTTATTTTAGACAGGATACTTGATACTTATTGCTGTTATGCTGGTATCTCGAACATACTGTGATGTTTGGATGATTCAGAATGGGACACTCATTGAAAGGTATCCATTTGACTTGCTCTTATGTGTATAAAATACTAATTTATCTCACTGAGTGTTGTCCTTTTGAGCAAAAAGTAGGTTCTGATTAGGTAAAGATGCTTAAATTGTGTGTTTGTTTATTTCTTATAAAGTACTTACTGTTTTCCATGTGTCTGTAGGCACCATGCTACTTGATCATGGTGTGTGTGTGTGTGTATGTGTGTGTGTGTCTGAACACCAGTGAACAGACGAAATTTTGTACCAAGGCTTGCTGAGCTGAAAGCTTATGAAGAATTAGAGATATGTAACCAGAAATTAAAATGCAGTGTAACAAGTGCTATAATTGGAATTTAGGAGAGTCACCTAGTTGGATGTCTGAAATTAATAATTTTTGAGGAAAATACCAAAATGTATCAGTGAATTACATTGAGCACATTCATTAGGAAAAAAAATTTTAGGCCAACCTTTGCTTCCAAAGTTAATTGTTTTTTGTATTTTTTCATTATAGTTTTTCTATATATGATTAATCACTGCATTTGATAATTTTTAATTTAAAACGTCACACATTTCAGGTGGAATACAGTAGGTTACTGTAACCATTCAATTCAACTTTTTATCTTTTTTTTTTTTTTTGGAACAGGGGATTGAACTCAGACCCTTGTCCTTGCCAGGAAAGCGCTTATTCTACTGAGCCATCTTCCTGGCCCTCAACTTTTTATCTGTTAATAAAGAAGTTACTGTTGGCTAATTTGAATGTCGGAATGAACTATTTTTTTCCTGTGGGCCAGGAGTTGACCCAGAGTCAAAGCATTTGCTTAGCATTCCATGGATATTCATGTTCCTTCATGTGGTTTGCAAAAAAATTTTCCCTTTTGTGATTTGAAATGCCTTATCTGTTGATAAAAATAAAATTCCTAAATGATAATACTTTCTTGTAAAAAATATAGGTTTCTTCCATTGTAAACAAAACCATAATACATAGCAGTGTAAAATTAGTCATATATTAATTATAGGGAATCCCATATGGTAACAGTATAGAAATTAGTTTATTTTTTAAAAAAATTACCAGTCTTCTACAGGTATTATGATTTCTTACTTTTATAATCCAAAAGAATGACAGTAATTTTTGTTAGACAAGGATTTTCAACTTTGTGTAGATTGTAGTCTTAATGTTCCCAAATCCTTTGTAATCTGCCAAACAAAGTCGGTGCATTAACATGGTGGAAGATGACGGGCGAGTAGACAGATGGTTGTGGACTGGCCAGTGGGTCTGCTAGACAGCAGTGCAGTAGGAGACTCAGTTTTAGAATTAAGTGTAAAATTTTGGTATTTTTCACTTCGAACAGATTGTTTAAAGGTTTTTGAATACTGTTTTTAATTTCTTCAAACTTATAAAAGCACTGCAAAAATAATACAAGGAACTTCCTTATGCTCCTAACCATATTCACCATTTTTTGTAAAATAGTTAATTTAGGGTTAACATTCTCCTAAGCAAATATTTTTGAGCCTCTGCTGTGTATGAAATCTTTGATGTTTATTAGATACTAATATTTAATATTTGGCCAAACTGAAAGTTGTAAGGTATTATGTATCTATGATGTGGCACAATTTTATTTCAAAAGTTAACATATTTGTCTATGAAAGCTACATTATAATTGGATTTATCTGTCTTTGCCTTTTGCATCTTTCACAATAGGTCTAGAGTCATGTATTTCTGCTAAGAGGAGTCTCCAAAGGACTTGTAATGGTCTTTAATGTATTTTATTTTAGTCTTCATATTTTAGGCTTGTTTTTTAGTAATGGCCAATGAATTTGTAATATAGACTAATCTTAATAGGGTAGACATTGTTTTTAAAATAGAAAGTATAGTAATTCAATGATACTGATAGAGTCTTTTATAATTTGATGTGCTTTGTCAGATCATAAGGGTTTATTTTCACACATTGGCAATAAGCAACATTTTAAAATTACCAATTTTATAAAAATCATATATTTTGGAATAATAGAACTATTATAAAATATTCTATTATTTTTCTTTTGCAGTGGAATAATAAGCAGAGAAAAGACCTTATTCAAGAAACCATTTTTAAAATTTATAGCTGCCACTCCAATGGTAAACCACTCCTGAATGGCAGTGGCATGAGCTTTACCACAGTTTTGTAACCATGTGTTTCAAGGTGTGGGCAGCACTAAAACACTTCAGTTTTATATTATTTGGTTCAAACAATTTTAACTTAAATTTCTAAACTTTTTGTTCAACTTTCTTTCTTTCTTTCTTTTTTGCTAATCTATCTATCTATCTATCTTTCTTTCTTTCTTTCTTTCTTTTGGTGGTACCAGGGATTGAACTCAGGACCTTGTGCTTATCAGGCAAGCACTTATTCCACTGACCTATCTCCCTGGCAATTTTTCTTAATCGCCTAATGTTTCATATATTCTTATGGCTACAGACAATATTTTTGTATGCTTTCATTTGAACTTTCTACTAGTTCAATTCTTAAAACTTTTGCTTTTTAAAGAGTTATATTAAAATTGGACTATTAATTTTTCCATTAGTGCAATGTAATATTTCCCGAAGTATTGCCCAAGGACATACCATGTGTTATCAATCCCTTTCAGGTTTCAAATGATCATATTGTACATTAAAATTTTTGAGAAGGTGTTTGATAAAGATGTTAGCTTTGTTTAACCCATATTTCTCCAAATTTATTTGCTTGATTAAAAGGAAATAAATTCTTTGCCATATATCAGTCACTTTTGGGGGGGTGGGGCAGGAAATTTAAGTTTAAATTATTTAGTTCATTATTTCTCAAAAAAACCCCTTTTGTAACATTTGGGAATATTAGTAAGAATTATTGAAAAAAGTTCTGTGATCAGATCATAGAAAATCATAGAACTATCCTACTCAGAGGTTTGCAGCTTATATGATATGGTAATGACTTTCAAACTTTTTAATAAAATGATAAAACCCTTACTCTAATTCTGTTTATACTTTGGAAATAAATAAATATATAAAACAGATTGAAAACGGATGAAAGGGAAGTCAATTCAGTTCAACTATTCCAGTAGAAGTTACGTAGAAGCCTCTGTGGAACCATTCTGCATCCTCTCTGATCTGCTGTTTAGCCCCACAGTTGGTAGACTAGGACCCCACAGGTGAAGTCTCACTGTGGAGCATGTTTAGGTGCAGTTTCTTTAGAACACAACCACGTTTATTATTGGCTTCTTTAGTTTACAGTGGCAGAAGTAAGCCCTTCAAACAGGGACCTGATGGCCTGCAAAGCCTAGATACTCTGAACCTTTTAAAGTAAAAATATGCTGACCTCTCCCTACTTTTTCTCCTACCAATAGTTCATATAAAAAAGAATCAGGAGTTTAAAAACAGACAAATGCTACTTTACTATATCAGATACTGAACTATAAAGTTATTAATTGTTTATTTAAACTTTTGTGGCAGTTTAAGGAACCCCCTCCTCCGCTGGCATTTTTACTAAGGGCAATCATCATTCTTTTTTTGCCATGCTGGAAGTAGGGATAAGCACAGGGCCCCCACCTTGTTAAGAACTGTTCCTAGCACTAAGCTACATGCCCACTCCCTAGTTATCATTCTAATTTTGCCAGTTGCAGAGTGAGTTTCAAGCAAGCTGTTTTAAAATGATAACATTTCAAGTTTCAGACATGTTTTTGTAAAATATATTTGTTTTGTATCTTTTTTTTCCTGATTTTTGTCATTGGAAATTTGTGGGAATAATTTTTAAGCTTTACAGATACCTTTTTAGTGTCTCTTGCTTTGCTTCTTTTGCAATTAACACATTGCATGTCGTGGTTTGCAGTGGTATCATTGGTCGTAGCAGAAAAGATTTCAGGAGATACTTACTCAACTTCATCGCTGCCATGCCCCTCGTAAGTTTAATTCTCTAAAAATTTTATTTCATCTTATTATAATCTTTAAAGATATTTACTTATTAAACTCTTTAAAGATTTATGATTCAGTACTAGGTTTCAATTTTGAGTTTAGTTTTGTAATTGATAGTCTACTTTTTCAATGTAAACCTTTACTGTAAAAATTGAAGTTATATTTGCCTTAGTTGCATTATATATATATATATATATATATATATATATATTTTGTTTGTTTTTAACATTCAGACTGGGTTTTCTCCAGTGTTTAATAGCTTTCTGAAGGCAGTAAGTAGTATCACTCTCACAGTGTGACAACCAAATGTTTCCAGGAATTGCCAGATTGGAGTTTGGACAAAGAGTGCAAATCATCCTAGTTGAAAGTTATTGCTTTAGGCTATTATCTGTTACAAGTTGAACCCCTAAATGTACTTCAGGATAAATTGAAATTTAATGTCTTATTAAAAATAAATTTTTCAGTATAAAATATTAAGGATTTTCTTAGTTTGGTCTTTTTTATATTGGTCTTGTAAGAATTTTAGTATTCTAAATTTGGGAATAGAGAGGAGAAGCTTGTTTAAAATCCAAATAAATTACAAATGTAAGAAATTCTAGCTTAATAAAACTTAAGGATGGACATACACAAAGTTTAGACTTTCTAAATAATAAATTGAGATAAGCAACATAAATACAAAAAGTCTCAGACTGAAGAATGAATTCCTTTCTGGGAGAATGTTTGCACATCAGATTTGTTAGTAAGGACAATACAGTGAATCTTACAGCCCTTTGACACAGATACATAATGTAAAGCATAAAAAGACCAGACACAAATACCTAAACAAACTATTTTACTTTTATAGTTACCTTAACAATGGTGCGGTAGATAGGTGAGTTGCTTCTTTGATTGGCTCACATCTGGGAATGTTTGTTATGTGAGGTCCATTCCTACCTGAATGTTCACACTTCAAGTGTTCCTAAGTCAGGGACTCACTGTGCCAAAGATTGAAATTCGGTCGAAGACCAGTAGTTTGCAAACACTGCTTGATAAAATTTTTATTAAGTTTGAGTTTGGAATATAAATGTGTGAGTTCAGAACTATGGAAGAATTAATTTTAGTATAGAAAAGATTAACAAAGATTATTAAAGAACAGTCAATATCCTAAAAATCTGGAAAGTAGTATTAGTTGATATAAAACTTTTAACAAGTGTATATACAATGGTATAGAATTTTATTTTTTAGCTTTTGTAGTGCAGGCAATAGAAAACAGAGGGCATAAACATGAATGTTTGAACTTCTAAAATCAAATCTTTAAATTAGATAGAAAATTTGCAGATTTGACTTTTTTTTTTACAAAAGAGACGCCTAGATATGTCTTAAAATTATTCTCACATGAAGTTCCAAATAAAACTTAATATAGGATAATTAAGGCCAATTGCATTTGATATAGTTTGTTCTCTTTTGTTGTTATAAATTATGAGTAAAGGAGAACAGAATTCTATCAGTGTACATTATCATTTATAAGAACTGGGATTTGGGGATGCAGCAAATGCTAGAGAAGTAAGTTATAATTTACTAAAAAGTAAGCAAAGCTGATGTTTATTTGTTTCTTTGTTTTAGATTTCACTTGTTAATAACTTCTTGAAGTATGGGTTAAATGAACTCAAATTGTGCTTCCGAGTGAGGCTCACTAGATACCTCTATGAGGAATATCTCCAGTAAGTGCTAATCTATTTTAAAGTTTAAGATAGTTAAATATTTATGATATCCAGGATAGATGTCTTTCCTATTTTGCATAGATATGTTTTTCAAGAATGGCTCCCAGACCTAACTCCATATTGGGAAAGACCCCTCAGTGACTTGCCACCTCACCCTGGCTCTTCCAGTAGTTGTCAAGGTCCTCTCCTCTGGACTGGTTTCTTTACTCTAAAATAAGCTAGGACAGTCCTTTAAGTTTCCAGATTTTGTTTCTATTTATTTACTGTTGGTGGTATAATGTGAATATTTTTGTTTGTAAAAGAATTTGTTTTAAAATCATTTGGGGGGGCACGGCTGGCACAGCATGTGGTGCCGGGAATCAAACCTTGGTCCCTGCATGCTTGCCTAAGTTTGCCTAAGCAGGCACTTTAGACTGCTGAGCTATCTCATCAGCCCTTTAAGATAATTTTCTTATTGTCATTTTAGAGCTTTCACGTACTATAAAATGGGAAATCTGGACAACAGAATAGCGAATCCAGACCAGCTGCTTACGCAAGATGTAGAAAAGTTTTGTAATAGCGTAGTTGATCTATATTCAAATCTTAGTAAGGTAAGTTTTTCTACTTTTTAAAAAATTATTTGCATTTTTTTTGGATTTTGAATCTAAGCAAATTTACATAAAATTTATTTGATATATATATATATATATATGATGGATATATATATATTGCTTTCACAAGAAATTAGTGTGGTTATAATTTTAATTATATAAAAATTTGATTTTTGTATTTTTCTAAGGCAGTCTGGCTCAGAAACCATCCTGATTGCCATTGTCTCCTGCATTGCCTAACACATGCAGGGGCTCCTCTGAGAGGGCTGCGCCCCATCTTCCTGTCTTCACCTGAGATGTTCTACTTTCCCTTCTAACCTACTGTCATTGATCTGGAGTAGGGGCTTGTCTCAGACTGGACTGATACATCATCTTTACCTCTGATCACAATTAACCCAAATGTCCAGTTTTAAGACCAGAAAACTGCATATAAAGAACTGGGTCATACTGTAATACTAGGAAGGTTTCAGATAGATGGAAAAGAGGAGATTCTTAGAAAAGTGCGTATCTATAGGCTCTTCCTCCTTGCCTACAGGCCACTACTAAGATACTTTTTACTTCCTATTTGGCTCTCCAGAGGCCTTTGCTAACTAATCACAAACTCTAGGAACTGTCACAGCTACAAATAGCTCAGTAATTTAGCTTTCTTTTCTATTCCCATTCAAGTTTATTCTATTTGTGGGGGAAGAGTAGTGGTAATATAGAACTGCTCATGTAATTTGTAGCCAATTTCATAGACAAATTATTATGTGTTCTTTATATGTTGGCACTTGAGCAAATCTATTGTTCAGGCCTTGTCGCATCTACAGTAGAATGTTATCAGATTAATTATACTATCACTGTAGTACAGTTTTCTGTTTGACACTTCTAATTTATCTCTGATTTAAATTATAAGGAGTGTGTGTGTGTGTGTGTGTGTGTGTGTGAAATGGGGATTGAACCAAGGGCCTTGTGGGCTCTAGGTAGGAACTCTACTACTGAGCTACCTCACCAGCCCTTTTAAAAATTTTAAGACTTCTTGCTTAGCTTGGCCTGGTAATTGTAGTCCTGATGCATCTGCCTCCTGAGTAGCTGAGATAAGAGGCATGGGCCACACTTGTTAATAACTTTTAAATGCACTTGAATTTTACAAGTATTTTTAGCTTGTTAACATATAAGAAAAAAAGATGAAAGGAAAAGTACATCTTAGCATTAGCCAATTCAAAAACTAAGCCCCCTATCCTGTAATAATGTAGATGTTAGTCAAAGCAGGTAGCTAGAGTGGACTCACAACAAATGACCCCAACTTGGAGTCCCTGAAACACATTGCATAGTGTGTATTTCCTCTTGTATGCTAGTTTAATTGTCTCTGTGTGAGGAGCTGTATCTTAATGTATTTTAGTTCTAGAAGCATATCACAAAATTAGTGGTTATTTCTATGTACAATTGTTCTAATAAAGTAATTGACTCAAATAATGTAGCTGAGAAAGCTGTTCTATAGGTGAAGATGTATAGAAAACAGAAAAATAAATAGCAGATTTGCAATTACAGTGAGTTTTGCTGAGTGTTTTTATAGTATATTGCCAGCCACGTGCCAATTACTAACTTACAATTGTTAATTATTATGGTAGAGTATCTTTTAATTTATGAAAAATAATAAGCATTTCTCCCACCTAATTGTCATTGTTCAGGCTGTCAGCATTTTAAGTTTCTTAAGATTAGAACTTTTTTTGTATGTTTCACTGATATTTGTGTAGTACATTGTGCCGTGTGGGAACTGTACAAGTGTATAGTGAGGTGTACAATTTTGAATGACATTTTATATTTAACATGTATGAGTTATTAGTCCAGCCAGGCAATCTAGTTGAGAAGGTCTAATTTTGTGTGTTCTATATTTATTTTACAGCCATTTTTAGACATAGTTTTGTATATTTTCAAGTTAACAAGTGCAATTGGAGCTCAGGTGAGTCCACTATTATTGTATCATTTTAATTGCTATATTGCTATGTTGTAAATAGCTTGATGATCTAAGAATTTTTTGTATCAAAATATCATGTTTTACATTATATATTAAAGATATTAAAAACATTCTAATTTTCTTTTCAATTTCTCTTAGGGTAGATACTTGAAACTTTTATGGCACTTGTCAGAAGTACTTAAGCAAATAAACATAATAATGGTACTTGTTTTTGCAAACTAAGGTCTAAAAAGGTTTTGAGACAGTCACTTTAATGTAAATTTTGAATGTTAAGAGCTGGCCAAATAGCTCAGTGGATTGAAGCACCCACAAGCGGGGAGGGGGGTGGTGGGGGGGTGGGGTTGGATCCCCAGGCCTCCCCGGGCCTGCCGGCTGGCCCTACCCCCACGGTGCACTGAGATGGCAATTGAGACTGGGTATGGTAGTGCATGCCTGTAATCCCAGCTCTTGGGAGGCTGTAAACAGGTGGATCGCTACAAGTCCGATCTAGTAGTGAGACCCTGAACACCCTGTAGACCCTTCCCCAGAAAATACAAAAAATAAAAAGTAAATAAATAAAGAATTGCCTTTAATTTTTTTCTGCATATTCTCATTAAAGTCTGACTGTAGTCATGTGATAGGTACTGTTCTATATTTATAACACAGCCATATAATAGTGTAGTTATTTTAGGTATGTGTGTGTATATGTTTGTGTACATATGCATATGCATTTTGTAGTTGATTGATAAACTATAAAAAGTTACATAGGGGTTATTTGTTGTTTTCCAAAGCACTGGGTAAAACAATTTATTTAAATTCTTTTGTGTGTCTTTGTAACCTTTTGCTATTTTATTTTCATAGCTTCTTTTACTATATAAGTGAGTGAAAAGCCCGTGTTTTTGTGCCCAGATATATATTACATTTTTATATTTAAATTTTTTCATTGTGTATATCTTACCCAATTTCCTAAAAGTAATGTTAGTTATTTCTTTGTAGATATATCACCCATATTTTTAGTAGTTTTTTTAAAAAATATTTATTTATTTATTTATTTGATAGATACAAGGTCTTACTGTGTAGTGCAGACTCATAGTGATCCTCACAGGCATGTACCACAATTCCTGGTTTTGGGACTGGCACAGGGCTGGCGCAGCATGTGGTTTTGGGGATTGAACTTGGGTGTTTACACTTGCCAGACAGGTGCTTAGACTGCTGAGCTATCTCCCCAGCCCAGTAGTTGTTGAATCCATTCAATTGGATTTAACTTGTTAAAATCTTTAATGCATATTATAATGCACATACATTATTTTAGAAAATAGAAATGAAAAGGTAAATTCCTGAGAAATAGAAATTCTAGTATGTTGAAAAAATTAGTTATTTAAACAGTGATGACATGATAAGGCCAATAATGGATGTTTCATTGAAGTAGTTAATGCCTGGAGGGATTTGAGTTGATATTTTGGCATTGAAAGGAGATAGATAGGCATCTATCATACATGCAGCAAGCTTGCCATACATAAAAACAACCTCATTCATGTCCTTCTCAGAAAACAGCTCTCTGGGTACGGCAGAGCACAGGGTGTATATAAGACTGAAGGGAAGGCTGCAACCATCTTGGAAAGGTAGACTTGAAGCTTCTTAGGATTGTCAGTGGGTATGAGGTCATTTTACAAAAGTAAGTTGCCGGAAGCAAAATGTACAAGCAGGGAAAGGCAGACAGAGGGAGTTGAACTTGAGATGTATGCTGCTTATTTGGTGATATTATTTTGGATTTGTAAGAGTGATGGAACTAAAGGAGTAAATTTGGATTGAGCTGAGAGAACATTAACATTCAAAGAAAAAGCAAAAAGACATCTGAGAATTACTATGAAATTATTGGAGGGTATCTAAAAGAATTCCAGCAGAAGAGTGTTAATGTGCCACAGAAAAAGTATAAGTGTACATAGGAATTTTCATTTTTGGGGGGGCGGGGGGCCCTCAGGATGCCTTCAAGGGCAGGTCTCGTTTGGCTTGAGGATGAGGGGATCAAACCACAGCATCCTGAGCCTGCCTGCTTTGTTTCAGCAGGCACTTAATCACCTGAGCTAATGGGCAGGCCCCCAGGAATTTTCAGTGAAACAAATAAAGGAGAATTTGGGAAGGAGCTGTAGTGGTTGAAAGAGTATGTGGGGAGTAGGAGTGTGAAGGCTCATTTGTACATTTTCAGGAAAGGAATAGAGAAAAAAAATGAAGCAAAAGTCATTGAAATTAATTATTTCTTGAAAATGTACATGCTCATTTGTACATTTTCAGGAAAGGAATAGAGAAAAAAAAACGAAGCAAAAGTCATTGAAATTAATTATAGAATATAAATTGTATGTGTTTGAATCCGTTGCACTCTATAATATCACTGAATTTTGTGTGTCCTTCTCTGGCAATGATAATAGGGCCCAGCGAGTATGTTGGCCTACTTGCTTGTCTCGGGGCTATTCCTGACTCGACTCAGGAGGCCTATTGGTAGGATGACAGTAACAGAGCAAAAGTATGAAGGCGAATATCGGTATGTCAATTCCCGGCTCATCAC
The DNA here is from genome assembly GCF_000260255.1 of Octodon degus. Lineage (NCBI taxonomy): Eukaryota > Metazoa > Chordata > Mammalia > Rodentia > Octodontidae > Octodon > Octodon degus. The sequence goes on along the minus strand of NW_004524650.1, from coordinate 6,086,399 downwards.
AAACAGGTAAGGAGGAGAGTAAATTCACTTTTATTGATAATGATGTTATTTAAATTGACTTTAAAAATGTTAGTAATGTTCTTACCAAAATACTGCATGTGTTTACTTGTTTTGAAGACAAGTATCATGAAGGATTTTAGTGTTGCATCTAGTGTGTGTGGGGGGCATCTTTGAGTGACTGTCCACTTCTCTTCAGGTCCTTACCCTCACTCCAGTGAAGAATACAGAAACAGTCCTCTTAGCAGAAAATGGGGGAGTCAAAAAGTAGAATTTATTTAAAGTGAGTGAAATGCAAAGGAAGCAGAAGAAAAACTGTCTTAGTAGCAGAGTGTTGCAGCAAGACTAGGGGCATCCTGCTTGGCATGCTTCGGGAAGTTTGGGTTGCATGTCATAGTTAGAGGGTTATGCTGGTTTCTAAAAATAACTTTCACTGATTGGTGTAGTCTAAGCCAGTCAGGATCTCAGCCTTTGCTTCTGGAAAGGGCGTCTATAGATCTGCAGCTGAACCTGCCTCTCCAAGCCTCCACCTACTTAGCAGCAGCAGCACTACTCTCAGCAGGGAACTCAGCTCTATAGTGAGGCTTTCATGGGCAAGCACAGGGTGCCATAAAAAGATAAGATAGGACAAGGAACTTTGCAGGTCCTGGGGACATCTGGAGACACCTGAAACTTTACACCAGAACTTCAAGGACTTTGGCCACTGAGGTGCAAGAAAGGGACACTCTTGTCTTTGTTCCCTGCAAAAGGTCTTTTTGCTTTCTGTCTGCCTGCATCCAGACATAAAAAATCAGGGGGTGGCGGGGACAGATACAGAGAGATAAAGAGACACAGAGACAGAGACAGAGACAGAGAGAGACAGACAGACAGACAGATAGACCGACTGACTGACTGACCCCGACACTTTTCCCAAAAGGTTCGAAGCCAGATTTCCCTTACATTTCATTGGCAGAATTGCCACTTATTCATGCCTAAAGCAATCACAGCAAAAGGCTATTTGGGACCTATACTCCATGAATGAGGTAGAATCATTAAAGCATTGGGATGCACAGGAAAGAAAACGTGGGCTCTTTCAGGAAGAGAAACTTGGGAAGGAAAAGATGTTAGCCAGCCATCAGTATTCTAGGATTTTCATCCCTTTCAGGATGTAATTTAGTCCTCTAATTAGGACTAAAAAGGATTCTTTAGGAGAAGGGGAATTTTCACTTTCCTCCATAGACTTAGATGGACAGAGGTGGTAAATTTTTAAAATTAGGTATATATTTATAATTAGGAAATTGGCATGCCCTGGGATTCTTATACTTAGGATTCTGGAATCTGGGGATCTGTATCATTATTTTAAGACAAATATGAAGCATAAATAAAAGTGATACATCTGCTGGGCATGGTGGTACATACCTGCAGTCTCAGCTGTCAGGAGACTGAGGCAGGAGGATAACTTGAGTTTGAGGCCGGCCTAGGCTACATAGTGAGTTCAAGGCCAGCCTGAGTTGCATGGCAAAACCATGTCTCAGTACAACCAAAGCAAAACCAAAAGTTTCCTTTTCATTCTTCAAGGAAAGTTAATTTTATTTGAACAAGGAGGTGGGTCCAGGAGATAGCCCAGGAGGGGTGGTAAGTGCCTTCCTGGAAAGTGGAAGGACCTGAGTTCAATCGCAAGTATCACATGCCATGCCAGCCGAGAAGCCCGGGTGTCAGTGCCAGCCCTGAACCTAGTTTTGGGGAGGCTGAGAGAGGAGGATCACTATGAGTCCAAACTGCACAGTAAGACCTGTATCAAAAATAAATAAATAAATAAATAAATAAATAAATAAATAAATAAATAACTTTAAAAAAGAAAAAGGAGCTGAAGTAGGAGACATCTTGTTTTTGTTTTGTTTTATTTCCTTTGAAACATTGTGCACAGCTCAGAGACACCTTCATTTTGAAATGGAAAAATACAGGTGTATTTTGGAGTTGAGTATAAAACTCACACATTTTTAAGGAAAGAAGTTACTTTTAAGAAATGTTTTTAAAAGAAGGCTTATGGAAGACAGTAGTTATTGTTGTATTTACATATTAGAAAGACTATAAACTTTAGGGTTGGGTAGGAGTTTTAAATTTTAGCTCCTTGAATTATTGGCTATGTGGCTTTAAGAAATTCACTTAATTACATTGAACCTCCTCAGTGACCTCTTTGTTTTCTAGTCAAGATCATTGTGACCTACTCAAGCTAGCTTAAGAAAAGGAGGATTGTTGTGAGGACATAGTGGGTATCTTAGCCCCTTTCTCTTCACTGAGATCTGATACTCAGTACCCACAAATTATAGGAGAGGCTTATGTTGACTCATGTTTCAGTCCATAGTCAGCAGATTCAAAGGCAGGACAGGCACAGTGAAAGTCTGGCTAAGGAAAGTTGGTCCCGTCGTGGTGCCTAGGAAACAGAGAAGGGAAGATGAGGAAGGAGATGGACCTTCCAGGTCACACCGACACTGGTGTCTAGCCAGGCCCAGCTCCTAACAGCGAGTCAGCTGAAGAGCCCTATAATCCAGTCACCATTCACAGACCCTGTCTTGAGTGCATGAGCCTTGGGGGGACATTGCAGATTCAAACCGCAGTAGTGTAGCTTCCAAAGGTAAGAACAGCAGTGCGCACAGGCCTGCTGGAAGCTGGCACTGTGAAGCCATCAGGACACGGCCCGCTTTGCTGTTTTTCAAAAGCTGTATTTCAAGATATTGTTGCTTAGTTTTGCCTAGCTGGTGTTCTTTGTACTCACTTGTTTGCTCTTTATTTTAACTGCTGGTTTATGCTTGTCCCAGCCCTGCATTTTTATCTGTATCATGACATCTTCCTTCTTTGTCTTATTTCAAATTCGTGAGGATTAGTGTGTTATATCTGTCCTGGCCAGACTGCCTGCAGCGTAAGTTGCAGCCAGCCTGTGTTCTTGTTAAGTGTGTACTCCCATGACCTGATGAGCTGGGCTAGGAGTCAGATCTCAAGCGTAGATCCTGGCTTGAGATATGTAGCACCAGATAAGCTCTGAGTCACAGTATGTACTTTTAAATACAAACATTCAGTCATCAAATAATATATTTTACTGTTTAGGATTACATAACATTGACATTAACCACTATATCCTTTTCCTCAATAGTGAAGAAATTGCCTTTTATAATGGGAATAAAAGAGAAAAGCAGACAATCTACTCAGTCTTCCGAAAACTGGTAAGATGACAAGGTTCACACATTCATAGAAAGACTCCTTGGCTTGTGCCAAGATATATATCTTTGTATCTGTGTAATTATGTATATGTACATCATTCATATTGATCTTTAATAGCTATCACAAATTTTATACTGTATTTTTAATTAAAATGAGTTAAAAATATTGATAAATTAAATTGTCCACTTATAAATGGATAGATTAAAATAAATATATTTTTATCAGTGATTCTATTATAGCTTGTTCCTGTAACATCATGAAAATATGGTGAAGATTATTATATAGAGAGGGAAAATAGTGTGTATGTATTTTAGGCTTGAAAAGTTCATACAATCTCCGTTGCAGCTCTTCAGCTCAGCTACTTCCGTGTAGCCATGTATAGTATAATACATGGATCGTGGGTGTGGCAGTGTCCAGATAAAACTGTATTTACACAAATGACAGTGCTAGATCAGGATTATGGGACTTAGTTTTCTCACCTTTGATTTAGAATAAATAACTTTTATTCTGTTCTGTACTTCATTTTTAATTTACTTGCCAGTTGAAAAATTTGAAATCAAGTAATTTGATCCATTATTCATTTAAAAGAAACTGAATTGCCGTCTAGGGTTCGTCATGGTCAGCACCACTGAATGCTAATAATAATTAGGTGATGAACCTAATTATGGATTAAAAATCCTGACTTTAAGGAGCTAGCTTGTTAATGGAAGTTTGTGGAATTGCATATATATTTTAGATTATTTAGAAAGGTTAAAGAAGCTGTCATTTTCATATATTTATTTTATTTTTGTATTTAGGGCAGGGTCTACAGGTTCTCACTACACAGACTGGACTCATAGTGATCCTCCTGTTTTTAGCCTTCCAAACTCTAGGATTACAGGCACGGGCCACCCACCGTGCCCAGTCTCATTTGCTATCTCAGTGTGCCCCAGGGCAGGGCCAGCACGGCATGCGGGGGATCGAACCCCAGCCCCTGCACTCAGCCTAAGCAGGTGCTTTAGTCTGCTGAGCTATCTGGCTGGCTTGAAGCTGTCATTTTAAATTACTTCAGAATTGAATTTTTGCCTTACTATAGTTAAGGCTGTATGACTGATTTTTGTGTGCTCCCTGACAAAATGTGTATAAGGCAGTTTTCTGGGGAATGCCATTTACTAGCTTGCTTTTTACATGGTGCGGTTGTTCACATCCCTTAATTGTTCAACCCAAATATTCATACTTCATGAGGCTTTACCGTCTCTGACCAGCTTATTTGAAATAGCCTGTGACAGTTCCTTCCTATTTTAATTATCTATTTCCTTAAAAGCATATAATTGCAGTTTATAATTACCTTGTTAGTTTGCTACTTACTCTCTTGTGTTAGAATGTAAACTATAGTCTCAGGGTTTGTCCTAGTAGTCCCTGAATAAATGTTCCAAACCCCGTTCTTGTTGTAGAAGATACTAGAATGAGCTGCTCTGTACTCAGTAGGCCTGAATTTTTGTGGAGAAACCATTAATATGTTACCAACTGGATGTTCTGTATAATTTCAGGTAGTAATAAATTCTTTGACCAAAAATGAAGTGAGAGAAGTGTGATGGGGACTCTTTCCCAGCTGGTTTAATTTAGGGAGGCCTCCTTTCTTGAAGAGGTGACATCTAATTAGAAACCCACGAAATAAAAGAGTTAGTCATGAATGTGAAGGAAGAAAGGGTTGCTAACAGGAGGAACAGAAGAGGAAAGCCTTCAGACAGGAGTGTGTTTGAGGGATTAGTGTTTTGGGAGCTGAGAAGGAAGGAATAGAGTGGTAGCAGATGAGCTTGAAAGTAGAGCTCAGTGCCTGAACATAGAGCACCTTCAGTGATCTGGGGATGGGTAACTTGAAAACACAAAACTCTAGAACAAAAAACCTTTTTTAGATCTATAAATCTGAGATAATGCATACTCAGAAGAAGGTATGGACTCTGTGTAACACTGATTTACTTTAAAAGATTCTGTTCAGATTGAGTGTAATGCAGTTTTTAGAAGACAAGCCAAGTATCTCTGTCAAAGCATTTAATGTCTCCTGTGTGGATTGCTAACGTTTTATTCTAATTATCTCATTTTTCTATCCTTTTTGCCTTGATTTTTAAAAAAAATCCATTTTGGGATATATGTATCTGGTAATATTGTAAATACAATAGTATTTTACTATTACATGCAAGGTGTATACCATTGTTAAAATGGATAGTTTCTGTTCAGTTCGCATAGCAATGCTTTCATGAAGTGTTTGGCGTCTGCTCTGTGATCAGCGCTGCTCAGTGAAGTTGTGTACAGTGTAATCAGATACCATAGGCATTCCAAAATATAGAATAAGTCAGTGTCATAGTTATATCATCACGATGTATTTTTGATATATATCTATAAACAAAAAGTGCCTTTTGCTTTTGTTTTCCACCAGGTGGAGCACTTGCATAATTTTATTTTGTTTCGGTTTTCCATGGGTTTCATTGATAGCATAATTGCCAAATGTAAGTATGTTTTTATTTATTTTTTTCCCATAATTTTATTGAGAAACAAATAGCAGTGAGATAGTTTCAAACCAAATTGGTAGGACAGTTTCAATAATTAACACATAGCATACATTCTTCCTAGTGGTTAATTGCTGTGTAAGTATGTTTTTAAAAAGATAATGTAATGAGATTTGTGGGAAAAGTGAAATAATGGTAACATATTAAATCTTTTTGTTTCAGACATTGCCACGGTTGTTGGTTACATAGTAGTCAGCCGTCCTTTCCTAGATTTATCTCACCCAAGACATCTCAAAAGTACACATTCAGAGCTTCTAGAGGTAAAGTAATAGTAACAGTAGAATGGAAACTTAAACTATTTTCACAAAGCTTACTTTTAATTCTAGAAATGTAAGTGAAAACTAATATTTATTTCTATTTAAGGATTACTACCAAAGTGGAAGAATGCTTTTGCGAATGTCTCAAGCTCTAGGTCGAATAGTTTTGGCTGGGCGTGAAATGACTAGATTGGCTGGGTAAGATTAGTAATAATGAACAATTGTAGAGAAACAATTTTTAAAATATGTTGTCCTTAATGATTGTGCCATGTTGAAGTTAAGATAAGGGGGCAGCATTTCTTATTGTATGAAACTGGTTTTGATAGAAAATTAAGGAACATGTTTTCTCTGCCAGTGAAGATTTCATGTTCCCTAAAGACAGCTGTTTTTAGCCTTATTTTAGAGGAGGGATTCTCAGATGTCTGTTTTATGGATATTGGCATTTGATACATTGGGAAATGATGCATAATGGCAATCTGTTCTTAATGTATAGAAATTTAAATTAATAACTTATTCCACCATTTTTAGATTAGATTCTTGATACCAGCTTCTTAGCAAAATAAAAGAACAGAGATGAGTTAATTTTGATGAAAGCACATGGGAAGTTAACTTGTGTGTATCTGAAGGTACATTTATAGATTGAGTAATGTTATGTGGTAATAACATTGTTTTTAGACCATGAAACAGAATTGGATTCTGTCTTATATCTGACAAAGTTAAAGGGGGGGAAGATTTAATTAGCTTACAGTTTGTAGAGGTTTTAGTCTATAATCAGCTGGCTCTAAGGCGTGGTGATATGGTAGACAGGTGTCATAGAGAAGAAACCATACATGGTGGGCAAAAGTCTCAAAAGCAACAAGAGATGACTATAGCTCTTTTTATCTCTTATCTCTTATCTAGGCTATTTAGTTCGGTTAATATTCACACCCTAAACCTTAATGCCCCTGATCTTAGTATTATACCATGAATCAGTCCTAGCTAGCTTCACATACTCTAGAGCTAGCCACTTTTAAAAAAGCTCCACCTATGACTGCATGCAGCTTTGGCAGGATTTTAAACATGTCATAACATTCTGCCCCTAGCGTCTGTCCCCCACTGACTTACATGCATCTCTTTATGTGAAAGGTAGTTAGTGTTTCTCTAAGGGTTGCTAAAGTCTTAACAGATTTAGGATTGTTGAAAATTTTAAGTCTAAAGTCTCCTGGGAGATTTAAGGCAAACTTAACTGTAAGCCCCTGTATAAATGAAAAGAAAGTTAAACACTTTTAACATCTAATGGCACAAGATAAATATTAATATTTTAAAAGGTATAAATAGACAGATATAAAGGAGTGGGGCCAAAGTAAGTCTAACATCCATCAGGGCAAACATTACGTCTTGTAGTTTTATGTGAAGCATCTGAGGCGATGTTTGGCATGATGTGAACTCAGAAGGTCTGAATGGCTCTGCCTGTATGGCGCTGTGGGTGGTTGTAGCTCTCATGGCTTCTCTCTTGGGCTGGCTCTGATTTCTCTTTGTAGTTATTTATTTATTTTTTTTTAGATGTTCTGTGTTTTTGGTTTTTTAAACTTTTGGGGTCTCTACTGCACCTTTGGCTCTCACGCACAGCTTTACACACTGCCCTCTCAAGGCCATGCTGTCTGGCCTCCTGTGCTTGCTTTTGAAATCTGAGTGGAAGCCTTTTTGATCCCATAATTCTTATGTTTTGCATGCACCTAAAACCAGTACCACATGGATAATGTCAAGGTCTGTTGTCAGCTGGGGCAGGCGCCAGCCTTTTTTTCTCTTGGGCGCATGGGGTAAGTGCCTATGTTGTAAATTTTGAGAAACAACTTTTATAGGCCACCACCATTTTGGAACGTGGTGTTTTTGTGCTCTCTTTTTAAAGCAGTGCCTTTTCTTTTTGCAGCTGTAAGGCTATAAAGGTGGGAGTTTTGCTGTTTTTGTGTGTTTTCAGGTTATTTTGTTATCTTTTTTGAAGTTTTGGGCTTTTTTTCTTTTTGTTAGTCTTTTTAGAGACCAGTTTTTTGGTTTTGATTTGTTTTATCTTTATAAGCTGCAAATGGGGTTTTTTGGTTTGTTTGTTTGGTTGGTTTTTGCCAGACTTACAATGTTTGAATCATTTTGTTGGACTCTTTGCTCTTGGTTCTCAACATAAATCTGGCTAAAAGCCCCCAGCATGCCACTGTCTCAACATTAGACTGTCTTGACATTTCTTTTGCAAAATTAGTCTACTGTCCTTAATCTTAGTCTTAGGCAAAATCTCTGGACACAAAATGCAGACAAACTTTCTGCCAATCCATAACATACCTTCTTTGGGATCTTAATAGCCAATGCAGTCCATCTCAGCAGAACTTCCCAAGCCTGGTCTTTACCAGCAGGATTTTTAAAATTAATTTCTGTTTGTGTCAGTCAGTCTGTCTTTCTGTCTTTCTTTCTGCCTGCCTGCCTGTCTGCTCGCCTACCTGCTCTGCTCTGCTCTGCTCTGCTCTGCTCTGCTCTGCTCTGCTCTGCTCTTCTCTTTTCTCTTCTCTTTCAACGAGTGATTAAACTTGAGACCTTGCACCTGCCAGGCAGGTGCTTATGCCTCAGAGCTATATCCCCAGCACCAGCAGCATTTTCTCAGCTTTCTGGCATTCTGAGGTCTGACCAAAATCTCCTATCAAGTATAGTCTCAGGCATTTCAGCTCTACTTTTTAGTTGGCATCTGTAAGCCTTTTCTAACTCTTCTTCCCAGAAGCCAGCTCTAAAGGCGCTTCAATAACATGGTCACAGCAACCCCACTTCTAGTACCAAATTCTGTTTTAGTTACTTTTCTTGTTGCTGAGACAAGAATAGTCAGTGCCCAAATTTAAAGGAAAAAAGATTTATTTAGCTTACAGTTTGTAGAGGTTTTAGTCCATAATCAGCTGGCTCGAAGGCAGGGTGGCATGGCATACAGGCATCTCAGTGTAGTAAAAGCAACGAGGCAGACAGGCTGACTGTAGCAAAAGCAACAAGGGAGGACTACAGCTCTTTTTATCCCTTATATTTTATCTAGGCAATTTAGGACAGGTAGTGCCCACATCCTTAATCATAGCCTCCTTGATCTTTTTTTTTTTTTTTTTTTTTTTTTTTTGGTGGAACCGACGATTGAGCTCAGGCCCTTGTGCTTGCTGAGGAGGCGCTTATTCACTGAGCCATCTCCTCATCCCCTTCCCTTGATCTTTGTATTGTACCATGAATCAATCCCAGCTTCACACACTCAGGATCTAGCCAGCTCTAAAGGAGCACCACTTATGAATGCATAAGGCTTTGGGGAGACATCTAAACATAAGCCATAACAAATACTGTATGTCAGTATTTCAGACTCTAATACAAAGGGTGGTTATGATATAAAAACATATAACTTAAAAACCATCATAAATTTCTGATTACATGAGAATATTTGGTGACTTAAGAGTTTTCATAGGTCTATGATCCATTGTCTGAGTTACTTTTCCTTGCTAGGACAAAATAGCTGACACCCACAACTTAAGGGAGGAATTCATTTTGGCTCACAGTTTCAAAAGTTTCAGTCCTGAGTTGGCAGGCTCAAAAGCAAAAGTAGCATAGAAGAAGAGCCTGCCAAAGAGGAAAGGAGTAAAGATGCTCATATCATGGTAGTTGGGAAGGAATGCGTGGGGGAGAACGTGTATCTTTTTAGGGCTTGCCTCCAGGCACCCACTTTAAAGTAGGGCCGAGCCCTTCTAGCAGGGCAGCTGTAAACCTATTGGTGGATCTACCCCATGGTAAGTATAGATGACCCAGGCACCTTCCAAAAGTACCTCTGAACACATGAGGAAGACACTTAAGGTCTAAACCATAGCATCTTCATGCTTTTTCTTTCTTGTTGTGGCGAAGTCTTCAAGGCTAGGTATCATGTAAATCATGATAAAGAGTCTTTCTCTTGAGAATGCTGACATTTTTTCTACTCAGTAACATTTTTCGGGCCGTTATAGTTTCTGGATGTGGAGTGAATCTGTTCCTTGACAAGGTTTCTTTTTTCTAAGCCACTTTTTTTTTTTTTTTCTAAATCACAATATTACATGTGGTTGATATATTAAAACTGTACATATTTAATGTGGGCAGCTTAATATGTGGATAAATTTTAATTTTTTTTGAACAATCTTATTTATGTGGTACAGGGTCTCACTGTAGAGCTGCGACTTATAGTGATCCTCCTGTCTGAGCACTGGGGTTCTAGGCATGTGCCACCACACCTGGTTTGGGGTTCCAGGGCCAGCATAGCATGTGGTACTGGGTATCAAACCCCAGTCCTTGCACTTGCCAGGCAGGCTTTTAGACTGCTAGCTCTTTCCCCGTCCTATGTGGACAACGTTTCATACCTGTGATACCGTCACTATCGTCAGGACCATAAACCTGTCCATCACATTTCAAGGTTTCTTTTCT
>NW_004524650.1:6072547-6075870 GCF_000260255.1 Octodon degus | reverse complement strand
AAAAAAAAAAAAAAAAAAACAAACCCAAAATCCCATTTTCTTCTGTGGCATAGAGTACTTTCTCATAATATCTTTAAACTCTCCAAACTCTTGTCCTTAGTTTTGATTTTTCTCTATTGCCCTTGTAATTTCCACTGAATAGAAAGAACTGTTTTACCCCCTTCAGAGTAAGAGAGAATACTTTTAACTCTTCCCTGTTCATAGGAAAGAAGCTGCATTTTTGCGTATGTTTTCTAAATTTCTTCCTCAGATAGAAAGACCAGCTTTTTACATGCCTTAAGCAGAAGCCTAGCAGTGTGCTTTCTGCGTCTGAGAATCTGCTAGCAATCATCTTTCAGTGGTGTCCATAAAATTTCCTTAAGAATTCTACCAGCAAGTAACCATCTTGTCCTGCCAATTTCTAAAATGTCATTTTTTTGAAGTGGGGGGTTCTCTGAAATTTCTTCCCTTATCCTTATGTTCTTACTCTATATCTGAAACAGTAAGAGAACATGTATATATTCTTATGAATAATTTATATTGATGTGACTTATTGGGGGGGTTGTACTGGGAATCAAACTCACACCTTCACCCTTGCCAGGCAGGTATGTGGTGTGACTTCTTATTAAAACCAAATTATAACTTTAGAAACTGCAGTTAAGTTTATATAAAATGAAAGCTTTAATAATGGAATGGAGTTGTCATTATAGTTTTTTTTTTCTTAAAATTTTAGTTTTACTGCTCGAATTACAGAATTAATGCAAGTACTGAAGGATTTAAATCAAGGCAAATATGAACGTACAATGGTTTCACAACAGGAAAGAGGTAAATACGAATATCACAGCTGGAGGTCACAATTTTACGCTTTTGTTGAAAGAGTGTGATGTTATCAGTTATTTTCCATTGAAGGTGTTGAAGAAGCACAGCTGAGTCCCTTGATACCTGGGGCTGGAGAAATCATCAATGCGGATAACATTATAAAGTAAGCATAGAGAAAGTTTCTTTAGCACCATTGACCTTCACGGTAGCCTTTCTCTTTAGGGTATTAATTATATTTAATGTAAAATTGCCTTTAAAAAATAGGTTTCAGATATCATTAACAAAATTTTTATAAGGTACAAAGTTTTTTAAGGTATAAAGTTTGATATTTTGATTTTATATACATTACAAAATGATCACCACATTCCAGCTGATCATCGATCATTTGTATATTGCTATCGTTTGTGTTGTGATGAGAATTGAAGCTCTCTCGGGAACTTTCAAGTACAGAATGTATTAGAGGTTGTCCCCTGCTGTACATTAGATCTCCAGAACTTACCCTGCATCGTGGCCAAACTTGAAACCTTTGGCCAACATTACCCCAACTGCCCCTCGCTTAGACCCTGACAGCCACATCCCAATCTCTGCTTCTGTGGATTTGACTGTTTTAGATTCCATATACAAGATTATGCATGGCTTTTCCTTTTGTGTCTTGCTCATTTTGCTCAGCATACTGTTCTTCAGCCCCCTCTAAAAAAATGGCTGGATATCCTTTTTAAAGGCTGTATAGTACTCTAGTTGTTTGTATGTTTATTCATGTGCTATTTTTCTTCATGTGATCAGTTGGACATTTAATTTTCATATCTTGCATTGGTGAGTCATAGAAGTGAAGATACCACTTTGAGAGATTGATTTTATTTTCTTTGCATAACTACCTGGAAATGGGATTGCCAGATGTAATTATCTTTAATTTTGAGAGTAACCTCCATACTGTTTTCCATAATGGCTATATTAATTCACATTATTACTGGCACTGTATGAGGGTTTATTATTTCTTCAGGTTGCTAACATTTACCTTTTATCTGATAATTTTCTTATCCTCCACATAATGTAATTAATAATCATTGCCATTTTGATTGGCATTTCTGTAGTGATTAGTGATACTAAGCACCTTTTCATATGCTTGCTGCCATTCAAATTTTTTCTTTTAGAAAATATTTATTTTACCAAGTATCTTTTACAAAGTACTTCTACAAAGTATCAGTGGCCCTTTGGCATTTTAAAGCATGTTATTTGTAAATTTCCTTAAAACTAGCTTCCTTATGTATTTTAAAGAATTATCTCTTTCTTCTTTCTTCTGTAGGTTTGATCATGTTCCTTTAGCAACACCAAATGGAGATATCTTGATCCGAGATCTTAGTTTTGAAGTAAGTTTCAAAATGGTCTTATAAAAGCTTATAGCATGTGGATATATTATGCGGATAAAACTGTATCATGCTGAGAGTGGAAACTGAAAAACTATTGTCTGAATGTTTCAGTGTTTTTTTTACATTCAATTTAGTCTCTGAATCCACAGAAGTGCTTTCAAAATTCTATCTTTGAACAACCTAGAAATTATTTTTCTTAGTCAACTGCACTTTAAAATTTCAAATACTACCACAATCTCAAAAGTATTTTTAAATGAGATTCATGCTCAGAAAATCATAGAAAGTATATTAATTTGAATTTCCAATATAGAATGAATAGTTAAACATACAAATAGAATTTTAACCTCTTTAAATAAAAAACACAATTTGATTTTTTATGTGTTTTGTGTTTTTATTCATTTTGTGGGTTACCAGAAATTGAAGTCGGGGCCCACCTTGCCAGGCAGGTGCTGTGCCACTGAGCTAAATGCCTCAGCTCCTGGTTTTTTATTGTTTTGACTATGCAGGAGGATTTATACCCATAAAAACAAGAGTACAGACTTTTCTTTTCGCTGCCAAACCAGTGGAAGAACAGAACAGCACCGCATCCTGTAAACAGCCATGTCACCATGCAGTCAGCGGCTCCAGCCGTGTGACAAGCGTGGCCTGATCCACTCTGTTCTCTTCATGAAATTGGGATCTGGTAGTCCATGTGCAAAAAGAAGGAAGATTGGGGCCGGGGAGATGGCTCAGTAGAATAAGTGCTTCCCTGGCAAGCACAAGGGCCTGAGTTCAATTCCCGGTTCTGCCAAAAAAAAAGAAGAAGAAGAAAAAGAAGAAGATGATGAATGTTTTTGTCTGACTTGTAATACTCTGGAAGATCTCAGGGTAACTGTGAAGTTTATTTATCTGTTGTGATCGTTGACATATTCGTCTTGTCCCACATTTTAGAGGGAAATCTTTCAGCTTCTCATTTAATAGCTGTTGGTTGTCATAAATGGCTTTTGTCAGATTGAGGTACAGTCCTGCTATTTCTCTTTTCTTCAAAGTTTTTAATCATGTTGGACTTTGTCAGAAGCTTTCTGTATTTTTTGACATGATCATGTGGCTTTTGTCCTTGCTTCTTTTTTTTTTTTTTTTTTTTTTACTGGGGATTGGACACAGGTTCTCATACCCATT
>NW_004524650.1:6044067-6072447 GCF_000260255.1 Octodon degus | reverse complement strand
AGAGGTGTGAGGTTCGAACTCCAGCAACCTGAGGCTGACAGCTTTGTGGAAGCAGCCACTTAAAGGCCTGAGCTAGGGCCAGGCCCCCTGTCCTTGCTTCTGTTCGTGTGATATGTTACATTTGTTGATTTGCAAACATTGAAGCATTATTGTATCCCTGGAATAAAACCTACTTGGTCATGATTTGTGATCCTTTTGATGATTTGTTGCATTCTGTTTGCCATTATCTTATTGAGGATTTTTGTATCTATGTTGATTAAGAGATTATTTTATAGTTTTCTTTCTTATTTGGGTCTTTGTCTGGTTTTGAGACCAGAGTGATACTGGTTTCCAGGAATGAGTTTGGAATTATTCTTTCTCTTTCAGTTTCATTAAAGAGTTTAGAGTATTGATGGTATAATATCCTTAAAGCTTCTTTAGAATTCAGCAGTCAATCCATTGGGTCTTGGGCTTTTCTTAGTTGGTAGGCTTTTAGTACTGTTTCAGCTTCAATGCTTATAACTGGACTGTTAAGAATTCTTACTTATCTTGGTTCAGTGTTGGTAATTCATATGTATCTAGAAACCTGTCCATTTCTTGAAAATTTCTAATATGTTAGAATACAGTTTTTTTTGGCTGACAAGATAGCTCAGTGGACTAAATGCCTGCTTAAGCAAATGTGGGGACCAGGGTTTGATCCCCTGCACCATGTGCCATGCTGACCCCACCCTCAGTTGCGCTGAGCCACCACAGAGTCCTTTTGTGGTGGTACACACCTATAATCCCAGTGCTGGGAAAGCTGAAAACAGGAAGCTCACTATGAGTCTGCATGTATAGTGAAATTCTGTCCAAATTCATTAAAAAAAAAAAAAGAAAGAAAAGAAATACAGTTGTTCATAGTAGTTACTAACCATCTTCTGGATTTGGTGGTGACTGTGATTTCACCTTTCTCATTCCTAGTTGCATTATTGTGAGTCTTTGCTTTGCCTCTTTTACTAAGTTTGGTTAAAAGTTTATCTATTGTTTATTCTTTCGAATAACCAGCTCTTTGATTTGTTGGTTCTTTATGTTTTTTGGCTCAATTTCATTAATTTTTCTTGTCTCAGTTTCATTAATTACTTCTCTGATCTTTATGATTTCCTTTGTTTTGTTTTTTGAGACAGTCTTGGCATGTAGTTTAGGCTGGCCTTGAGCTTACTATGTAGCCCAGGTTGGCCCCAAACTTGGGATGCTGTTCTTACTTCAGTTTCCCAGGTATTGGGATTATAGGCTCGTGCCACTATGCCAGGCAACTTATAACTTCCCTTCTTAAAGTAGGTTTGGGTTGGACTGTTGTTGCTCTTGTAATATCTGAAGGTTCATGAAGAGATTATTTATTTGAGCTTTCTCTGTTCTGTAATGTGAGCATTGACTGCAGTAACTTTCCCTCCCAGGACTGCTTGACTGTGTCCCATAGGTTCTGGTGTGTTGTACTGGCACTGGCATTTGATTTCAGAAAATGCTTAATTTTTCCCTTGAATTTCCTTTGTGATCCATTGAGTGTTTAATTAAGACTGTGTTACTGAGTTTTTAGGTATTTTAATATTTTCTGTGGATTCTTTTGTGATTGATTTCTAGTTTCAATACACAGTTGTCTGAAAAAAATATATCTGGTAATTCTGATTCTCTTGTATTTTTTTAAGCAAGCTCTGTGGACTAGTGTGTCGTCTATTTTGCCAAAGGTTCTGTATACTGCTGAGAAGAATAGAACACTGTTGATATGTATTAATTCCATTTGTTTTGGGGTGTAAGTTCAGGTCTGATATTTTCTTACTGATTTTTTTTTCATTGATATTTGACTTTGTGACAGTGGGGTATTGAGGTTACCCACTATGTGTTGGTGTTTATTTGATCTTTTATGTTCAGCAGTATTTGTTTTATAAAGTAAGGTGCTCCAATATTCAGTGCATATGTATGTATAATTATTATCTTTTCCTGTTAAGTTACTCCCTTAACTAATGTTAATCTTCTTTACTTCTTCTGATCAATTTTAGCTTTCAGTTTACTTTATCTGAGAATAACACTGCTTCTTTTCTGGGTCCTAGTGCCTCGAATGTCTTTTTTTTTTAACCTTCCTATCCTTGGCTTTTTAGTCTGTGCATTTCTTTTCAAATTAGATAATTTTTATGTGTGAGTGCAGGGTCTCAAAATTAGATGAATTTTTTGAATTGTTGAAATTTGGTTTTTGATTCAGTCCTCCAGTGTGTATCTTTTAATTGGGCAATTAAGGTCACTTGCATTGAGAATTATGACTGAAAACTATTGATTTTTCCTATCATTGTGGTCTTTATCTGTTGATAACTCCTTTACTGTTACTTTTTTTCCCTTTGTTATTAAGAGAAAAAAGCAATGATACAGAGTTTCTAAACAAGATAATAAATTAACAATGGTTAATATATTGATTTTTTTTAATTAGTTGCCTTAATGTGTTTACTCCAGCTAATTTTTTGGCTTTGTTGGCTTTATTACCACTATCTGATATTCTTGAGGTTTTTGTTTTTTAAGTGTTGGTTTGGTGTTCTTATATCTCTTAAGGTATTTCTTTTTAAATCTTTCACTTTTTTATGTATTTGGTGCAGGGTCTCACTAGGCAGCTCAGACTCGCCGTAATCTTCCTGTCTCAGCCTTCCCAGCGCTGGGACTATAAGGCCTGAGACAGCACGTCTAGTTTTGGTGGCCAGCACTGCATGCCTGGAGTTCCAGGGCCAGTGCCATGGATCAAACCTGGGTCCTTGCACTTGCCAGGCAGGCACTTATACCCCTGTGCTATCTCTCCATCCTCTTAACATATTCTTTGTTGTTGAATGGCCTTATTTTTTCCATCAGTTCTGAAAGACAGTTTTGAAAGGTAGTCTGGGTTGGAAGTTGTTTACTTTTAGGGTTTGAAAGACTCCAAGCTCTCCTGGCCTTTAAAGTTTGTGTTTATAAGTCTACTGTAGTGCTAATGGTTTATCTTTATCAGTAATTCTTTGTTTTTCTTTGATTCTATGGTTCTGTCCATGGTTTTGAGTAAGATGTGTAGTGGGGAGCTTCTTTTTTTCATCATAGTTGGTGTTCTGTAAGCCTTACTTACCCGTATTTTGAAGTCTTTCTTCATACTTGGAAATATTTTAATGATTTCTATAAGCAGATTTTTAAAATTCCATGTATGCTGTCTTCTAACTTTACTCTGATGCCAATTAACTTTAGCTTAGTCATCTTAGCATCATCTGCCATCTGTAGCCCAGCCTATGATTTTGTGTTGTGCTCTGTTCTGCTGAGGGCTGTCTCTCTGGCTTCAGACCTTTTGGTCTACGGTTTGAGTTTCCTTTCTATCTTTTTCTAACTCACAGTATTTTATGTAAAACTTGGCTTTCCTCTGTCTTTCCATTTTTCTTAACATTGCCTTTCTTTATTTGGCAACCATCCTTTAATTCTTTGTAATCACTAGTTTTCTGTCCATCTTGCTGCATTTTAAATTGAGGTTGCTTTCTCTTCGTAAGAGAGTCATAATTAAGCAGAGTTGTTCACCAAAAAATAAAGGTTTACTACTATATGATTTACTTGGTTTTTAAATTTTGTTTTCAGTTACATTGTAACCAAATACTGTAGCTAACCTTTTGTGGAGTGCTGGGAATGTCTCTCACTCACAAGCACTTACCTAGTATGCAGGAGGCCTTGGGTTGGATTCTAAGCAGAACAAAATAACAACTTCTTTTGGTTAAGATATTTCACATTTTTTCTTTTATAAACTCCTTGCAAGGCATATTTGTCTATTTACATATTCTTTTTTTAGGTGTTTAGAAATAACAGTTTGGAAACCATAGAACAGGATTAACAACTTAAGTTTTTACCTTTTCGTTAAGGAATATTTACAATAATGTTTAAAGAACCTAAGAAGTCATTATGAAAAATATGTTTTTGTGTAATCTTCATTTTACATAGATCACATTTATATGTAGAATTTTGTG
Source organism: Octodon degus (assembly GCF_000260255.1). Lineage (NCBI taxonomy): Eukaryota > Metazoa > Chordata > Mammalia > Rodentia > Octodontidae > Octodon > Octodon degus. The sequence goes on along the minus strand of NW_004524650.1, from coordinate 6,068,479 downwards.
ACAATTTATTGTAAATTCATAGGAAATAAGATTTTTTTTGTGTGTGCTGGGACTCGAGCTCAGGACCTTATGCTTGCTAGGCATGCACTGTGTCACTGAACTATATTCTCAGCTTCTTGGAAATAGGGTTTTTTAAGGAGTATTATTTAGGGGGAAGATTTTTATTAGTAAAACTTTGGTCATCTAAAGGACTCATTGACCAGTAAAACATTTTAAGAGCCCGAAAATGTGCTACTATGGTCTAAATTTTCAGTGAAAGTTATCTGTGAGTTTTAATCTTAATTTAAATCCCTAAAATAAGTCTGTAAATCTTTAATATGGGAATATTATCATTGTACTACTGTGGCTAATGTCATAATTGGAACATTTTGCCCAATGCTACCAAAAGCCTTGGAGTGAAGTTAATGATGGAGCTAAGATGTTTGAGGTTAAGGATTTCAGTTAGGGGTGGGGATTTAGCTCAGTGGTAAAAGGCTTATCTAGCAAGTGGGAGGCCCTGGGTTCAGTGCTCAGCAGCAAAAAATTATTATAGAATTTCAGTAAGTTTATTTATGTACATTTTTGCATTTTTTGGAGTGTTTCCTGATACCTTACAATTAACATGAAGAGGTATCATTACAGGCAGGATTATTGATGCTAATATAAACCACAGTGAATAATTGAAGGCAAATATATGGCTTATAAACACACACAGTATAGTATATAAGTAAAATGCAGTAGGGAATCATGTAATTAATAATTTTAACCCCAGGAGCTCCAAGGGATGTCATTATTATAGTAAAATGTAATTATTTTATATAACCTTTCACTATCAGGTATGTTCAGGATATATACAGTTTTTCAGGATAAAGAACTATTAGCTTGTTTAGAAAGAGTCCCCTCAAGATGATTAATTTATCAAAAAAAGATCATTCATCTGGAAAAGTCATTTAGAATAGTTCATTGTAGATACACAAGTGAATTGTGTTGTTTTATTATAAATCCAGTATGTAGTAGGCTGGAGTGTCTCAGTCTTTAGACTAATTTTTTTAATTTTAAAAAATTGGGACAAGCTATGGCATACATTTTATCATTTAAAATGTACAGTTCAGTGGCTTTCACACATTTACATCTTTATACAGACATCATCACTGGCGGGTTTTGGAACATTTTCACTGTCCCAAATAAAAACTCTCCACTCACTAAACAATAATACTCTTACTCCTTTCTCCTCAGCCCTTAGTAATATATTCTATTTTCTGTCTCAGTGAATTTGATTGTTCTGTGTACCTCATATAATGAAGCCATGCAATCTTTGTCCTTTTGTATCTGGTTTATTTCTCTTGGCATAATATTTTCAAGATTTATTCATATTGTATCAGGTACCAGAAATTCCATTCTTTTTTAAGATTAAATATTAGTCCATTGTGTGTGTGCTAGTCAGCTTTCTGTTACTATATGAGTACCTGACAAAATCAACTTACACAGAGAAAAGATTAATTTTGGCCTGCAGTGTTGGTGGTTCCCATCTGGTACATGGTGGGAGTGGCGCCGTTATCCAGTGTTGGGAACCACAGGGCAACCCAGGCCTGCTTACAGTGACCCGAAGACCCTACACTGGGCCTCACCTTTTAAGTTTTCACCGCCTGCCGATAGTGCCACCCAAGCCTCTCTCACATGGATCTCTGGGGACGTCGGGATCAAGACTGTAGCGGTGTGCACGTAACACATTCTGTCTATTCATCTGCTAGAGCTGCTTCCACTTCCCTAGCATTTATTGGCTCTTGTAACTAATGCTGATGACTTTCTGCTTCATCACAGTAAAAATGAAAGTCATTTTGGTGGTTTTCAAAGCCCTGTAGGATTTGCCTGTTGCTGGTCCATCTTTCAACTCTGAGTTGTGTTCTTACTGGTATTCTTTCTTCTTGTTTTTGAAAAGGATAAGGTACCTTCCTGCATCAGTGTCTTGCAACCAGATTTTTGTGGGTGAAGATGGGGCTGGAATAGTTTTCCTCCAGATAAATTCATTTTGTTTTGGTCTCTTATTTACAAATGTGTCCATGTTGCCTACAACGGATCTTGGCACTGGATTCTATAAGTATTCACTGAATGAGATGATAGAAATCTAAGGCTCACCCATGTAGTTAAAAACTTCATCAAAAACAAGCCGCACAGATGGGCAACACATTGTTCTCTAATATCTTCTTTCCTGTTGTGCTGTATTGGTGTTTAATGTAAGCTAGTAATATAACCTAGATTTTCTGATTATTTTTTTCCTGAGGTAATTTGACACTTAAAAGACCATAAGCCTCGAATGTAACTGATAGGTTTTCAACAGTGTTGCAGCAAAGAAACAGGCAGAAGGAAAAAGGAGAAGGAGCTTTATTATAAAAGGAAAGGGGCTTCGTTATCTTAGAGGACACAGAGAGAATTTAGGAAGATAAAGAATTCTCTGGATTGGAACAAAGAGGGGGGTTGAGGCTTTTATGGCCTTTTGCTGAGGGTGGGGTGGAGGGGGAGGTTTAGATAGTTATGAGGAGCTGATTGGGGCCTTCCCTGAGGTGGTGGAAAAGGTACTGCACCCTGGGCTGAGGTGGAGAAGAAGGGGGGAGGTGTTGTCTGGGAAGATGAGCTGTTGTTTTAAGGGCTTCAGCCATATTGGATGACCATCATAATTATTCAGCAATTCATACTAGGGCCATAACCTATCAGTAACCACTCCTTACATTTTGTAATTTATGTTTTTGCAGAACAACTTATTGGCACCTGTATATATTTATGAACATATACTCGATCCAGCTTTTCTAACCTTTAAGACTTCATAGAAATAATTGTTCATTATTGTATAAATTTGTTTGCCAATACAGGTTCACTGCAGTCTTATTTCAAACAGCAAAACAAAATGCAGATGAGTAAAAGTTTTAACCAAAGAAGGATATTTTAAAAATTATGGTAGAGACTTCATTGGAGACTAGGAAAGTTCTCACAGAGGAGGGGAAGGCAGTGTTAAAGGGGTAGGTTTAATCAGACTGTTATGTGCAGATATCAAAATGCCACCATAAAACCATTATTTTGTGTAACATACCCTAATAGTTATGCTTCATTCATAATCTAAATATAGGGCCGGGGAGATGGCTCAGTGGAATAAGCGCTTCCCTGGCAAGTGCAAGGGCCTGAGCTCAACCCCCGGTTCCTGAGGGAAAAAAAAAAAAGTGAATAGAGGCATAATCTAAATATACTACTCTAAGGGAATATCTGCTATACTGTCTGGTAGCAAAGGCAAGTGTAGAACAGTCCGTATATGTTTCAGACTTTTAACAGAAGACTGTGGTCCATGCATCTTTATTATTTTTATGCATTCTTGAAGACTTTTTAGAGCTTTGGCTCTTTGTGTTCTGATTCAGATTAAGTTGAATAATATCAATCAATTATGTTTTTTAAGGGCCAGCCAAATAGCTCAGCGGACTAAAGCACCTGCTTAGGCAGAGTGCAGTGGCTGGGGCTTGATCCCCAGCATACCATGCCGGCCCCACCCCCGGGGTGCGCTGAGATGGTGACTGAGACCAGGCGTGGTGGTGTGCGCCTATAATCCCAGTGCTTGGGAGGCTAATAACAGGAGTATCATTTCGAGTCTAATCTATGCAGTCAGACCCTGGAGACCCTGTACTAAAAAGAAAACAATGATTTTTAAATTTAAAAAAGAGACTAAAAATTGAAAATAAACTCAGAGGTCCCTCACAATTTCTTTTACTGCTCTACCTGATGTCATATTTACAGACAAAATAGAAAACTTAGAATTAGGAAGGGGCTGTTTAGGTTTAGAAATGTTCATTGCATGATTTATTGAATTCATGGACTAATTTTCTTTCAGGTTAGATCTGGGGCCAATGTTCTAATTTGTGGTCCAAATGGCTGTGGGAAGAGTTCTCTTTTCCGTGTTCTTGGTGAAGTATGTATAAATAGGTTTCCAAATTTTGTGTTCTTATTTTTCACTGTTGTTTACTTCCTTGTGAATCTCACAATTCTTCCCTCCTTTTCTTTTCAGTTATGGCCTTTGTTTGGGGGACGTTTAACTAAACCTGAAAGAGGGAAGTTATTTTATGTTCCCCAGGTAAGACTTTGTTGGAGTGTTTTGTAATTTCTGAAGATCTCTTTTTTTAAAACTTTTAATGACTTTTGCTGTGTTACTCTCAGAGACCTTATATGACCCTTGGAACACTTCGAGACCAAGTAATATATCCAGATGGAAAAGAAGATCAGAAAAAGAAGGGGATATCTGACCTCGTAAGGGAATGTTCACTTCCTTAGATGTACTAAAAATGCTCCATTTCAAATTCTTTATCTGAATCAGTTAAATATTTTAAATGCCGGGTAGTTTATCCTAACCCGTTAAGCCTTCTCAAAACATTAATTATAACTTTCCATGTTGAGATAAGGTGATAGCCATTTGGCTTAAATATTACTTATTGAGTGTTTAACTTTCTTTATACTACTGTTTTGTTTTCGTATCACTCTCATCTTTTGATTATTGACAATAGTTATTCTCTTTAAGCTACTAGACATACTTTTCAAAAATTAATATAGACAGGGCTACTTTTGTGCCACATTATTTTCTGCAAAATAGCTCTTTAAGTGGTATTTGCAATGAAAGTATAAAAGTTAAAGTTTAAAAAATAAAGCAAGATAGGGATATTGGCTCATAATAAGTTTGATTTTGTTTTTGTTTCCTGAAAGGTACTGAAAGAGTACTTGGACAACGTGCAGCTGGGCCACATCCTTGAACGAGAAGGAGGCTGGGACAGTGTGCAGGACTGGATGGATGTACTCAGTGGAGGAGAAAAGCAGAGAATGGCGGTAAGTAAATTCTAAAGCCTTCTCTGAAATGCAGCTGCTTAAAGTCACTCATAGAGTCCAGCATTTTGGTTAATCAAAACACAGAGATTCATCCTTTATGTTCCTTTATGTTACAGTATGGATTAGTTTGGTAATAAAAGTTCTTAGCAGTGTTTAACTTACATGTAAATTGGAATTCTGAAAAATTAATTCATAATACCACCATACTTGTGAAAGGAAATCCTTCAAATCAAGATATACACTTTCAATCCATTTTTATAAAGGTTGGAGGAAGCCAGTGCGTTGGCTCTGGGGTATACGGTAACCCTGGTTGTATTATAAGCCTTGCTCAGTTGCTTTTTTCGGCAAACATCTTTTGTCTCTTTCAAGCTGTTCTTACTAAAGTAACTGAAGGTAGTATTGGGGAAGGTAGATAAAGAGTGTATGTGTTCATTTGCCTGTTCTTTCAGGGTATTTTTGTGGGGGACTGAAAATTGTCAAAGTAAAAGATGGGGAAAAAGAAGACACAATATTTAGGAAAAACATAAGCACATAAAAAAAAATCTGTAAGAGTGAAATTGGTTTAAAATAAGTCAACCTAGGGCCGGCCAAATAGCTCTGCGGATTAAAGAGCCTGCTTAGGCAGATGCAGGGGCTGGGAGTTTGATCCCTGGGCCTGCTGTCCCGGCCGTGCCCACAGGGCGCTGAGAGGATGAGATGATTGAGACTGGGCTTGGCAGCATGCACCTGTAATCCCAGCACTTGGGAGGCTATAAACAGGAGACTCACTATGAGTCCTATCTATGCAGTGAGGCCCCATAGACCCGGTCCTAAATACAAAATAATAATAATAATAGTAATAATTATAATTATAAAACAAGTCTACCAGAGGAACTTTTGGGAAGAAGAGTCAGGATTTAAATGAAGGACATGAAAGGGAAAGAGTAACTTCAATATAGGGAGGTCCAGTCAACAGTGTCAGCAGAAATGTAGGGAAATAAAATTAACTGCAACAGTGATAACCTTAATTATACAAAATAATGGTTTTATGGTGGCATTTTGATACCTGCACATAACACAGACTAGGATCTTCTTAGTTTGAATCATGAAAAATGATATATGATAGAAAGGTTGACAGTTCTACAAAAATACTAATGAATATTAGACCCTGACACCAGAGATACTACTACTTTTAACATTTTAGTGCTTTAATTTTTTTCAATAATTATTTGTTTTCCCTTCAGTTGATAATTATTCTCCTTCTTTCCTGTTACTGAGCTTTCTAAAATATTCTCCTTTCCTTGTTCCCTTCTGACTATGCCTCTTTTTCTGTCCAGGATAGAGGCACACTTCCCATCCTGGCATTTAGTAGATATGCAGAGATGTTCTGAAGGGTGACAGATAGATCCTGTCCCTTTTCCTGCCTTTTATTTCTTTACATTACCTAAACCTTAACCAAAGAGTATCTATTTGCCTTGGCATTTTTCTTTTGAGGCTTCTGAACACAGCTGAAAAGAATGATAGCCCCACACATGCCGCCACACACTCACGCTTTCAGACTTGGGAGGGCTTAGGGATTGGCTTGGCTTACTTCAGTCATCTTACTTTATTTTTATCTCATTGAAAACTACCAACTTCTACCCTGCTACTTACTCTACCACTCTGAGCAGAATAACTCATTTGGTATTTATTAACTTACTTATGCATTTGGTATAGAGTCTCGCTGTGTAGCTCTGACATAGTGATCCTCCTGTTTCAGCATCTGTAGCACTGGGATTACAGGCATGCACCACCACACCCAGTTTGTGTGCCAGGCACTGTGTGCCCAGGATTCTGGGGATCTAACTGGGGTCCTTGCATTTGCTAGGCATGCACTTAGTAGACTGCTGAGCTATCTCTGTGGCCCTCACTTGATACTTAAAGAAGAAAAGGTGTTATTTCAGTTATATAATAGCTAATTTTTTATTACTTGATACACAGTAGGCAATTTGCCAAGCATATTGCGCAGGTTGTCTTGTTTAATCTTTATTGTAGTCCTATGAGATAAGAACTGTGAATGCTCACTGTGTAGAGGAAATTGAATGGCTAAGTAGCCCACCAAGAGTGAAGGATGTCAGCTTATTGCGTGTAGGCACAGTATGATTCCAGTGTTCGTCTACTTCCTCCTTTTACAGGCTTCTAGTAATAGCTGACAACATAGTAATAAGAGAGACATGCTGAGAGCATTTCCACATAAGGTGCATGAAGAGTGCAGTGAGCAGCACAGAGAAGGGGCGTGACCGTGCCTTTGAGCGCACTTGCCTTGGACTGTCCATCCTGCGCTGCTTCCGCCGCGGTGGAGGACCTGGTGTCCTTCTTGGGAAGGGCTTCTCCGTCGGTTTTCATGGATTCTTTGTCTTCCAACTTTATCACATCCCTTCCCTTCAGTTTTGTGCCTTCCTTTAGCTTCCATCTGAATCTAACTTTTTTAGCCCTTCTGTTTCAAAAAGACATTTTCAGGTGACTTGATATAAAAAGCAAACTCTTAACATCTCCTGTGACCTGTACCTTTTTGTTTTCTGCAGAGTTGAATTTGATAGTATATATTTGCTGCTTCCCCTCCCTTACCTCAGACAAATAACATTTGAACCCCAAGAAAGCTGTTTAGTTGTTCATTTATCAGATAGCCAAATGTTACCCATATATAAGTAGCGATAAAATCATGGTCTCTACCTTTGTGAGTCTTACAGCCTTGTGACTAGAAAACTGCAGACACACACCTCACCATATATGCAGGACTACACTGACATAAGGGACCCAGGCAGATAGGAACGCATGGATCAGGGATGCCAGTCTGAGATGACATTTAGTAGAAATTGGAAATATGTAAGACGCAAAGGCATGCATTTGGGACATATGGAAAGAATGATGTAGTTCTTGAAGAATTGTAAGCCACCGTGAAGTTCCCTAATTGACATTTCTGACAGAATCTGTGTAGAAGAGCAAAGATTATGTACAAGACTAAAATTTATGGTTATCCAGGCTTGAGATGAGTGTGCCCTGGGCTAAGGGCATGGTTATAGACATGAGAAAAAGTGGGTAGACTTTAAACTTTTGCTTACTTGAGTGGACTAAAAGAGGGTGTCTCAGTTACTCTTCTTTCATTGCTGGACAAATACCTGACACCCAAAATGAAGGAAGGAAAGGTTTCTGTAGCTCACAGTTAGTGGAGGTTTCAGTTCATACTCAGCTGACTCCAAGGGAGAGTGGCACATGGCATAGAGCAGCCGTCCATGGCAGCAGCAAAGAGTGAACGAGCAAAGGGAGAAGCAGCAGCTCAGCTTCTAGAGTTTTTTTTGTTTTTTTTTTTTTTTTTTTTTTGTGGAACCAGGGATTGAACTTGGGCCCTCGCGCTTGCCAAGGAAGCACTTATTCCACTGAGCCATCTCCCTGGCCCCGCAGCTCAGCTTCTAGGAAGCCTCTCTCCCCTCTGTACTTTGCAATGCAGGTTACCTGCCCCAGGGTGGGTGCAGCACTCACACTCACAATAATCAGTTACAAACTCCAGAAGCCACCCCATAACTACATGAGGCTTTGGGGGGACAACTAGACACAAACCATAACAGGGGGCAGCATTAAGTAAGAGGAAGAGAAGCAAGGACCAAGGAGTACTCCCACTAGCTTGAGTGATTAACACTTTGGTAGTGCCAGTTTCTAAAATGGTGATTAGGGGAGGAATGGATTTTAGAGAGAAAATCTAGAACATGCCTCTGAGTTTTAAGCTTTTAAAGCCTGAAAACCGTATGAGATATCCAAATAGAAAAGTCAAATGGGAATTTATATATATATATGTCAATCTGGAAAATGAAAGAAGTATGAATAAGAGATAAATATTGGGAACTTTTAGAATGTAAATAATCTTTGAGATCATCCATCAGTCATAAAGTACAGGCCAAAGAGAAGGGGAACTGTCAGGTAACTCTAAGGACCTCCCACATTAATGGTTAAGTAGAAGAGAAAGTCTTAGAAAGAAACTGAGAAAAAGCAGCCTCGGAAGTACAAGGTCTCTCAGCAGTTTGGCGGTCCCCTTCTGAAGAAGGAAGGAGTGTTTTCTGAGTAGAACACTGCAGAGAGGAGATGGTAGGTGGGTGGGAACACATTGCTGGCGTTGCAGCCTGGGGACAGCCGGGCACAGTGAGAAGCTGGGATAAGGAGAGTCAGTGCATGTGCTTTCCAGAGAGTAAAATACATATGGAAAGTAAATATGTGGCATTCCTGATAATCAAAGAAAAGTGAACGCTCAAACTTCTGATGTTAAACTTTATGAAATGAACATGTCCAACATTAACAAGAGAATAGTAATTGCACTAAAAAATTAATACAAATGAAAGTGGTATCATTACTTAAGCAACAAAATATTTAGAAATAAAGACCTATAGCCATCATCTGAATTCTAAGATTGGATTAAAATACATACCCTCTAATCTTGTTTGCTTAGTGAAGTTTAACACTATTTTAAAACAACTTCATCTCACATCCCTTTTGTTTTAATCTGAGCTGTAAGTATTTTCCACATATTGTATTTTCCCCTTTGTTTGGGAGGACAAGAAAAACAGGTTTGTATTATTTCTATTTCTGGGGAGTAGAGTTTTTTTTCTTTTAAAATTAATTTTTGTTCTTTCAACTTTTAGTTTTTATTAATACATGTTTGCAGTACGTAATAATTACATTCATGATTTTTATCTTTTTTCATTGGTAATTAGTCCCTGTACATGACACGTTTCAATTCTTTTCCCCTTCCTGCCACCTTCCTTTTATTTTGTCAGCATCAGATTCAGTTGTTTATCCTGTGAGTCATTATACAGTTAATTATCATGTATGAGTCAAGGTAAATTGACTTTTGGGTATGATGTCCATATTGGATAAGATCCAACATGATGTCCGTGTTGGATAACAATCTTTTTCTCTTTTTTTTCCTACTATCTCTCTTTTATTTCATACTTCATTTATATTTTGAGATTTTCATATAAGACAAACCATATGCTGTTTAAGCTTGTGCATCTTATTTATTTCACTTAATATTATGGTCTAGTTTCTGTAGTTCGGCTTTACAAGACTGCAAAATATAGATTTCAATATGGTGAGTTTATCTTATTTATTTTAGGTCTGTTTGTATTTATAGAAAGTATTTCTTTTTATGTTTCAGATGGCAAGATTATTTTATCACAAGCCCCAGTTTGCCATTTTGGATGAATGCACAAGCGCAGTCAGTGTGGACGTAGAAGGCTACATTTACAGCCACTGTCGCAAGGTGAGAGTGGCAGGTTCTCAGAGGGGTGTGTCCTTCTTGCCGTTCACCCTGTGTTCAAACAGGTTTCTATCTCGAGAGAAGATTCCAAGTTATTAAGTTAGAAAGTTAATGCCAGAAGATAAGTTCTTGTTTTAATAAAGATTTTAAACTGGCAATTAATAGATAGAAGTAAAAGAAAATGAATTGCTAGTGCATTCTGTGCCTCATCCTCCTCGGCCATTTCATAGATGTGAAACAAATATTTCAATTTATTTACCATTTAATTCATTAGTTAGAGTTCATAAACTTTTTTCCCCATTATCTAATCATTTTTTGTCTTTTTAGTCAGGAAAATTCAATAGTAATCGTTTGGCATTTAAAGTTTATCCATTATAAGACTGTGCGTGGTGGCGTGCACCTGTAATCCCAGCACTTGGGAGGCTGAAAACAAGAGGATCACTATGAGTGTGATCTGTGTAGTGAGATGCTGTAGATCCTGCACTACATACATTTTTAAAAACCCTATCCATTGTATTCTTTGGCCTGGGAAGTATTTTATCAAACTTCTTTCAGTAGACAAGTGTGCTGCTGCCTCCATTGACATTCTCATAGACGTTCACTGATCTCAGTTGCTTTTATGTATTATTTATTTTTTTAGTTAAGAGATTGTCACTGCAGTCTATATATACTCTTGTTAAATTCTGAGAACAAGAAATATCCTAGTCATTTAGGTAGAGGAATGTTTTAATATTTTACACTTTTGGGGGAAGTTTGCAGTAAATATGAAAGGTCATGGTTCATATGTGTGTATGTTGCATAATGTACGTATGAAATGAGTTCCTAACTCGGAATGTGGTGGCCGACCTGCCACACCAGCATGACTCCAGAAGCTTGTAAGAGATGCTCAGGCTCTGGGCCCTGCTAAGTTAGAGACTGCACGAACAAATTCCCAGGCAATATTAAATGCACATAAGAGTGAAAAGCCCTGGTAAAAGAATGAAAGAATTCATTTGGTTCATTCTTTTTTTGATTTGTTCATTTTGGTTTTAAATTGTATAGGCATTAGAGATATTTATAGAAGTCCCTTATGTATAAAATCATGGAGTCTGTATTTAATCAGTTTAGAAGCTTTTCATCAGTAATTTTGACGTGTGATTTCCTTGTATAAAGTGTGATCAGAAAATATGAATGTTTAAAAATGAAATTTATTAAAGTAGAGGACATATTGCAAGTAACCTTCCACAAAATACTTCCCATCACTTTAAACACAATTATCCCATCAATCTTGCTGCTCTCAGAAACAGTTCAAAAGTTATCTTTCATAACTGTTCTTTCAAAGCTACATCACTGTTCTGAATCATCACAATGTTTATAGCAATTTTTGTCAAATAAAAACATTACAATGTATTCTAACCCATGTAAGCCTGTGAATCTGGCACTGTGCAAATTCCGGCTATTTCCCAAGGTTGAAATGACCATACAAGATAAGCATTTTGAAATCCATTCCAGATATTGAGGCACAACTAAAGACATGAAAGAGGACTTACAGAACTTCAGAAGTGGTGAGAACAGTGGGTCGAGTGTGTTCAAAGTGAGAGCGAGGTCTGGCCAAATAGCTCAGAGGATTAAAGCGCCTGCAAGGGCCTGGGGTTCGCTTTCCAGGCCTACTGGGCCGGCCCCACCCCTGGTATGCACTGAGACAGCAATTGAGACTGGACATGGTGGGGCAGACCTGTAATCTTAGCTCTTGGGAGGCTGTAAGCAGGCAGATCACTACGACTCCAATCTAGTAGTGAGACCCTGAACACCCTGTAGCCCTCCCTAAAATACCAAAAAAAAAAAAAAAATGAGGGTGAGTATTTTGATGGGGATTAATGACAGTGTATTTTTTACTATAATACATTTGTAGGCATTCACCTTACTTTTGATCACATTGTAGATGTTTAGGCTGTACATAAAATTCTATAGTCTATAAACACAGATTTCATTTAAAGGAAGAAAATGTAATATGGACCCCAGTGACCACTTAAATTACAATACTCTAGTAGCACTTAAATATAAAGGAACAGAAACTTAGCGCTCTTATATATGTATAAAACCAGTGTACATTTATAAATTTACATTTACAAACAAAATTTAAAACACAATTTAGGGATTAGGAATCTAGCAGAGTGGTAGAGCACTGACCCAGCATGTTCAAGGCCCTGGATACAATCCTTAGTATTGCAAAAAATACAAATTCTCTTTATAATCCAGGCATGATGGCACAGGCATATAATCAACATTCTGCAAGACTGAAGCAGAAGGATCACAAATTTGAGCCCAGCCTGGGCAATGTAACAGTTTAGTGAGACTGTGTCTCAAAATAAAAATACATAAATGAAAGGGGTTAGGGATATAGCTCCGTCTGAAAGGCTTGGGTTATACCCCCATCCCACAATTTAGAATATGTAGCATTGAAGAGACCTATATGATGCCCTATTGCTTAAACTAAGCCACTGGCATGGGATTTAAATATGGAAAGATAAAATCTGAGGCTCAGATCTTACAGTTTACTTTTGTATTTTGACTTAAGTAATTCTAAAGTGAAGAATGTCTCCATTAATATTAGAGATCTAATTCACTTATTATAGAAGCATGAGCTGAAAAGTAGTGAGCCTTCAAAAATCAGATAATCGTTGTACAGTTGAAATGTGCATTTTATTAATGCTAGTAATATCTTACTGTGCAGCTCCTAACCGGTTTTCACAAGGAAACCAAACTTACAACACATTTTAAGTTTTAAGTGATACCACTTTGTGCCAGCGGAAGTACAGGCACGGGCACAGATCTGGGTACTGAAATCTCATGGTGCTTAGGCTAATTTTTTAGAATTATCAAAATAAAAATAAAGTTCAGAAATCATGATAGAAATCTGCTGGAAACTGTAAGCATGCATTTGATGGTCTTGAGAAACAGCGATGTGGAGTGGGGTCTTGCACAGTCAGCTCTGCTGGCGTTTTGGCTGGGGAGCCCTTAGGTACGTGGCGGGGGGTGTCCCGCCCAATGCAGTCTGCTTGGCAGCATCTCCAGCCTCTACATTTTGATGGCAGTTGTGCTCTCAGGTTGGGACAGTGAGCCAAGTGCACTCTGAGGGACAACGTCATCTGTTAGCTGACAGCCACTGATTCAGAGCAGCTGCAGCTGTATCTATTTTCCTGAAACGTTAAAATGCGGAACTAAAAATCGTAATTTGTAATCTGAAACCTAGAAAGCCCCTAAAACTGAAAGATTTTTCATAATTTTGTAACAATCTTGTTGGATAATAAGACCTGACCTAACAAAAGATACTGAAACTCTGTATTTGTCTGACTTAATGTTAGAGTTCGTTTATGTTGCTGCAGAAACATTCTTGGTTTAATTTCAGGATTTTGCTACTGAACCTTCAGATGCTAAATAAACTTTTCCAAGATCTAAATTCTGGAACACGTTTGAAAACAAGACTTTCCAGTAGGATATTATGGCCTATTTGAGAAGCGATTTGACCATAGACAGAGTAATAGTGATTTCCTGATTTTGTCCTTTTGTTATTTTTATTGTACTTGGTTTATCTTTTCATGTATTTTTACCATAAGTGGGAAATATTTTCTGTTTTCTCCAAAACAATATACTCCATAGTAGTTCCTATTAGTTTTTATTATGTGGTCAGTGGCCCATACTTTCCACTATCAGAAACATTTGTCACCAGTGGTAATTATTGTTTCACTTTGACAGGAGCGCCCAAAGACAGCTATTGTATCAGCTTAATGCACATATGCAATTTTAGTTTTGACCGATTCTTGATTTAAGCCTAAACTTTTTGCCTTGCGATAGGTCGGCATCACCCTCTTCACTGTGTCACATAGAAAATCTCTTTGGAAACACCATGAGGTTTGTACTTCTTATGTGTGTGTCTGGTAAAAGTTTGTTTTATTAAATGTATGAATTCAAGTGAATATGATTTAGATTTCATGGTAAATAGTCTCTTGTATACCTTAAGGAGAAAAGATGAAATTAATCTTTAAAAAATACAGTAGAACTTTCTTAAACATTATTGTATTTGTCAGTGTTGACTGCTACAATTCATTTGTCAGTGTTGACTGCTACAATTCATGTAAATAGTCTGTAGTTATACATCAGACATGTTGGAGAACCAGTTAGTGGTTCTATAATTTTATAAATGACCATTGTGTAATTGATAAGATTAGCCTTATACTGTCATAGATATAACTTCAGTAAACTTTTCTTTGTATTAACAGAGGGAATAAAGTCCAGAGGAGAATGTCAAAGTTTAGGAGCCTTTAGTAGCAGTCAGCGCAACAAAGGGAAGATTTTGCTGTAGTACAGTGTAAGTGAGGGCTCCTTAGGTAGCCACGTAGTACAGAGACAGTGTAGAGCCAGGTGAACAGAGGGTTTAGTTCTTTTGGGGTCTAGCTGTGCCATTTTCAGTATGGCAGTTATTTTTCCCTCATGTAAAATGCTTAAAATCTGAAAGAAAATTCAGTTTAATCCACTTTACCCCTTCTGCCCTGTCCCCCTTTCCTTCCCCCGCTTCCTTCGTCTTCTGTCCTTTCTTGACTTCCTTCCTAAGTAACACAGAAATTTTACGTAAAAGAGAAGGTTTGAAGAACATTAGAACAAATAGTGAAGGCATCTTGTCCTGTAGCATACATGCCTGATTGTCTTTTTTAATGGGGACAGGGACTAGCGTTGAATGTCACAAGGGATGCAGATTACTGTCTTTACCATCAAGAGCCCTATGATTTAGATAATAATGTACAAGTGATAGGCTTCTTTTATAATACAGTTATTGATCCTTGTTTTTCTGTTTCATGGATTATCCTGATGATCAGAGGAAGTGTGTCTATATGAAATACTTCATAAAGCCATGGCTTTTAAAGATAGCTTTTATTATTTTATGGCATTTTATAATTTGTTCATTCATTAATTAAATGAGAAATTGGTAACTAGAAATCAGAGAAGTTTAAAATATCCAAGTCTTTATGTTTTTGGACATTCACAAACATTACAGTTACAGGACAGCGAAAGGCCTTAGCTTTCACATTTACTCTTTTAAAGGCATAAACACACAACAAGATAAACAACAAGCTAATGATGTGAGGGGGCAAAGACCTGGAATATTAAGGGCCAGAATAGCCAAGGAATAGTAATATGGAAAAACATAAGTCTTATGTCAGTAAAGTCACTATATAAAAACAAGGCTTTATGACTACTATCCTAACTGTCTTCAGAGTACGTTATATAAGTACATTATATACCATAGTTCTTTTTCTTATTTTAGTGAAAAAAAAAGCACCTTTAAATTAGAGTGTCTTAACTGACATAGGAAGGGACTGGGGAAATAGCTCAGTGGAATAAGTGCTTGCCTGGCAAGCGCAATGTCCTGAGTTCAATCCCTGGTACCACAAAAAACAAAAAAACAACAACAAAAAAACCCCAAACTGATCTAGTCTGGCATATTGAACTTCCCAAGATTTGGCACAAGTCCATCTACCTGTAACTGAGGTGGTTGGTCCTCAGCTTAACAGAAGCATTCTGATTTGTGGGATGCATATGGATTTGGTTTCTAAAAAGAATGAGAAGCCTGTATATCATTCTTGTAAAGGGAAATACTAAGATAATGCTTAATGGGTTTTTTTCTCCTTCTTTCCCGTAGTACTACCTGCACATGGATGGCAGAGGCAATTATGAATTCAAACAGATCACAGAAGATACAGTTGAGTTTGGCTCTTAGAGAAGTCCAGAGAACTGTACCTACTTCAGTGAAATAAAATAATAGCGGAAAACATTTAGAAATATGAAATACATTGTAAAAAAATGAACTTTTTTTAAAAAAACAAATTAACTAAATAATTGAGAACATGTTAAAACATTTACTATTATATAGGATATTGCTAATTGTGTATATGTTGGTTTAATTATTAATATGTACTAAGAATGTCCTTATTCTTGTGGTTAAAAACCTGCCTAAATTAAATTGGGCTTAAATCAGTGTAACCTGATTCATCCTGGGATGTAAACCATTTGAAGTCAGCTAATTTGACTTCTGTGGCTCTTATCTTTTCCTTCAATGAAGAACCCTATTTAAAACTGGGGTTATTACTTGTCCTGTTCTAACAAAACAGTCTTGAGTTTCATTTTCTTGTGTCCCATGGTAGTGGGAACCAAACAAATCATAATCTAGTATTTAGACTGTATAACATCTTTGCTTAATAGCATTTATTACGCAGTGGCCTGTTTCTTTAGCTGCTGCAGTTTTACTCATTCCTTATATATGCCTTGGGGTGCATTTGACTCCAAGAAAGTCATTTGGATTTCCTTAGCTGAATAATAAATGTACTCCTCAGTCAGCAGGGTTGAGTTGTTTTGATGATTCTCTGTGGTGATGTAATGAAAGTATAAGTGCAGTCTTGCTTAGAAGGGATGGTCACTTCATGTCGTGCCTAGGCTTCCCCGGGTCTGGGATACTACAACATAAAGTCAAAGTCTTATGAGAGTTTTAGATTTTGTGAAAGAACTGGGCAGAGTTCTGTCTCAGAACCTCCTCCATTAGAAATGTGTGGGTGGTATGGTTTAAATTCCAGACAAGCCATAGGAACGTGCTACAGGAAGCCTTGCACGGGGTATGCAGTGTTACTGCCGTCTTTGATTGTGATTATGTTTTTAAAAATGTTAAAAAGTATTAGGCACATGGGTAGATTATGTTGCCAAGGCACTGATTTATCTCCGTGAATCTTGAATAACTTTTTTATATTTGGGTTATCATGTTGAACCAATCTAAAAAAAAAAATCGATTTCAGCTTACCAAACCACCACCAGTGACAGCATGTTTTTTTTGTACAAGAAGAATTGAATCAGAATATAATCAATAAGTTAGATAGGAAATCAGTTTTATTAAGCTGAGATCCAGAAAGGGGCATTTTATATTCTTATTTCTGCATAACTAGTTTTGTTTTTGCAGAATTAACTAAGAATCACTGGCTACCGAAGTAAAGGCATTGTACTGATTCCATAATACATAACATTCAATTTTTATTACTTCTCTCTGGCAAAATTGTATACTTATTTTCTGTTCAGATTAAACAAAATCAGATACTCTATATAAACTTGGCTTGTTTTTTTTTAATTCTGATATCTACATAATAAGTTATTTATACATAGTTCATATAATCTTGACTTGAAAAATATAAAAATTCACATACAGAAATGTTTACCACCTAGTGTCTCTAAAAAGACTTTATGAAATGTAGCTTTTAAGTGAATGAATTTCTCTTTTAGGAAAGCGCAGGCTGGGTATGATGGTATACACCTGTACTCCCAGCACTTGTAAGGCTGAGGCAGGAGGATTGCTGCAAGTTAAAGGCCAGCCCGGGCTGCAAAGTCAGTTCAAGGCCACCCTGAACTGCATAGCAGGATCTTGACTGGAAAAAAAAAAAAAAGAAAGAAAGCTTACTAAAATCTTCATTGGACATCACAAGTACTCACCACATAATCAGAAAACCTTAAAAGATTTTATTATTGGGGAGATAGCTCAGCGGCATAAGCACTTGATTGGCAAATGCAAGGTCCCAACATCAATTACCAGTACAGCCAAAAAAAAAAAAAAAGAGAGAGAGAGAGACATTATCATGGGAAACATTTTAAGAAATGAAATTGTATATTTACAGATTTTCAGGTTACCCTAAACCAGCTAATGAAGCATACCTCCTTCCTAATTTCTTCTCTAATGGATTCTTGCCTTAAAAAAAAAATGGGGTGTGTGTGTTTAATTTAACTACTATTAAGATACTTCACCATTTGAAAAGAAGATCCTACTGAAGAGTCACAGTACTCGTTCATGTAAGGAGGGTTTGCGAGCCCTGCAGCAATCCACTGTTTTCAGAATATGACTGTAGCACATCTTTCTTTACTTCATCACTCTGGACATCTTCCACAAACTACACCGGAAAATCTGAGACTATTCATAAAGAATAAGAAATTTAATCTGTGGCCAGCATTCTATAAGCCAAAATGCATCTAAATCATAAGTTTCTACTTTTATATAACAGGTATTATATTAGCTTTCCGGTTGCTAGGACACAGTGCCCAGCGTGCACAGGTTAAAGGAGGAGAGGTTTATTCTGGCTCACGGTTTCAGCAGATTCAGTCCACACTTCATCTTCTCTACAGTACAGTGTGTGGGAGCCTGAAGAGGAGGAGTGAGTGGTCGGCCATGGAGGCCGTGAGCCAGAGAGGAAGGGCAGAACTGGGGACGAGAACACCCCTTGCACATCACACTCCCAGTGACTCGCCTCTTCCAGACAGGCTGCAGTCTGGGACAGCACAGCCAGTCCTGAACTCATCAGCGGACTAAGGAACAAAACACCCCATGATCCCCTTACCTTCCAGAAGCCCAGCCTCTGAGTGTGAGACTTTTTGAAGACATGAGATCTAATCTATCCCAGTGTGTGACAGCTCTGTTGCTTTGCTGTGCGTGGCTAGAGTAAACACCAGTTTACTAGTTTGCTTCTTTCCTCTTCTCCTAATTACTATTTGCCTTAAAATTAGTGATCATAGCCACTGTCGTTTCCTCAGGTAATTTTTTTTAACCTTTAAACTTTGCTTAAATCATAATTTGTGCCTAAAAGCAGAGTGAATTTTCTTTTTCTATCGATGGACTTTTAACATTTTAATTATTGTTATTATTATTTTTATTTTTTGGTGGAACCGGGGATTGAACTCAGACCCTTGCGCTTGCCAGAGAAGCGCTTATTCTACTGAGCCATCTCCCTAGCCCCTAACATCTTAATTATAGGAATTAAATTAGTTTTCCTTTGCAAAAGATTGTTTTCTAATTTTTTAAATGAACATATTTGTGAGGGGCTGGCAAGATAGATCAGCACACTTACGCACCTGCTTAGGGACTGCAGTACGAACACGGCACTACATGCCACACCAGCCCCGCCACAGGGCAGGCTGAGCTGGGCAGAGTCCAGGAGTCGTGGGACACCCCATAATCCAGTGCTCAGGAGGCTGAAAGCAGGAGGATCACTGTGAGTCTGAGCTGCGTAGTAAGACCCTGCAACAACCAAATGTATAATAAATAAACATTGTGTATATGTTACTTTTTAAAGGAACAAACAACAGTTGACCCTCACCCCTCAAGGGAACCATTTGCACTGTTAACTAGGACAATTCTTATTCTTAAAATAATATGTCTCTAATATTATGCTTATTGATAGCAATTTTAAACATTCCCTGCTACTTGTATTCTTGGTGCATTCTTCCCATAGAGTTCAGTCATTTTTATAACTTTGTAAACACTATTACAGTGTAGTATATGTTCAGAAAAGATCATAAACTTAAGCTCAGTGAGTTCTTAAGAAAATGTGTATGTTAATAATCATCTCAGTCAAGAAATAGAACATTATTACACTGCAAAAGCCTCTTTTGCATCTTTTTTTTTCAATTAGGATTATCAGAGAGTAGAAATTCCTTTGTAAAAAACTGTGGTCTTGTCCTGTCTTTTTTTTTTTTTTTTTTTGTCAGAACTGGGGATTGAACTCAGACTCTTGCGCTTGCCAGGGAAGTGCTTATTCAACTGAGCCATCTCACTGGCCCCCTGTCTTGTCTTTTCTATCAAAGGTTCTAAATAGGAGCAACTCCACCTTCCACTGTAGCTGCCCCTGGGCTGTCCTCTCCCACCCATTACATCAGGGCTACAGTTATAGTTACAAAAGAAATGTATGCTTGGCTTTTGCTACAGCCCAGGACAACCAGATCCTGCCCCACCACGCTTTTAGCAGCACTGCCCAGCAACCTTCAAACCCTCCTTATACCACCTAGATTAGGATAGATTGTGAAGCTTCAGCCCAGCCAAGGGGAAAGGTTGGCTGCTTCACACTGTTAGGCTGTGAAAGGAACCAGCTGCTACCTCTCTGTGCTTGCTCCGTAGCTTTAGGGTATAGGCGGCACCCTAAAGAAATAAACTTGCCTTGTGAGATTTCCCTTCGTGTCTGAGTGGCTTATTTCCACGTGGACAAATTGAGTGGCTTTTGCCAACACTTCCCAGGCAACACCTCCAGAAGGGGTCACTAATCAGAGTGTGTACTAATGGGCTTTGGGCTAGTCGTCCTGGTCCCTTGGGAAGAAGTATGAGACAACCTCTGTCCTGTCTATAGGCCATTTCTGCAACCAATAGGATGCAAAAGTCTTAAATTGTTTTAACAATCAGTTTACTTTCAGAGAAATATGTAATATTATTATGTATTGTTCACTGCAGACCTGAGTGGAGAATGGTATTTCTTTTCTTTCCTATAGAATTTGATTACCTTTTAAAATCTTGTGACTGGTGATGCTATCAGCTGATCAAGACATTAGCCTTATGTTGAGTGCTCACTGGGTCTCGTGTCCTTCTGTGTCTGATTTACTCTCTGTACTGTTGTATGTCATACAGTAGTTCCTTTTTTGTGTGTGGTACTGGGGATGGAACTCAGGACCTTGTGCTTGCCAGGTGCTTATTTTACTGAGCTATCTCCCCCATACAGTGCTTCCTGAAAAGCATTCATGGGAGGCAAGAAGTTTTGTATGTCTGAAAATACCTCACTCAGTTATACTTGTTCCAAGTTTAGCTCTTATCCAGTTTGTTACTGAGAAGGCTCAGTATTGTTTCCTTTCTTCTGTCCCTTCTTACCTTGGCGTCTCCTCCCCTTCCTTGTTATGTCCTGTGAATTAAAACATTTTAAGATTTCATAATGTCTTTATCTTGGAAGTCTTAGGAAGGAAAGGAAAAAGATGTTTCTTTTTTATCTGGAAGAACATGGACTTTAAAGTTAGTATTTTCTCCCAAAGATTGCTTATTTTAGGATTAGAGATTTAAATGATGCTAGTCTTTTTAAAAATATACTGTATGTTGACTTGTTTCACTGTTTTAACCAAATGACCGACCTTGATGCCAGAGCCCACCCAGTATTCCAAATCTTAGCCAACGCACACTGACCTCTGCGTTTTCTGTGCCCAGAAGTATTCTTTGATGTGCACAGTCCCTCTTTCTGGAACATTCGCATACTCGTCCCCACCCTTCAGCTGAGGTTTTCGAAAACCTCCAAGTTGGCCCCCCTGTGAGCTCCCGTACTTTGCATTCCCTGTTTGGACATGTGTGTGCTATCATCATGATGTGTGTGGCGCTTAAGGTTAGTTGTGTCAGCCTGATAGGCCTGGGGACCACGCAGGGGATTAGCACACGTGCTTCTGGGGTGTTCTGCTGGGTAGCGGAGGCGTGGCCTTGTTGCTGCTTCTGTGGTCCCCGGCCCTTTCCTGCCTCGCGCTGTTCCCCTTGCTTTCCAGCTGCCGATGAACTAGGGGGTTTTGTTCTCCCATGTCCTTTTGCCATAATTTTTTTGCTTTGGAGCCAGCAGATCACAGGCTGAATTTAGTGAAACTGGCCTAAATTAAACTTGAAGTTGTACCTGTCAATTATTCTGTCAAAGTGACAGGAAAGCTGACTAATACAACATGTTTGATATTTTACCCTACAAATACGTACATGCCACAAGAGCTGAGATTATATTTGTCATATCTTAATAAAATACAGCCTGTATATGATAGAATAAAGTAATGAATGCATTCAAATGCATAAGTGTGGTTTTTGCCAAGAAATCACAATGTATAAATGAGGCTATTCTGTACAATACAAGAAATGAAGGGTGGAAGTAAGGAGTTAGGAGGGTGTGGTGGCACTCCAACAAAGGAATGCTCCCATGTGGGAGCACGTGAACAGTTTTGGGGGACAGATATGCAGGAGCGTGAGACATGGATCTGAGGAATCAAAGAAGGAAGCTGTTGGTCTACCAGAAGCTGTGGCTTAGGGCAAAGGTCCTCAAAGTATTGTCTCTGAAATGTGTAATGCTTGCAACCCAACCAGGACTCCCTTTTATCTTTGGTATGCATTAACAACTTGCTGGCACTCAAGTTCAATAAATGGCATCTTCTTGTCAAGTCTGCACAGTTCTGTTTTTGGCAAGGCATCTGTCTCCCTTGCCATCCCACTCCCTGCCTGCCCTTGTGCAGGAAGTCAGCAGTAGAGTGCCAGGTGGTTGAGGAAAGTACAGGGAGCAGGTTCTCAGCCTTCAGTGTACACAGTCCTATGGGAAGGGAGCTTCTGAGCTGTAGGTCTGGGTGGGTCCCAAGAAATGCCGCTTCTGATCAGCTTTCGAATGATGCTAAAGTGGCTGCCTTCAGAGCACATTTTAAGTCGCAGGACTGAGGAGTGGACCTTTAGAAAGACCATCACAGGTAAAGCTGTGGAAACCTGAAGTTTTCTGGTTTAGTTACTCCAGATAGATTTTTGGTCATGTTACTTAATTCATAATCATTTACAGATGCAGTATTTTGGTTCTTACTTACGATTCCCTTACACCTTTTATAATCCAGTCCATGAACTAATGGCCAAGCTGTCTAACCTTCTCAAGGCCTGAAGATGGCGCTACAAACTTACTGAGAAAAGACATGTCCTTTCTCTGCCTTGCAGTGTACCCAGAGAAGACAAAATACTTTGTGGATGAGCATAGATCTTTTCTTTGTTGGTAGTTTTTGGAAATCAGGCTAGATAAGATTGTCATGTCAGGGAATTTAAGGCTCTTTTAGATCTCTATTTTTAAAGCTCATTAAATTTTGTATATTTAAAGTTAATTGCAGTTTCACAATTCCTGAAACTTTTTAGTATTTTTTCTCTGAGAATTTTTTTAAAAAAAACTTTTTAAAAAATGTATTGACTCTATTTAATGACAAAGAGTTTAGGTTACAAAGGGATAAAGATCTTGCAACCACCAGTTATCTCACATAACAGACCCATGTGACAAAACTTCCTGGGGACTGCAGAGTAAATAAAAGAACCAACTCTTTAATTCATTGATTCTTTGTGCTCTTAATCTCGATTTTATTAATTTCTGCTCTTATTTTTATATCTTTCTTGTAGTAGCTTTAGGTTTGGATTGTCCTGTTTTCCTAGTACCTTCAAGCGCATTACTAGCTTATCTGGGCTGCTCTGGTTTGTGACGCACCCTTTGTCTCTGCCTTGGCATTGCATGTGATCCCATGAACTGTCTTAATTTTTTCCTTGATTTCTTCTGTGAAGGAGAATTGATCCTCTATATAGCAGACAAAAATAACTCCACCAGAAGACTCCTAGAACTACTAAACAAAGTGGCAGGATACAAAATCAGCGCACAAAAATTGATAGCATTTCTCTAGCAATAATGAATCCACAGAGAAAGAAATTAGGAAAACAATACCATTCATAACAGCTTCAAGAACAATTACTTAGGAATGAACCGAACAATGAAATTGCAAGACCTTTGTTGTCCCGAACCAGCGGGTCAGTCAACGAAGGTCACCTGGGGGAGGAGCGGGGAATTGAAGAGGGGACAAAGGACAGGAGACGCGAGAAATGGAGGCAAGACAAAGGTTCTGATCAAGCCTCATTTATTTAGGGGAGGTTCTGGGTATATATAGGGGGTGATGGAATGAGGAAGTCTCTGCTCTTGGGGTCAGCAGGTATCTAGGCAACGGGGAGGGTGCAACCCCTAGGGCATAGCACGTGATTCCCAGGGAATGGGCAAGGTGAGAAGGGCCATAAACTTGACTCAGCAGGGGAATAGAATGGATATTGGTTAATGGCCTCCAACAGATCCCCCTTTACTTTTATATATATATAAAATATGGCTTTTGTAGATGGCTGATTCCCTTGAGGGGTCAGTGCCTGTCTTAGGTCGAGGCGTCCTCTACACGGACCCATCTCAAACCTTACCCGTCATAGGATACTAGGACGGCAGAAGGTCCCGTTCCTGTCTTAGGCGGCGAGTGGTGTCTCGTGTATGCCCCTCATTATCTGTCTCTGGCTAGCCTGACCATCTCACCAAGGGTGGGAGAACTAAGAGGTCTCTGGACCTTCATCATCATAAGCTGTTTGTATTCCAGCGCAGTTTTCCCTTTTAGCCATCTCAAGCCTGTGATAATGGACCTGTATAGGTTGCATTTTAATGGCATCCAATTGTTTTTTAATGAAAGTCATCAGCCTATTGAAAAGACAAAGTCCTATTGATAAAAATATTAATAATCATCAAAAAAGGAAAAAGGGAACAGCTGTTCATTTAAAGACACACAAACACATAGACACACAAACACATTGACACATAAAGCCCTTAAAAAAAATCGAGTGCACTCAAATATTTGGCCAAATTAAATTATAGTAACTATATTACAAGATTTACAAATTTTATAAGTAGACTAGTCAGATTTTGTTATTTGTCAATT
>NW_004524650.1:6034482-6038369 GCF_000260255.1 Octodon degus | reverse complement strand
CATGGGCAAACTTATTTAATATATTCAAAATATTGACACAAATCCTTAATTTTAACCTTTACTCCTCGCGCCTTTAATGCTTTACTCAAACTTTCTATATATCTCATTCACTTAATGCCTGCCCATTGTCAAGGGAAAGGGGAAAGGGGTGCCGACCGCTTACCGAGGTTCAGATGTCGCAGCAGGCAACTACAGCGCAGACCTCTTCTCTCTTTTGCCTCTTTTACTCTCTTGCCGGCTCTCTCTTTTACTGGCTTTCTCTTGCGCGCACTCTCTCGGACGGTTCTGTCACTGAATCCTCCGTACCAGATGCCCCACGTTGGGTGCCACTTGTCCCGAACCAGCGGGTCAGTCAACGAAGGTCACCTGGGGGAGGAGCGGGGAATTGAAGAGGGGACAAAGGACAGGAGACGCGAGAAATGGAGGCAAGACAAAGATTCTGACCATGCCTCATTTATTTAGGGGAGGTTCTGGGTATATATAGGGGGTGATGGAATGAGGAAGTCTCGGCTCTTGGGGGTCAGCAGGTATCTAGGCAACGGGGAGGGTGCAACCCCTGGGGCATAGCACGTGATTCCCAGGGAATGGGCAAGGTGAGAAGGGCCATAAACTTGACTCAGCAGAGGAATAGAATGGATATCGATTAATGGCCTCCAACACTTTGTAATGAAAATTATAGCACTTTGGAAAAAAAGAGATTGAGAAAGATATAAGAAAATGGAAAATATTTGCTCTTTCTGGATAGGCAGAACTAACATTATCAAAATAGCTATATTTCCAAAACTTACATATAGATTTAATATAACTCCATTTGCAATACCAGTATTATCCTAAAAGAGAGAAAATAATCCTGAAATTCATAAGGGAATCAGAAGACACCTAGAATAGCAAAAGTAATCCTAGGCTGCAGAACAAAGCAGGGGGCATCACAATCCAAATTCAAACTATGTCCCCACACTATTGTCATAAAAGCAGTATGGTATTGGCACCACAGGCAAATTAATGGAACAGAAGAGTCTCATATATCTTGCTATGTACTAAACTAAAATAAAAATGAATAAAAGATCTAAATATTAAAACAATCTACTGAAAGGTAAAATCTTGAAGATGTAAGCATAGGCAGGATTTTCTGAACGGAACTCCACTTGCATAAGAAATAGCATCAAGAATCAACAAATAGAATTATATTAAATTAAAAAGCTTTTTCATGGTAAAAAGAAACAACAGAGTAAAGAAACAACCTATAAAATGGGGAAAAATTTTGTAGTTACTGCTTGGACAAAGGACAAGTATGTAGAATACATAAAGAACTCAAAAATAAACCCCCAAAATAAGATACAATCAAAACATGGGCAACTGAAATGAACAGACACTTTCCAGAAGAAGTACAAATGAAGAGCCACCCAAATAGCTCAGCAGATGAAAGCACCTGCAAGTAGGCGCAGGGGCCAGGGGTTCCGTCCCCGGGCCTGCCGTGCCAGCCCCGCCCCTGGGGCACGCTGAGACAGCAATTGAGGCTGGGCGTGGTGGCATGTCTATAATCCCGGCTCTTGGGAGGCTGTAAACAGGCAGATCACTATGAGTCCAATCTAGTGGTGAGACCCTGAACACCCTGTAGACCCTTCCAATTAAAAAAAAAAATACAAATGATCCCTAACTATATGAAAAACTGTTCAGTATCTCTGGCCATTAAGAAACTGAAAATTAAAGCAACTCTAAGATTCTATTTTGCCTTGTAAAGAATAACTATCATCAAGAAAGCAGATAATAACAAATGCAGGCAGAGTTGTCAGGAAAATGAGCTTTTCTACATTGTGGGTGGGAATGTAAACTTGTAAAACCACTGTGGGCACCAGGATGGAGATTCTTTGGAAAAACAAAATCTAGACATTTTACTCAATCCAGATAATCTGCTTCTAGGAATCGTCCTCAGAGTTAGAGACAGCAAAACATGCACACTCATGTTTATAGCAGTACGACTAATAACAGCTAATTCTCAGAAATGACCTACATGGCCATCAACAGCTAAATGCATCTTTTAAAAGTGTGGCATTTGTGCATAATGGAGTGCTACTCTTTTTTTTTCCTTCCTGCCTCAGGTTTATTTGTACAAAGAGCACGGGAGGACACCAGACTCCCCCCAGGTGGCACTCTAGGGGTCACACCAGTCCTCCTGTTTGTACATCAGCAGATAAGAGACTTTTACTGTGGAGACTTCACAGGGGCCTGGGCACCTTTGGGGGCATGGGAACCTTTGGGAGCCTTGGCTGGAGCAGCAGCTGGAGCCTGGACCTTGGCTGGAGCCTGGGCCTTTGGCCAGCAAGGCCTGAGACCCTTGACAGTGTGGGCACACTTTCCAAGCTTGGGGTGGGCAATATAGGCAAGTTGAGCGAGCCTGCGGCTTACTCCCTTTGGGATGATCTTGGGCTTGACCTCCTGGGGCTTGACGAGGGCCTTGGTAGCCTCGGCGCGTGCGCTCATGGCCTTGGCATTGTTTGCTTGCATCTTCTTGAAACCCTTCTTGTTGCGCTTCTTGGCAAAACACATGTTCCTAAGGAACTTGAGATCTACCATCTTCAGAGATTCGTGTCTTTGTGACCAAGGTTTCTTGATGCCATTTCTGTGCCATTTTCAGAACTGGTTGTGTGTGGTGTGGTCTTAGATTTGACCATAACTACATTGTAAACCACAGCTGCCAAGCATCTGGAACTGGAAGAAGAAAAAAAAAAAAGTACTCTATTTTTTATTTATTTATTTTTTTGGTATTTTTTAGGGAAGGGTCTATGGGGTGTTCAGGGTCTCACTACTAAAATGGACTCATAGTGATCCACCTGCTTACAGTCTCCCAAAAGCTGGGATTACAGGTGTGCACCACCACGCCCAGTCTCAATTGCGTTTCAGGGTGTCCCAGGGGCAGGCCCGACACCTGCTTGCAGGAGCTTTAATCCGCTGAGCTATTTGGCTGGCCCAAGCTACTTTACGTGAAAGGATAAATTTTAGTCCCTGTAAGAAAATGGATATGCCTTGAGACCTTAACATTAAGTGAAATAAATGAGACACAGAAGCTTAAATACTGCATAGCTTCTTATATGAAACATTCAGAATTATTATTCATAAATAAAATAAAAGATGGTAAGAAACAGGATGATAAATTTGCTATTGGAAAGGAGACCAAGTTGAATGGAGGGGGGAGGCAGTGAAAGGGACGGGAGGCAGTGAAAGGCCGTAAAAAGAATTAAGATGTGTTTTTACATGTAGCAACTCTCCAGAATGAATGTAGTCATTATATACTGCAAACATGTACTAATAATAATAAAAAAGAAAAGATGAATTGGAAGAAAGTATAACTCAATAAATAAAATGTTATGATTTTCTACTACTTTGATATGAATGATTTTTAAATCCCCCCCCTTTTTTTTTTGGTTGAAATGGTGGGATGATATCCTTTGAAATATCAATCTATTTTTTTTTCCCCTAATCCAACTTTACTCTTGACTCTAGTCTTAACTTGGCCTGCTCAGCAGTCCTGTGATCATTGTCTTAGGAAGGGATTTGGTAGCTCACAGCAGAATCTTCTCTTTCAGACAGCCTGAACAGGCAGGACTAGTACATAGGTGAGAGATTTACAAGAGACCATGCTGACATGTAAGAATGGGGTTCCCCTATCCCTACACCCAAGCCCACAGCTTCAAACTAAAATAGGATTTCCTAAGCAGAGGGAAAGGTAGTGAATTAGAGAGAGATAGAGGGCAGAAACAGTGGTATGAGGATTGTGGAATTTGACACAACTCCAAGGAAAATAGGGATGCCCAGGAAAATGACCAAATTTCTCTGGGTGGTTCCTATCATTTGTTAGAAAGGGAACCTAAATTAAAAACCAAATATAT
>NW_004524650.1:6024621-6034382 GCF_000260255.1 Octodon degus | reverse complement strand
AAACTCAGGCCCTTGCACTTGCCAGGCAAGTGCTTATTCTATTGAGCTATCTCCCCGGCCCCAAAACCAAATATTATAGAAATGAAGTATATCACAATTATTATGTGCCTGGGCTGTGTGCTCATACTGTACTGATAGGGAGGCCTTATGTAGAGGGTTCTGAAGACATACGGCTGTAAAGGTGTAAAGTCCTGAAGACATACGGTTAAATAGCAAGATGAAGGTCTGGGCAAGTCGCCTGGGGTGCCAGGTCACCCGTGTTGAGTAGCCTTTTGATCCTCACATGCCCATGGTCGTCACCAAGAAGATAGACCCTCTCCTCTGAAAGCTGGGGAGGCCTTGGGAAGCAGGATCAGTGAGGGCTCACACCCAACTCTTCTTGAAGGTTTTGTGAATCCCCATGTTCTCACATGGTCACAGGGCTCCCAGAGAGAGCTGGCGGAAAAGCCCATGGAAGACTTCGCTTGGTGTCTAGTATAGGCTGTGGCATTGCTTTTTTGTCAACAAGGTTTGAAGACAAGAGAAAAGCTGTCGCAGTAAAGAAGAGTGCGGGCAGGCTCAAATCTGCCAGCACCTCTACATGTGTCCACGTATAACCATGCTCACCTTTTAATGGTTGCTGCTCTACTCCTGACATTCAAATCTCATGTCTGCTTCTCTTTTTGTAACTGAGAGGATCTTGGAAGTTTAGGATTTTTTTTCCTAAAGATAAGATGTTTCAGGAATGGGGAGATAGCTCAGCAGCATAAGCGCTGGCCTGGCAAATACCAGGCCCTGAGTTCCATCCTCAGCCCCCCCAAAAAAGATATTTATCCAAAATTCTTCATGCTCAGAGCATAAGCTACCACCTCCTCCTCTCTTGAGCTCAGATGGATGAACAGGAAACACACCCTGTCAGGAACTAACATTGTTGGATGCTACAGTCTCTGTTGGTTCCAGGCTCTTTCTGTTCCACCCAAGAAACTGACTAGGACAATCAATGAACAGGAAAGTGTTTATTTTAAAATGAAAGAAGAAAAGGGAACTTTTATTTAAAATAAAAAAAAAAGGAAAAGGAAAAGATGAAGAAAATGAAATGTATAAAAAGTAAAATCCCACCCTGAGCCCAGGACTGGCCACTGCTGTAGCAGTAAGATGGCTCAGGAGTCGCTGCCCCCATGACCGCCCAGATCTGGTCCGTGGAGGCCCGCCTTGTGCATGCCACTCAGCTCTGACAGGTCACATTCTGTTGTTCGGCCTACGTGCCAGCTCAGGTCACATCCTTTTTATGGCCTCTGTGTGGCCTTCTGTAGTTGCCAGCTTGTGTCCTGTTTTGGCCAGCCTGCCAAGCCCTACTCTCCTGGCTCACTAGCACATCTAGGAGGGTCACGCAAATGCTGGCCCCAGAGGGTTGCATTCCAATTACTGTTCCATGATGGAGGGAAGGCGTCAGGGAATTCACATGAATGAAAAAAACAGTGTGAGAATTTCCTTGTCTGCTGTCTCATTGTGTTTCTGTCTTGCAAAAAAAGGCCTTGCGCACCTCAATAATGTGAGACAGATTTGACATAAAGGTCTCCCTGTCTCTTTCAGAGGTGTTTTTTTTTCAGTACTGGGGATTGAAACTGGGGTATTGACACTGAGCTACATCATCAGCCTTTTCATTTTTTATTTTGAGACAGAGTTGTCACTAAGTTGCTAAATTTCCTAGGCTAGCTTTAAACTTTCGATGCTCCTGCCTCAGCTCTCCAGAACGTTGGAATGACAGGCATGGACCACCGCTCCTGGTTTAGAGTTAACTTTGAATAAATGCCTTTCCTTTCCTCCAAAGATTATCTGTGTGCTGGGGGAGCAGTGAACAGTGCAGACCAGAATGTCCAGTAATATTTTGGTTCCTTTCATCCAGTGCAGACTGAGAGGAGGATTATGTGACACTGTTCCTGATTAGCTACACTGCCTCATTACACCCACCCCTCACCTACATCATTAGTTGAGTGTCATGTCCATAAAATGATAATTTATATTTTAAAAGGATTTCAATGATTGCTGTGAGGCCAGTGGATCAACCATGGCCACAGAGAGTGGTTGGAAGTCAAGGTGGGGTGGAGGAGGTAGTACCTGTTGGCAGTGAGATGAGATCTTGCTGGCAGGTGTCACGGAAAGTGTCAGGGGAGAAGGAAAGGCAGCAATGACACCAACAGTGTGGGCTTGAGGCTGTCGTGGGTGCTGTTTTATTGAAATAGGAAAGTCTGGAGGTGGGAAAGCTTTCCTCTCTTGGAAATACTGAAGTTGAGACCGCTTTTAGGCACCAGGTAGAGAAGGTATGTAAGTGGTTACACCTTCAGTGCAAGCCTGGCATTCTGGCCAACAGGTTCAGGGTCCTATACACCGCTGGAGTCATCAGCAGGTAGGTAATATGGGGACATAGTTTGGGGACTAGATGATGGAGCCATGGGCTTCACTATTTTGCCCAAAGAGTGATTATTGATGGAGAATGGGTTTGAGCCGTAAAGGAATACAACATATTTAGAGGCTGGAAAGCAGAGGATGCTGTCCAGAGTACAAAATGAGGACAAAAAATTTTAATGAGGATTTTCAGAGCCAAAGGAAGCTTTTTTTTTTTAAACATAAAAAGTAATGTATGTTTGTATTTTGATGGGAATGATCAAACAGTATGGGAGAAATAATTGCTAGAAGGGGATGTCAGGGCAAATTTATTATGTAGCTGAGGTTTGAAAATAGAATCTTATTTTACATGTAAATTTTTTTACATTGTTGTTTTATGTTATAGATGTCATTGTCTTTCATGCTGTATGGTCAGTTCCTGTATGGCATCACTTAGGGTGTTCTTGACTATAATTAACAATCTGAATTAAGTTTGTTTAAACAATCTGTTGGGTTATGTCTAATGAAAAATCTAAGGCGAGACTTCAGTCAAGGCTTGTCACATTGGAGACTTTACCAAAGACTTACCTTATTTCCACCCTCTACACTGCTCTCCAGTGTGCCAGTCCCATGTAAAGTTTGCTCCCTGGGTGGTCTCAAGAAGTCCTCCAACAGCTCTTGGGGCCATGTGTTCCTTCATTGTGTTCTTCTAGATAGAGAACATCGCTCCACTCCCAGGAAGGCCCAGACTCACTTTTCTTTTTTTTTTTTTTTTAATTTTATTTATTTGAGAGAGAGAGAGAGAGAGAGAGAGAGAGAGAGAGAGAGAGAGGCCAGCTCAGCCCACCAGGGGGCGGGCTGGCTGGCATGTGGTGCTGTGGGATTGACCGGTCCCTGATGCTTTTGCTAAGCTTGTTCTAAGTAGGTGCTTTAGACCACTGAGCCATCTCTCCAGCCCCCAGACTCACTTTTCATAGACATGATCAAGCCACGTGCCCACTCATTGACCAATTTCTGCAGCCATGCAGGAGGAATGTAAGGATTGGCTGGAAGAACTAGCAGCAGCCAGTTCCCAGCTGAAACAAAGGGCAGCCCTTTACACACATCTGAATGAATGTGAGCTGCATTGTGTTACAACAGCAATAAACCTTCTCAGGCAACCAGCAAAGATGATGCATGCTAAATGCTTATGTCCCAGAGGAAGTGAAAAGAGCATTTGGGAATGACTTTATTTACTATTTGATGGCTACAGATAAGTATGCATTTGAGAGGCAGACACTTAAATTGCATGTCATTACTATAACGAAGCTAAAATGTCTGGATTTGATGTTCACTGGCTTCTTACATGTAAGCCAAATTTAGTCAATATGTTAAGGTAAAAAAAAAAAATCTCTCTGTAGCATAATAGTTTGCTAACAATTAGCTTTACAGGCTATACTGCAGTAAGGAAGTGTAATTTGGCTCATTAAAGGCAGCAGCTTCTACACACTACCAGTACAGTTTGCTGCTCTGTGCCCACCAACTGTGGTGTTGACTCAAACAGCAGCTGTTCTGTGTCAGCCGTAAGGAGTGAGAGCGGCACACGAGGCGCAGCTAGCAGTTGCAGTATGGGAGCCTTTTGGGCCTTGAGTTCAGCTTCACTTGGGTCGCTAATGAATTCCTTCCATGTCAACACCAAGATACCTCATTATACCCAGACCTGCCTCAGTCTGCCAACACTTTCTTTAATGGGATAGTTCAGATTCCTTAGATTATGAGGCCATGGGATTACATAATGCTATAATTATTCCTGGCAGGGCACTGCCTGGCCAGATGCCCTCTCTTCAACTCAGCCTGCCCCTTGTGTAGGGCTCTCAGCTCTTGTCCCAGAAAGTCCATATGAACAAGAAGTCAAGGTCATGGTTATTGCAGCTCTTTGAGGAGACCGCTCTTTTGCAAAGTTCAACCTCTCTGGCACTGGCCCAGACTATCATAAATAAAACTGACCACATAAACCACTAAGTGGTCTGTTTGCTTTAATAGCTACCCTTTTCTTTTCTTTCAGACTCCCATGTTTATGAGAACACCAAGTTTTATTTTGCTTTCTTCCTTAGGATGTAGCATCACACCAAACACTTCTTGTTTCGTGTGGTTGACTATGCATAGAAATCTTTCATAAAAGAACAAAATGGATTTATGAATAGCTGAATGGTGAACTGTCTTTGGTTATTTTTGTGCTTGCCCAGGGTTTTCTGGGGGCCAGTTCCAGGTGAGCAGGCCATCCAGATGTTACCTGGGCAACAACAACTTCCCTGAACTTCCACACTGGGAAGTGAAAGCAGTTGTGTGGCCCAGCTAGCACCAAGAACCTC
Source organism: Octodon degus (assembly GCF_000260255.1). NCBI lineage: Eukaryota > Metazoa > Chordata > Mammalia > Rodentia > Octodontidae > Octodon > Octodon degus. The sequence continues at coordinate 6,029,667 of NW_004524650.1, read as the reverse complement.
ATTTTCACCTCATTAGAATCTTCTTTCTAGAGGGTGACAGAACAAATCACTGGGCTGCATCTGAATGGAGGACTCACTGCTCCCCACTCCAGAGCTAGCAAACTGAACTCTACTCAGCAGTTTGGAGTCCTTGGGCACAGCCTCTCCAAGGAGCTAGGAACAAAGAGCTAGACCAGTGGGGGCCAGTAGTTGCCCACAAAGAGCTGCCAGCCCAGAGCCCTCCTTCCACTGCTCTCTCCTCATCTTTTACCACCCTTTTGTCTAAGCTCCTTTCAGCACAATAATGTAAAGATTTCGCGGCTTTTATTTTCTCTTAATGTTCATCTACAATTCTAACTAATGTCTGTGGGGAGAAATCCCACCAAGTCCGCACTGGGCTGCAGTGTTTCGCCCTCTCCTGTGAGGCTGCATCTGTGCCTGCCGCTGTGGGGCAGAGGACTGCCAGGCTTCCACACAGCCCTGGCTGGGCCAGCGCCATGTGAACAGAGCGACAACACACCAGCTGTATTTAAGAAGTTTTAAGAGGTAACACAAAAATGAAGTATAAGAAGTAAAGCCATGCTGTTATGTTGAGCTGTAGGGGACTCAGGTCAACAATTTCTGACATTGCCAGTGAAGCAGAAGACCCAATACTTTTATGGACTACTGGACTCTTTTAGAATATTTTGCTTAGTTTACACACCTATAATATTTAAATGATGGAACATAACAAAAAAAAGGGATACAGATGAATGTCCATTTTGTATCTGTGTATTCAAAGTGGTTAGGATAGATAAATAGTTACATTCTCCTAATGAATAGAGGGATTTGTTCTAGTGGTGCTTGTAAATAGGATATCATGTCCGCATCTTGTACAGCAAATAACCACTAGGAAGAATGCAGGCAATGTGTTAATTATTGAAACTGTCCTACCAATTTGGTTTGAAACTGTCTCATTGCTATTTGTTTCTCAATAAAATTATGGGGAAAAGAAGAGGTAATACAAAGCTTGAAGCTGGAGTTGCCTGCTTTTGCCACTCTTTTGTTCCTCCTTCTGCCCTGATCCATACAGAGATGTCTTTGTCTTTGGAGCTGCAATAAGAAGGTATTGTGAAGAGCTGTAGTTGCCAAAATGTGGCACAGGTGAAAAATAAAAGTATGTTCTTGTAAGCCACCGGGAATCTAGCCCACAGAATTTAGTCAGAATTTATAAGCCATTACTCAGCAGAACTGACTAATGCAAACACCAGATCACAAATAATAAATGCAAGGTATAACATACATATTCTCAATTTCCAAGTCACCTTTATTTCTATAAAAGTATACTGAATAAATTATCTCAACATATACAAATAGAATCTATATAAATAGAAAAATCCCAATATATAAAACCTTTTAAAAATTACATAAATATACACAATGTTAGCCATAGCTATAAGTACCTTAAATCATGAACTTTATGTAGTTTGTCATTAGTAGTCTCTAAAGCTATAGTTAGCTGTCTGTCAGATGTTCTACTACACCACTTATGTCAGTTAAAGTGCCAAACTGTAATGCATATTAGAGAAGTACCCAAAATAGATGTCTCTTGTACCCAAAATAGATGTCTCGTAACGTAAAAGCTTGCCAATTGCTCTGAACTTCCAAAAGTACTCCTAGAAAAACAAAAGAACCTAAATACCGTATTATAAAAGAACAGATGTACATTAACAAGGTCTACCCGATTTCATTTTACTTCCCAAAAGCATCTCACGTCAGCCTCCTCCAAGTTCTTCTGAAGTCCACCCTCGACTTCTTAAGGCATCTGCTCAACCGCTTTTGCCCTGAAGCCTAGTTTCTTTTTTAAGTCCAGAATATACAATCTAAGGCATGATATGTGCAAAAGGTGCCATAGTGTTAAAAATTACAACCTGGAATTGGTTGTACCGTTTGTTACATTCCAAAGTGAGTGATGCTGATATCGAAACCAGAGTGGTAACCGTAATGACAGGTCGCATGAGGATTTCCTGAGCCCAGAGGCTCATGCTCCACACTCGCTTGTGCTTACGCACAGTCTCTGGGACGTTCTCAGTCACTGTGCAGTGCAGCACGTGCAGGACTCTGCAGCTCCGACAATACCTCCTTTACGCGATGTTCAGTGGTGAGTTCTCCTTCCCACCCTGCTTTGCTCTGGCCTTTCTGCACTTGTGCAGAAACAGGGACAGGACAACAATAATGATGATGACCAAAATCACTAATCCCACGATGAAGAACATTTCTGAAAAGCAAAAGGCACCACATCAACGTGGAGAACTCAAGACTCCAGAGCACACCACCCAGCCTGTGGGCAACCTGAACTTCTTTCACTCTTCCCACCACATGGAACTTAAGCAAAGACTCTGTCAAACCTACATGGTTTAGAGGTAGCAACAACAGTTAGAAGCACCAAATGTGCCAATTAATGATGTCCATGGTCTAGAAAAGGTACATGTGGTTGAAATAAGAACAGTTGTTGGGAAGGTGGCTAAAGATGTTACTGAGTTTGGTGGCAGTGGCTTTAGCAGAAGATGAAGGGCAAGGGAAAGGAGAGAACCCAACGCTACCAGGATGAAGTGAGAAGGAAAAGCTAACTGGCAGGTGCGGCTTGGTGACTTCCTGGAGGAGACCACCTTTGAAACACTTCCCCGAGGACACATTTCAGCAAACAAAGAAGAATCAGGGAGGGACAGAGCTGACCAAGGTAGAGATGGCAGAATTAGAACAGGCTGTAATTTTAAGTATTTTTATTTTATTACTATATGTTTACAATCGTCTTGGGGGGTGATTACATGAACATGCCATAGTTTGTTTATTTTTGTTTTTAAAATCTTTTTCCCCTTCTCTCTCTGAACATGCATGTCGTAAGTGGGATGCCCCAGAGGGTGCAGGACCAAAGTGAAAATGTCAACAGCTGCGAGAAGAGTGAACACTCTTACGTGTTCGATTGGTGTTCATAGCTGGGCCATCACACTGATTTCTACTGCTTGTTCTGTTTAATTTTGATCAAGACATGCTACTGTCTATATTTGCACATGTCTACTTTTTACCTTTGCTTTTCTCTTTTATTCTACACAACAATAATAGTTCTATGCCTCCTGGATAGTTTTCAAATTTGTTCACTAAGGTTCACACTTAGTAGAGGGTTGAGGCTCAATAAAAGTTTTCTTGTTGTGGTTGAAAAAATGTTACTTAAAACTGATTTTATATTTTACAACCTCATCTCAAGGCCTAGGTCACCGTGACCATCCCCTGAGGCTTCTGCTCCAAGAGAATACTCAAGTTTGAAGGGAGGCTGTTGAAGGGCTGGACTCAGAGCCTCAGCCTCGGGCAGTGTACAACACCCAGAGTGAGCATCTGAACACAACACAACGCCAGGCAGCAGTTCACGGTGGTCGTGCACTGACCGCTCCATAAGCTGCTTCCCCCAGCATCAGAGCATCAGCAGAGAAAGCTGTGTCCTGCATGTGTCCTGAGCCTAAATATGGTGCAAGTCCAAGGCTCAAGAGGTTAGCTCACAGTAAGCACTAAGGGAAACACTTGCGGAAAGCAAGGGAAAAAGACAGAATCATTTCCAAAGGCCGAAATCCTAACAGAATACAAAACCTTAAAACACTCAAGGCTGCTTCCCCTGCAGATTTAACAAAAGAGGTACATCTTGGCTGTAAGGGGGGCATCTGAGGTTCCTAGGTGAAGGACAGGCAGGCCACTCACCTCTGAACACACCCTTCTCATGTCTTGTACACACTGTCATGCTTTCTGGGCTCTTCTTGTTAACTTTTCGGGATGGAATCAGAGCTTGAACAAGGAAACAGTAATCTTGTCCTTTCTCCACATCAATTAAAAATTCATTAGTGTTTGTCACAGCTGTTTTCTGTGAAAAGATAAAGAGATCTTTGTTCATCTGGCTCGAAGTGAATTCTTTACCTTTTTTCTAGGTTGCTGGGGAAGTAAAAGCCTGGGCTCCAAGAGAATCCACATGACCCAACTGACACATAAAGAATTAGAAGCGAGTGGCTAATCAGTTACCCCTGATATCTATCAGTGATGCCTTTGCAAGAGTGAAAAGATTCAACTTAGGCAGGGCCAATCCACTTTAGCCCCTTTAAAAAAATATCTGCGGGAAAAGGAAGAAGAAAGGTTTACTTATTAAGTAAAAAGTAAGTGTAGGGGCAGGGGATGTACCTCTGTGATAGCACTTGTGTGGGGTGTGTAATGACCCCGTGTCATACAAGAAAAGAAAGGGAAGGAAAGAAAAAGGAGACAGGGAGGGGAGGGAAGCGAAGAAGCTAAAATGTGTCTCTGAGATTCTCAAGGAAGAAATAGGAAATGTGAAAGTTGACTGGACCCCAAAAGATTACTTCATCCCATCCATGGCTGAGGAAACTGGGGAACCTTAGGGGGTTTTTGTGCCCAAAGTCATGAAGCAGCTCAGCTGTGGGCAGAACCAGGACCTGCTGTCCTGCCCCTCTGGCTCTCCCACACTATCTGCTCAGCCACACTGTTGTGCAGGACTTGCACTGGGGAAGGAATGGGCTGTAAAAGTCAAGGATCCACAATATAAGACAAGGGATAAAAATCACATGAAAAAAACCTCACCTTTCCTGTAGTTGAAGCTTTCCAATAATAGAGTATATAATTTAAGTTTTTGCCAAAAATGTCCCGAAGACTTAGGAAAGTGCCATTGCTTCTGACTAACGTCTGTGTGTCATGTACTGTCACATTCAGTTTCGTCCCAACTTGTTTAAAACTCGCAATTTTTGGCAGTCCAAGTTTTGCTGAAATGTGAAAAATGGGCTTGGTTTGAACCAAAGAATTCTATCCACAATAAGCCTTATTTAGTTGTCACAGTTAACAACTCCATCATGTCTTGCAGCAAACACTGGTACAGAAATGAGGTAGCAATAGCTGTGGGGGCCTGAGAGCTAAATCCTAAGACACTCCAGAGCAGTGTCGTTCAGTGGGAATACAACAGGAGCCTCAGATAAAATGTTAGACTTCAGGGCTGGAGAGATGGCTCAGTGGTCTAAGGCACCTACTTAGAACAAGCTT
>NW_004524650.1:5990724-6024398 GCF_000260255.1 Octodon degus | reverse complement strand
GACTTCCATATAATTATATTAAAAACTAAAAAGAACTTTCATAAACTTTAATCCAATTATACCTAGAATATTACCATTTTAGCATATAATTAGATAAAAACCAAGGTATTTTATATTTTTCAAAATCTACTATATGCTGTACATTTACAATATTAGCTATGCTTCAATTAGTTCATGGTCACATGTGGTTAATGGTCACCAAACTGAACAATGAATTTACACAAGACTCTGCATCTTAGGTACAATAACTTAAAGGCTGTGGGAAAGCCTAGGAAATGTCCTTAGTACATCAAAGAATCCTTGCAGCTAGATCCCTGTAATGACTCAATTTTATCTCTCTAGCAAAACTAATCCCAATCATTTCCTATACTGTGTAAGCCAGCCACAGGGCAAAGTATACGTAATGAGGTCTGCATAGACATAAAATAAGCACATATAATATCCTCTATTCTGAACCAGCAAAAAGCTTGAATTTGCATTACAAAAAACTCAGGAATTATAAGAGGAAATTATGGAAAGAGGAAAGATGTCATTGGGGGAAGGATCATCGATGACCCTGACCATACTGAAGGTGCTACCAATACAGCTACGTTCTAGCCCAGTGCCAGAGTGACACACAGGTAAACACATCAAGTAGACTGATGGGAGTGTCTTATCAATGGGCAGCTGGGAAGGCAACCCCATTCATCTAGGGTGCTCAGGCAGTGCAGATTCTACAAAAGAATGGGTGTCCCTCTACCTAACACTTTTATTCTAACCAGCAGGACTTACATGAGAAACGGAGCTCGCTCTCTTAATATGCTATGTGTGGTCACTTAAAATACTAGTTCGGAAGCACAGTTGTGACCAAGAAATCTGAACCACCTACTTGGCAGGAATTCTCCGCATTCCCTCATGACATGGAAGGGTGGGCAAAGCCCCGGAGCAGGAGAAGCATTCCACATTTTGAGAATCAACTCAGGGAGGAAACTGGGAACTGGGTGGTTCTGGCACATCATGGGACTTGAATCAAGCTCAGTTGACGGAAAAGGTCAGCAAGCCTAATTACAGGCTCACAAGAAACTAGGCTTCCCTACGGATTGGAGACCATTTTGTAGAAAGTCCAAAGCTGAGATTTCCGGTCTGATATGGGTCAGAAAATTTAAGAATAAATATACGGAAAAACTGAGGACCCAGCCTTCGTTAATTTCCCATCCCCCATGCATACTTCCCCAGTTATTAGGAGGGATTGGGGGCAGATCAGGGGAGAAAGTTATTTGATGACACTGCTAGCAACTCTAAACTTCACATTTTGTGAAACTCCTCCCACATCTAGAATGACTGAAGAGGGCTGTTGTTTCAGAGAAAGAAGGTGTTTTTATGGATATATGCATTGGACTAATGACCCCTAGAGGTCACAAGACACAAGAATAAGGAGCCATTTAGGCAAACAAAAATGAACGTATTACAAACTAACCACTTACTCTGAGCTACTTACTCTCCAGGTAGGGTGTAAATTCTGGGGAATTTCTATAGCGAGCGTCCTCAACAAAACCGGTGTTGTTTGGCATGAGGGAAATGACCCTGGCCAAGTATGTCTGCCGCACATCCTGGACAATCTCATTGGTGAGGTCACACTCCGTGACTGTTATGGAGAAGCATATGCTTTTCCAATCTCTTAATGCAGAGCTAAAGAAAGGAAGGAAGAAAAAGAAAAGGAACATTATAAGTTGCATCCAACAAGACAGATCATTTCTGGCTGTGGCTGTCCACGCCAAGGGTAAGAACATCTACCACCGCTCCTGCGGAGGGGCACTCTATGCGGAGCACTTAGGGTTCATGCACAAGTCTCCGCAGCAACCCAAGGGCAGGTTCAGTAATATTCCTGACTTTACAGATAAGGCAACTAAGGCCAATTTTTTTTATTACAGTCTGTTACTCTATCATATCATGTTGTGTTTGTTACATCATGTTCTATGTAGAATATATTAGCCTCCCAAGTAGCTGGTATTATAGGCAAGCACCAGTGTCCAATTTATTTTGAGCTCTTTAGGCAGGTATTTTATTTGATGCAATTTTTGTAAGAAGTTACCGGATTTTTTTTATACACGCAGACTTAGAGGCTCAGAAACAAAAGGTCATGTGACTAAACGGTGGAAGAGCTACTTGTTTGCCTCATAATACTGTATGCTAGATGTAAATATGAGATGTGAATACATTTCACAAAGATTATAGAATACCAGTGCCATCTGACAAAGTCTGAGATTGTAAGAAAATTATTTCCTCACAAAGTGACAAAACTCACTGCCCTGGCTTCGGCGTTATCCTGCCAGAGTTCGACCCATCAGTCGAGGGAGGGCTCCAATCCTGCTTTCTTCAGCCATCTCCCTGAGGCATTAATCTGTCCCTTTCTGTTGCCCAGCACCACATCCTAATATCACGTGCCATCTTTGTACGGGCGTCCTAGCTCTTGCCCTCTTTGCCAAGCAGCAGAGCTGTAGGGCTTTGCTACATGTGAGATGTATGTTTGCCTTTATGGGATGAATTAATGTAGCATAAAGTGAGGGTCTCCTTATGAAGCCAGTGGTCTAAATTCATGCACAATAGCCATAAATGCATATTCTTTAAAACTGTGAATTAAATAATGAGCCTGAAAGGATCGAGGTAAGCACATTCTTTATTCTCAAATTCACCAACTAAGAACTCTGGAATATTTTGGTTTCTTATGTTTCAAATTTTTCTGTGATAAACATAGAGAAGCAATGGTTGTTCATAATGACCAACATACATCTTCATTACATCTCTTCCATGACAAAAAGCAAATGGGAACTTGATTCCTCCACCACTATGGCAAATAAGTTGTTCAGTGGCTGGGCTCTGCAGTAGGGACACACTTCTGCAAGACACTACATTCGGCTCTTTCCAGCTCAGAAGCAGGGACCAGGAGCTCAATGGCAAAATTCACCAAGAGGGTCTCTAACATTCTACGCAGTGAAATTGTATGAAGGGTGACAAAGGGGAAGTTCTCTAGCTAGGGGCTCTCAATGTCATTAACAGCATTAGCACTTTAAAAGTCTTCAAGATTTCTGTAGGTAATACAGAGCCCTCAGATGTGGAAATAATGAAAGTGCTCTGGAGTTATTAAAAACTTCCAATAGAATACATGGTGTCACTAACTTAGTGGCAGGTTTTGTAGAAGCTCTGTAAATTCAGCTTTAGAATTATTATGTGGAATCGGTATTACTGATGATGGTTTTAGTGCTAAGGCCTGGGCTAAGATCACTGCCTAGCCATAACTGAAACTCACTTTCACTGGGGAAAATGAATCTGTGAGGGGCTGCAGTTGTGAGGGTAGTGGGTGGGGAAGGGGGCGGCTTAGGAAAATGAAGGGAAGGAGGTCCGCAGAAGGAACAGGCTGCCAAGATTTTCCTTCTGCCTCCCAGCTCTGGCTTTTGTCAGACTTAGAGAGCCGCCTGAAGAGGTGGTACTATGAGGTACAGGGGGGACCATGGTTGCAGCTCCACATAGACATTAACCGCCACTGAGGTCACTATAATCTCTCACTTCCCAAGGCAAATTTCTTTACTTAGAAAATGACTGCCATGATCCTTTCAGCCTAAAAATCACTGGAGGACGGTAGGAGGACAGTTCGGGAGCAGAACGTGGTCTGAGGTGGGGCTGATGGATGCTGAAGCCCTTCAGCTCTGCAGCGGGAGGTCATCTGGCTTACAGGGAAAGCCAGACCTACTTGTCTATTTTCATTTGTTGTTGAAACAACATTAAATGTTTTTAGGGCTAAGCATGCCTCCTAAAATCTAATTTTAGATTAGACTCTCCAGAAGAAAAGTGTCTCTAAAGGTAAACTGCAAGCCTATGTCAAAGAAATTAATCACTAATTCTCAACTTGAATAATCTGAATTCACAAGTTTGACCAAAACTGCAATATTTTAATGATGATCTCAGGCTATGAAATTCCTTTATTCTATCTATAGATATATTATATATAATAATTAGATATGCATATATAAATACTACAATTAGCAATTATTTTCTTTGATACAGACCTAAGATTTACTTTGGGAAACACTTCATGTGTATATGTATATACATACACACACACAAATTCTCTTCTCTGTTGGTTTGGCAATAGTTATAGAGTTCATTTTGGACAACAATGTCCATCTAAAAGGCCCACCCTATTCTTACAAGTTGCATTCTTAATACTATAAAAGGTTTGGTACAGCTAAAACAACAAAACAGCAAGACACCATTAATTTTTGCCAGTGATACATTTTTTGTGTGTCTATTCAATTAGTATTAAAATAATTTCTCCAGCCACTGTCCTCTATTTCTTAAGATCTCTACTAAGCCTCCTAGAACATTTCAGAAAGCAAAAGCTTGTCAAGAATAATGCACAAACCATCAAGAAAAGCATGTTGCAAATTCTTGACATGGACATTAAGTGTGCTGAATTACTGGCTCCTGGGGAGAGCTGTCAGAGACAAGGCTTGAATGAACAAAGCCCTCCCAGGCTGATAGATGAGGGTGTAGATGATGGAGCTGTTCTCTGCTGTTTTTGCACTGTTCTGTGAGTCAAGAATTTGGCTTCCTCTGAGGTCATGTATACAATCAAATTTTAATTCAGAATCCAAATATTAATGAATCAAACATTGCTTAAGGGCAATGTACATACTGGGATTCCTCTCTCTACCTCTTGCCTAACATAGGCAGTGTAGCTCACAGTCTAGACAGCTTGGCAAAGGAAAAGAAACATTTGTTTTTAAATGAGATTAGTCACCTGGATCCTAAAGAATGCTATCAGTACCTGCATATGAGGATTCATCTCACCCCAGCTTATACTCCACTTAAAAATTTCCCCCATCATTTCCAAAACCAATTACGATGTTCTACCAATTCAAGGTCTAGAAATGTTGAAGGCTTGATAGAACTTAACACTGGACAGCAAATAAATGCCCTCTTCTTTGTTATTGAACAAATAATTTCATCCAATAATCAGCCTCAAAGACATCTGTATTCAGCACAGGAAGCCAGAAACTTCAAAATCCTCCATTCCCTCTCTTCTTTCTCTCTCTTTGGGATCTAGCTTACCTTATCTGAACAGTGTAGACATAATTGATGGGTTTGGGCTCCCACTCCAAGATTGTCTTGAAATTAGTTGATTTCCAAGTTAAATTATACGCTCTAGCTGGACTGCCTTTGAACAACAGAGAAACAGCTATTACTATAAGCACTTCTCAGCCCCTGACTTCAGCTGACAGCATATGCCTTACCAGCTTCCCATCACCATCACCATAAACTTTACAGTTTTGTTTTCTTTCTTTCTTTTTCTTTTTTTTTTTGGGGGGGGGGTGGAACCGGGGATTGAACTCACATTTTTGTTTTCAATCACAAAGGTTTTGCTACTGGTTTTCTAATTAAAAAAAAAAACAAAACAAAACCCAAAAACCACTTCAAGTTTTTCCTAGATCCAGAATATCTTCCCGGCAAGATCCACCCTGTCATTCAGGGAAACAAGCAAGGATCTGAAATCCTCGCTTGCCCTTACTACTGAGGAAAGCCCTGTGCTCCTGATGGGCAGGATTCAGGCTCAGCTCACCCAGGCGGGCTGACTAGTTTTCAACAAGTTAGGAAAATCTCACATGAGTGAGGAGGGTTAGGAAGGCATACAAACGAAAAGGTCAATGTGTCCTTTTTTAGACTTAAGTTTCCACGGGGACCAAGGTGGACAAGTGTGGCCATCACACAGTCATACGGTTAGATGTTTTTGGTGAAATCCTTTACCATTCTTGGGTCTGAGTCTCTGCTGACTTCAAACACCAAAGATGCACAGGCCATGCACAGCGTGGTGCCTGATTCAATCCAAGCAACATTTTGTAACGGACCGCTTCTACCCAAATCTAAAAGACCACCACGAGCGGGGACGCTCTTCATTAAAGGGAGAGGCACCCGCCATAGACAGTACCCAAGCCGTCTGTGGCACGCCGACCCATGCAGACGGGGACCCACTTCTCATCACCTTCAAGGTCACAGTTCTCTGGAAAGCTCTTTTCTCAAAGTTGAAGAGAGCCAAAAATCCACTTACGTAACAACGGGTGCACCTAGCAAACACCTCTAGCAGAAAGCTCAGTGGGCTTCCGGCAGCAAATTATCTCCCCCCTCCCGCTAGGGCGCCTCACCGCCCGAGTTCATTCAAACGCACCCGGGTGAAGCGCGGGGCGGGGGCTCTGGAGGATCCGCGACCACCGCGGCCAGCAGCCCGCAGTCGCCCTTTGCGGCCGGGCGGCGCCCCTGGTCTTCCCGGCATAGGTGCCACTTACCTTCAGCATCGGCCACCCGCGCCAGCACCCAGCCGAGCAGGAGCGTCCGAGCGACCGCGGTCTCGAGGCGCGGGAGCCGGGGCCAGGCAAGGGTCATCATGTCCACGGGCTGGAGGCGAGGTCGCTCGGATTCCGCGTTACTCCGAGGCTGGGGTTCGGGCTGCTGGGGTCCCAGGGTGCAGGAGGGGTCCGGGGAGCCCGAGATCTGCCCGAGCCCCCGCCCGGGGCGCTTTAAAGGGCTGCGCGCACGCCGGCGCCGCTCAGCCCGCGCCGCTCCGGCCCGCCCCTCCTCCCGCCGCCCCGCCCTCGCCCCCCGGCGCGGTCACTGGGCCCGCGCCCCCGCGGTGGGCGGAGTCGGAGAAGCCCCGCCCCGGCCCCCTCCCCGTAGGAAACTCCGGGACCCACGAGGGCTGACTCACCCGTGATTCAGTCGCGCAGCTGCGGAGCGCCGCGCTAGCCTGGGGCGCAGGCGGGTCAGGGTTTCACGGGACGGGATGCGGCTTCCACCCAGTTCCCTGGACGTCCAGCCTGGGTGGCCAGCAGAGGAAATAGATCCTTCCCTTTCACTGGGCCATGGCGTTGTCCGGGCCGGTGCAGTGGCGGAGCGTACAGCGCTTAGTAGAAAGTGGGATCTGGGCTCCGCCCGGGCGGCGGGGGCTGAGGCTTGCGAGTGCGGACGAGCGCGGTGGCGAGCTCGGTTCTCCAGCAGCCGCGACCGCCTTTCCTACCCCGAGGTGCACGGCCGCCTGACCCGCCTGTCTCCCGACGCGTTAGCGCGAGCATGGTGTAGGGAGGTGCAAATGCTGGTGTCGGCCACAGATAGCATCGGCCCTTGGCCACAGGTCTGAAGGCCACTTGGCTCAGGCGCCACCCCGTCCACATCTTGGTAGTAGCTGAGGAACAGCAGCCTGGAATCTGGCCTTGTGCCTCTGGGAGAATTCCAGGGTGACATCTGCTGCGCTGTGGTTCCAGAAAGGATGGTTCTCACGTTGAAAAAGAGACCTGTGGGAATGCGTGGGTTCTGTCCACGTGCGCGCGCGCGCGCGCGCGCGCACACACACACACACAAATTGAAAACTATATTCCAATTTTCAGGCTATTGACCCCCCCCCACACACACACCCCCAGTAAATGCTGGGAATTACTGAACCCAGAACTCTACACATAGTAAGGACGCCTATAGGACTGAGCTACTGTATATACAAGCTTGATGCTAAGCTTTGACTTTTCTGAAATTTTTCTGGCTTTCCCTTCTGGCCTTTCCTATACTCAGGATTGATAATGTTAACAGTCACCCTACTGTGTGGCGCTGTACACTGTCTCGTCTCAAGATGGGACCGCGGAGGTCTCAGACGGTGAGAGCAGCTTGCCAACATTAGTGCTCACATTCTCACAGAGCCTGCTAAGCCACGGCTACAGAAACTCGTCTTAAATGAAGTAAATTTGGCCAACTTTTGATTTTGTCTTATTACCTACGTTCTCACAATAATTTTTACTCCCTTCAGTAAAGTTAAGCTTTGACAAATCTCAGAGGTGCTGAGAAATTTGAATAGTTATTAAGCTATCATGAATATCACACTGACCTGACCACTCCTTTCTGATTTGATATTAGAGTGTACAGGTTAGAGAGGACCAAACAGATACCATTTTCAAACGAGAATACAGAGGCCAGCTGGCCAGAGTGAAGAAGCTCTCCCAACAGTGCAATGAGGATCTGCTTCCAGGGCCCTTCCTTATTAGAACATACAGTCCTCTACTCCCAGGGCATGCAAGTAGGGTGGGTCATAAGTCCATGAACTGAATGACTAATTTATCTGTGCATAGGCATTCAACAGTGTTCTGCAGTTATTGTAGAAGATACTTGCAGTTTGAGGAAGTTATTGTTCTACGCAGAAATATCTGATTGGTTCTTTGAAACATGCGTGCATGGAAACATGTAGAAGATTTGAATTCCTTTTGCATAATTAGTGATGAAATGTGGTTGATGAGGAGTCTAAAAATGACTGAAGCACTATTTCAACTCTTCCGCTGTACTATTCTAGTACTTGTTGCCAATTTTACCAACTAAATTTCATCAAGCACTTTACTTGATTTCAAATGTGCATTTCCTGTCAGCCTTCCCCATCTGAGTTCTTTAGGGGAATAGGGACTGGTTTTTTTTTCTTTACATCTTTCAAGCCTTTGCACAATTACCAGTATGGTACACTTTTTTTTTTTTTTTTTTTTTTTTTTTTTTTGGCGGAACCAGGGATTGAACTCAGGCCCTTGTGCTTGCCAGGGAAGCACTTATTCCACTGAGCCATCTCCCTGGCTCCAGTATGGTACACCATTTAATACTTTTAAATCAATGAAACATTAATGGGACTGTGCATATAGCCATATATTTTCATTAGTGTTCAAGAGGTGAAATCTGTCACTAATATATTTTGGTCTTGGAGCCAGGCAGTGAGTTCTATCTATAATGTTCAGATTATTAGGAAAATGCAAATCTATCATGCATCTGAATCAGAGACAGTCCCCAAGTATCTATCAGGTTATTAATGATTCTTCTTGTAGTGAGAAGACTGATCAAAACTTTGGAAACTGACTTCATTTTTTAAAAAGCATTCTACAGTGATGTAGAGTACTGTAATTTACATGATATGATGAGGCTGCTTTATTTTCCTTAGTATAAAGGCTTAATGACTTTTTAGGATAAATTTCTCAAAATGTCTATTTCCTTAGAAAGAGATAGATTAAGATTTATTTTAGCAGATAAACTTAAGAATAATTTAAAAACCTATTTTATGTGCATGAACTTTTATTAGTGGCAAAGAAATATTTTTCCCTAGAATTCAGGCAAAAGCCAAAGTATGTAAAAGGGCCAGAGGGAATTAGGAGTTAGTAGGAGCAGAGTCCTGGGAAATAAGTGACTCAGCAAAATGTAAGAAGCATGTGGCAAGGTACAGTTAGTCATGGAAAGAATATGCAGCCATGATTATGCATTTTGTGAAAATAACTATGTACTAGTCCAGTGGCTCACGTGTAGGCCGAAACGAGTAAGCCGAAAAGCTCTACAGTAAAATCTGCTATATCTGCCATTCAGAATACTCCTATTAACAATCTAGAATATAGTGTACAGGGAGTTTTAACAAGTAGATTAAAATATAGCACGAGCATTTTTAAAAATATAATTTTACTGGCTAACTCTATATGCTAATATCTGTAATCTGAGTAACTACATCGAAGACAGCAATGTGCAATACAAAAACTACAGTTGAACACCTCTCATCTTGTTCTTCTAAATGTGTGTCATTTCTTAAATCTTATCAATTATGATTATACTCTCTTTAAAATAAATTTTTTAAAAAGTAAAAAGGATAAGAAAATTAAGATTTATTGAAAGCAAGCATTAATGTTCAATTATTTGTCCAATCTGGTATACTGGTATCTTTTAATCTGAGCAACAGATTTGATGATAAAAATACGTAATATAACAATCATTATTAATTTCCTATTCTTGTTTTGAAAATCTGTACCATATGTGTTATTCTATGTCACTCTGTTTTTGCTTTTGTTTTTGTTGTTACTTTTCAAAATAAAATTAAATTAAATTAAAAGAAGAAATACAATTTTAGTGAAAAACTTCTGGTTCATATATCTTTGACAAAGATATGCATTTTCAGCACACAATTTTCTTTAAAAATTTAAAACTGATCAAACTATCTGTCCACTTTATTCTAATAAACAGTAAACATTTTAGGGGCTGGGGAGATGGCTCAGTAGAATAAGCGCTTCCCTGTCAAGTGCAAGGCCTGAGTTCAGTCCCTGGTTCCACAAAAAAACCAAACCAAACCAAAACAAAAAAAACAAACAAAAAAAAAACCCAAACAGACATTTTTATTATTTCCATACAATAGTGACAAAATAGATAAATAATAAATATGAATAGTTCTTATTGTTTTAATAATAAAATGTCATTTAAAATAAAATCCTTCAACCTCTGTTTGTATTAGTATAATAGGTACATGACTTAGAATTTTGTAAATGGTATCACTTTACACAAATCTCTTTATTTCCTCATGTCTGTAATTATTATACCTGACCATAAGCACTAACTTTGGTGAATGAAAATCTATTTATTAATAATTATTTGAATGTTTACTTAATTGAGATTCTGGATTCTCTGCTAGACTCTGATGTACAAAGTAAAATAACTATGTCCCTTTCCTATTAGATACAGCTTTATTCCTACTTATGTTCAACTTTTAATGGTCTGAATGATTTTCTGTCAGCATTTGGGATAGATATAAAACAATCTTAATTGTGACATTTATTAATAAACCTTATTCCATGTCCTCCTTCTGCCCAAAAGACTTAGTGGGTCATGATTAGTCCATCAAACAGGTGTCTTTAACTCAGAAAAGGATAAGTGAAGTTCATTTCCTTTATCAATTTGAATATATTGATGAACTCAAAGTTTTGCATATACAAAAGATATGTGAAATTCATAGAAAGACAACTCTAAGAAAGGGGAGATCTAGCAGAAAAAAAGCCAGATATGAGATTCCTTTGCTGAAGAAAAGAAATTGATAAAATACCCAATTCAAAAGTATGTGCACAGCAGGGTTCATTGTTATTTATATACTTGTTGACATTTTAAAAAATTTTAATCTTTTATTTATTTATTTTGTACAGGGTCTCACTATGCAGCTCTTATTGACATTTTATAAACTAGCCTAGTTCACAGATGCTCCAAATTTTGACCCTCTAATGCATCCAATCATTTGGTATTTTTGGTGGATCATGGTCCATTCTCTTGATATAATTCTTCTAAGAAGAGCTTTCAAACTAGGGAATAAATACTTGAACAACGTTATTTCTACCCTGAAACCGTGTTTTTAGTGTTCCACTAATTGTAATCATCATCCTAAACCATTATAACTTATAATTTAAGTTATACTGTAGCAACTGACAGTTTTAAATAAACTGAAAACAAACACTAAAGCTACTGGAAAGAAAGTTGACAGAAATCTTGAAGAGGCAGGGGTAGGCAGAGAGCTCATGAATAAAAACCAAACCAAACGGAAAATACTTCATAGAATCAACAACTGGAATCTCATCTTATTGAAGTTTTTGCATTCAAAAGAAATCAGAGAGTAAAAGAAATCTGGCAGAGAAAAAAGAAAACTCATGTGAATTGGTAAAAAACTTTAGCCAACTGTGCCTCAGACAAAGGACTTCTACCTAGAACATATAAAGAATTAAAAAAAAAATCAGGCCCCCAAAACTCAGATAATCCAAAACTGGGCATCTGAGATGAATACACATTTCTCAGATGAATAAATACAAATGAAAAACAAATATCTGAAAAAAATATTCAACAGCACTGGTTACTTGAGAAACACAAATTAAAACAACAGTGAGATTCCATCTCACCCCAGAAAGAATGGCTATTTTCAAGAAGTCAGCCAATAACAAATGCTGGAGGGGCTGTGGGGCAAAAAGAACCTTTCTCCACTGTTGATGGGAGTGTAGACTGGAAGCCACACCTGAAAGCACTTCCTACCAGATGCTCAATCCACCAGAAACCTTGATCTTAGACTTTCCAGCCTCCGAGAACTCAGAGACACACATTCGTATTGTTCAGAGGCCACTTGATGTCTGATGTCTTTGTTACAGAGCTACAGTGGACCAAGATACAGAACACTGACTGTGGAGGGGGCAGTTGCGGCCATGAAAGTGATTTTCATAATTTGGCAACGTTTATAGATGGCTCTTAGAATGAGGAGATCTAAAGGTATGTTCTTAAGCCTACACCCTAATTTAATGAAAAAGTATCCGCTTTGCATCTCCTATTAACATGGGCTTGCTAACCAACATCTTTTTTTTTTTCAACATCTTAATGTATATAGGTTAATAAATATTTCTTGAGGGACTATTGTGTATGAGGCAATATACCAGCAACTTTTATATTACTCTTTTTGTAAAATATTTTGCCAGTTGGTCAGGGAGAGGAGAGAAATGCCTAAGTTTCACAAGAGAAAGTAGTAGCGGGGACATGAGTTATGTTGTTGTCCTCACTAATACACTGAGCATTCTGGGGCAGCAGAGGCTGCTTTATCTTGCTTTACTGAGAGCCACAGTGCCTGGCACATAGGAGCTTCCCTATATCAATAATGTTTTACTTAAAGATCTAAAAGGTGTTCAGATCCTTTGAGGAGAGAGTTCACTGATGACTAGAGTGATGAGATAAGGTTCCCTGAGGAAAGCAATATTTGAGCTATGTATTAGTCTGTTTGGCTGCTGTGGCAAAATATTTCAGTTTTTGCTTCACCTCAAGTGTTAAAAAGTAGAAAATGACTTGCTCCCAGTATCAAGAACAGAAATGGCACTGGTGGTGGCTGAGAAGACCAAGGCCAAGCCAGTAACAGCTAAACAGCCCACTCACTCTCTGCTCCATAGAGGGCGCCTTGCTCCTGGGCTCTTAGCCTACAAAGGAGGTAGGCAGCTAGTTCCCCTTTGTGTTTTAAAACGAGGACATTAGTGCCATTTACAAAGACAAAGACCTCAGACTTACTTGCATCCAGAAAGCCTCAACTCTAAATACCATCACGTTGGCTACTATAGATTGCAACATGCAAATTTAGTGATGGGGGCTTGGGAGAGACACTAACGTTTGGATGAAAATGCAATGAACCACAGAGGAACAGTAGAGAGGGAGAAGAGGGCTGAGCTGGGTGAGCAGAGCAGTGGGTGTGAGGTGGGTTTGGAGAGCAGTGTCCTGTGGGTGTGAGATGTGGCCTGACGTTAGAAAGGCAGCTTGGGCAGCCTTGTGGGCCTCGCTCTGGAGGCGAAGCTCAGCAGAGTGCATTAAGAGGTGATTCTGGGCATGGGAGGTCAAAAGAATTTGGGCATTGCATATCATGAAGCCAAACCCTCGACCACACATCACCAAGGAGTACAAGGGGAGAGATAGCTGTTGGAACGAAGGATGAAGGAAGAAGAAACTGATCTAGGTGAGGTAGGGAGGTGAGAAGGAGGGTCTGGGGCAGATGAGGGTGGCGCCACAGGCCGAGATAGAGCCTGGACAGAAAATGGGCAACCTGGACATGATGTTTAGACATGTTGCAAGTGAAGGACCCTGGGACCTCCACACAAAGTACCCAGCAGAGAGAGCTGGAAGTAGGGCTGGGGGAGAGCTGAAGCTAGAGCAGAGACTGCAGCCCTTTGCCTAGAGGTTTGGCCAGATGTGAAAGTGAGCAAAGTCACCAAGAGAAGATGTGCAGTGACAGCAGTCCAATTAACCAGTGATGAAAGCCTGCTCAGCCCGGATTAAATTAAGGGGTGTGTACAGGTATAAGAGTCTGGGAGGCTCCCTACACCCGAGGAAGGGTTCTAGGACCCACGTCCTCAGGGACTGGCCCTCTTCTGCTCTTTCTCCCATCTCTCCTATCAGCTGATCTCCATGTTTTCTGCATGTAAATGCTGCAAAGTTGGCTCTGGATGCCACCTACAGCCCCAGATTCACATCCTCATCCTGCCAGGGTGCAAGCATCACTGTGAGAGATGGATTCTGATTGTCCTCCCTTAGGCCACATGCTTACCATGTGGACCAGCTTCTGTTGCCTAAGCAACTCCAGGCCTTGTCACATGACCACATCTGGGCCCAGGGAACAATTCTACTACTGGAAGGAGCAGGGGGCAGCTAGCGACAGGTGAGCAATCACTGCCACTGGGCTTAGACCTGAGCTGGGTTTTGTATGGTTGGAGAGGAAGATGGCCCAGTGAAGATGTGAGAGACTGTCAAGGGATCTCGAGAACAGGAAGAGACCCTAGTGCTCAGGAGAGAGAAAACTATGGCAGCCAAACATGTGGAAAAGCTATGTGTTGCTTTTATGAATATTGAAAGGCAGTTACTAAGGCTGACTTCACTATAGATCTTGTCAAGTTTTCACTTCTTTGGGCTGAAATAGGAAAGGCCTCTACAGTTCTAGAGAGGAGAGACACCTTAAATTTTATCAGGCATTCAGACCAATTCAACATTTTTTTCTTCTTATGTTGAGGTAGCTCAGGGTGCCAGTCCCTTCTGCTCTAATCTAAACACCATGCAGGTGGAAATGTTTGCCTTTTTTCTGCACTGAAGGCTGCAACCATTAATGCTCAGGTGCTACCATCAGACCTTCATCAAATAAGCAGGCGTTAACTACGACATAGCCCAGGCATGCTTTGGCAGTCTATGGTTATGCATACGGCTTTTCTGAGAAACCAGGAACTCTGCAAAATAACTTTGTTCCCTATTTTATTTTTTTTCTTAGTTCATCTCATGATGCCAGTAGAAAAACAAATAATCATTTGGAAATATTTGCTGGCTCCCAGCACTTCTGTTATTTTCTACCAGTAAAAGTGGCTAGGAAGTCCTTATGATTCTAGCATCCCCTGGATATTAACTTATTGAGCCCTCAAAACAAATCTGTGAGAGATAGGTGGAGAGTGATATTTTAGAGGTGGGTTAGCCAAAGGCCAGGGAGGTTAAATAACTTACCCAAGGTCACACAGCCAAGAAAGGGCTGAGACGGGAGTGAACACATGCAGTGGCTAAACCTCTGTGTCCACCATGCACAGTGTTGTCTCGCTTTGGTGACACTACTAAAATGAGCGCTAGAAAAACCCACTGTACTGATTAAAGGCTCTTTTTCCTTTGCCCCAAATGTCCCCTGTCTTGTGAAGCTGACCTCTGAAGTTCCTGGCTTCAATACCTGGCAAATTTCCAAAAGAAAGCCAAGCCAAAACCTGGCCTGAGTCAAGAATAAAGGGCTCTTTCTTTCCAATTTATTCTGTCCTTCATGGCTTTCTAAATCCAGATTAATTTCTTCTCCATAACAGCAATGGAGAAAGAAAGAAAGATAGACAGACAGACAGACAGACAGACAGACAGAAAAAGGAGATATACTTGAAAGCAACTCATGTGTCTTGACAACATGAAGTAAACCTTCCTCAACAGTTTGTCATTCGTATGACTACTAAGAATCTGGAGTATAGGAAGGTTCTTCTTGACCTACTTCATGAGTTTGGCATAATTGAGTTGATGAGTAAGTCTGACCCGTAATCACCTCTGCTTATCTATCAGCCATTCTGTAGTACTTTTCTCTCCTATGAGTACATGATCTGTTTATCATCATGATACAGTTGTCAGGCTCAAGATGAGACTTGTGGAGCCACTTGTATTTCCACTGCTCTATTTGTGCAATAGTGTCTCCTTTCTTGGCAGCCCAGTGGGGAGCCTGCAGTGACAAGCTCTCTCCTAAGGCATGACAGGCCATCTCTGCCACTGACCCAACTCCTACGGGGCTACTCCCTTCTCCAAACCTCATCTAGGTTGCCTAGCACCAACTTCATAGCCCACCTGGGATTGCACCTTTTCTTCTCACCCATCAGAAACATTTTTGTCATTTGGAAGCCAGGTGCCAGTAATCATTAAAAGCAGCTAAGAGAGCAAACTCCATGATGGAAGGCTGTGGTCTTTGTGTGTGTGTGTGTGTGTGTGTGTGTGTGTGTTAGAGGGTTTGGGGAAAGAAGAAAAGAAAGAGACAATCTTACTTTTATCATAGAGAGGAGTGTGGATTTGACAGTAGGGACAAGGACCTACATATCTGAATACCCCAAGAGAGGTAAAGAATTTTGAACAACACCTTGACTTCTGCCTTCATAGGCCAGGAGATATGGTGCTAATGACACCAGGCAATTCATTAGACTCTGAGTCCCTGCTGCCTTTGAGCCTGGTGGGACATAGGTATGGTTTACACAAACTCCTACAGAGATGGGCTAGGGTGGTGACTGGTGTGTGAAAAATGCCATCTCTCAGGTTCTGTTTTACAGAGAATTTCACCAGCTCTAAGTCACTTTTGAGAACTGTTTCTGTCACTGCAGTCTTAGCTTTGAACCCTGAGCTCCTTTCTGATTGTGCCTCCTACATCCCCAGTAACTGGGACTCACCCCTCCACCCCTGTGGTCTCTGGGTCTGGGTAGGCTATCTCTAGCACAGGCCCATGAAGAGCAGGCCCAGGACCTGTGACCCAGGCCTTCTGTTGCTAAAGAAGTGTGCGTGCTGGCTCTTGGGTTCCATCTGTTTCTGCACTCCGCTGAGCAATGCCTAAGACTCTCAAGTCAGCGTTTCAAGGAGGTTAAGAATGAGTAAAGCTTTTAGCTCGGATAGTTCAGTTAATCCAGGAGCAAAGTACACTGAGTTTTGAGTCTGTGCCAAATAGTCTAGGTCTTAAAGTCAAATGTGCTTGTGGAACACTGTGCTCACTCCTGCCATTACGGAGGGAAAATGTCTGAATGTGCCTGCTCGTGCACGTGCAAGTCAGCATACCAGTGTGAGTCCAGCTGTCTGGCTCTTCAGGCCTCTAGCTTCCCTATCTGTGAAGAGGAACAATGGACCATTGTTCTAGATCTCAGTCTGTGCTTTACTACTCAAGGATGTGTACTTCTGGGACAGACCTTATTTTCATGACTTACCTGTGCCAGTTGTCCTGAACGGTGGGGATGTCCACATTCATTTTAAAGTTTTTCATTGAAATTTATTTTTTTCTCCTGAGAATCTTGAGAAGATTTTTGAATCTAGCAGTTAATTGGAAGGATCCTCACTCTGACTAACTATATATACTGACACCTGTGAACTAAGCAACTGCACTGAAGATGACAATCTGTAATAGTAGGTTCATGCTTGAAGTGCCTGTCATTCTGGTCTTCTCATTACGGGCTGCTTGTCATGACATGCCAGTTGCTGCTGTGCTGTCTCTCGGGTAGATGATTGTTCAAGAAGAAGAGAGTGGTGAATGAAGGCAGGAAACAGGAAAAGGAATGTTGTGGGACTGTCCTGCTTCAAGGTTGTATATGGTTAGATTTCTGGACTTATGTGTAAACATAAGAATTATATAATTCTTTATGCCTATTTTTAAAATACATTCTAATTTTTAAATACTTTTTCATCATATTCTGTAGGGACTGAAAGTTCAACATATCGATACTTGATGAAAAATACTTGTTCCATGTTATGCCTAAGATGTTTGATATTCAGACAGATAGTGAGGTTAAGCTTAACAGCCTAGATTGTATGGTTATAACAATAAGCTTGTCTTCTGGAGGGTTAACAACCTAAGTTTGCAGACCAAAATTAGAGAAAAAGGAGGGCCGCAATGAAAGCCAACATTTTGGCCCTAGCCTTCCAAGGTCACTTAAGACTCAGGACATATGAGAACTTGTACTGTAATGTCATATAACTCAGTAGTGTCCCAAATTTTCTGATCAAGGAGATTATGGGGCCAAAGAGGAAAGTGATCGATGATGTAGAGTGTGCCTAAGGAGAGTCACATGGAGAGAAAACATTCTCTCAGGCTTTCACAGAGAGCACATTGGCCAAGCAATGGCCGTGACTCATCCACTTGGCTGACACTGACAAAGGATCTACAATCTGAGGTATAGGATCTCAGGATAAATCCTGAGGAGATTTCATTGACCTTATCAGATCCAAAAGCTACAACCCTTGTTGCATAGGTCCTGCTTTACCTTGGTCTTAACCATCCAGCAGAAAAGTATAAAAACAAAGTATAAGAAGTAAAGCCATGCTGTTATGTTGAGCTGTAAGGGATTCAGGTCAAGAATTTCTGACATTGCCAGTGAAGCGGAAGACCCAGTACTATTATGGACTACTGGACTCTTTTAGAATATTTTGCAGAGTTTACACACCTATAATATTTAAGTGATGGAACTTAACCAAAAAAAGGGGATACAAATGAATGTCCATTTTGTATCTGTGTATTCAGAATGGTTAAGATAGATACATAGTTACATTCTCTTAATGAATAGAGGGATTTGTTCTAATGGTGTTTGTAAATAGGATATCAAGTCCACATCTTGTACAGCAATTAACCACTAGGAAGAATGTATGCAATGTGTTAATTATTGAAATTGTCCTACCAATTTGGTTTGAAACTGCCTCATTGCTATTTGTTTATCAGTAAAATTATGGGAAAAGAAATTTATTTTTTCAATGAATAATATTTCATAGTTTCTCTGCACACACTTTTGAATCTCACTTGGCTTAAAGCAGTCGGTGTTTCTACATGCAAACTGGTTATGAGAGTTTGATACCAAATTCAGCCTCGTCATTTCTTTTCACTGGAGTTAACTTGGAAGTGAGGGCCACTTGCCTGTGGGTCTTTTCACTTTATTTCCACATGGCCCCACGCGGTCATCGTGGTTGCTGTGGTCTTGGCACTGTCCCTCATCGCTGAGTCAGGACATAGTGCATGCACATTGCTTAGGGCTCAGGGGAGGCAGGTTCATGACATATTGGGCAGTGTGGGAGAGGCCCCAAGGGGTGGTCACTTGGACACAGCCTCTGCACATGCTCGCCTGCATCGACTACTTTCCATCTGCAGGAAGGATGTGTTATTCTGGGGGGCTTTGAGGAGGTAGGAATTTAAGAGGGACATGACAGAGAATGAGGCACGAAGGAGCTTTCTGTGATTCTCCTAACACTTCCCCTCTCCTCCCAAACAAACTCAGTGCTTTCCCTCTTCAGCTACCAGTTCCCAAACTCTCCAGCCTTCTTGAGGAGAATGATAGTAATGGAGAATTCCCCCCATTGCTCACCTAACACTCATGTTTTCACTTAATGCTTAAGCATCTGTCTACGTGAGCAGGGTTCCCTGGGCTTTAGGACTTCACGAATAGCTGATTGTCTGATAAGCACTGATAGACTCTTTGTAAGTTGTCATCACTTAATTACTAATATAACACCCTAAGTAGTTTGAACGCTTGCCACACACTGGGAGTATCAACTTTGCTTCTCATGAAAAGCCCTTAGGAACAGGTACTGTAATTTATCCCTTTTTACCCTTCAGAAAATTGAGGGTTAGCAAGACTAATATAAGTTACTCAAGATCATGGGCTGGGACGTGTGGGGTTGCAGTTCAAGGCAGGTTGTGTGGCTCTGGCCTGGGCACTGGCCCATGACCCAGCCTGCCAGCCTGAGCTTTTGTTTTCACTGGTGCAGACGGAACACCTCTGGGCGTCTCGCGTCCTGGAGTGGTGAAGACAGAGCACATGCTATGTGGGAGGACACTGCCACCTCCATGATCCCATAGAATAGGCCTGCTGCTGGCCTGAGAAAACAGTCATCACTCTGGATGGAGAGCCATTTGATCTGTCAGACTCACCTGGCTAACATGAATTATTGTATTGTAAATGGATGACTCAGATTTTTGAAAACTTGTTTATACAAATTAAAAAATATTGTAATGATTTCAAGTAAAATCTCAGAGTCCACTTTCTTACTGGAAGCTCATAGCAGGCAAAGGATATCTGGATGCCTCTTTGTTTAATTTTGATTCCTTGTCTGTAGACAAGGGTAGCTGGCTTCAGTACTTCACAAGGGATTAATGTTGGTGTAAATTCTTTTAATTGACACTGAGTGATGGTGGAAGAGCAGGCATTGTCCCTCCTGTAAGCTGACTTGCCCTTTCCCACACCTGTTCAACTGCTCCAGTTACTTTAGTCAACAAAACCAGAGAAGCAAACAAACCCCAAATGCACTCAACCCTCATGTTCATCTCCCAAACGCCTTTCACATGGGTGTGTAATGTTTTAAGTTGGCTGCTCAAGCCAATGACAATAATGATACTGTTTTGATCTTTTGATGAAGACAAAAACTTCCCTGATATCTTTAGGCTTTGAAAGTAATAAGATGTTAGATCAAAATGTAGGAATGGATCCAGGCAGGCTTTTTTTGTACACAAATTCACATATAATGAGGCAAAAGTAAGTGTGTCCTGAGCCAAATGAAGGGACACAGGGAGTCAGGCTTGTGTCGCAGGCACTGACTAGGCTGCAACCCTCCTGGGGTGACACGTGAGAAGGGCCCAACAGGCCTGCAGCCCCTACCTTTTCTTGAAAAGGTAACCAGATTGAAAGCTGGGTACAAAATGATACCAAACATCAGCTGGCTGAGTACACAGAGACAATTGGGCACCCAAATTTTTGAGCTTAAAAATTTGATTTCTCAAAACAAACTGCAATTCTGGAAGGCAGACATTTTATACCAAGGATGTTCACATCTGGACATGACTCTTGTGAAACAGAAATGTGCTTCTAAAATATGACAGCATCATCTGAGGAACGATGTTTTGAGCACATTGGTAGGAAAAATGAGTATCTCGAACAAGGCATGAGTCTTCTTTTGCTTGTCAGCCATTTGAATATTTTTCAAAAAAGTTTAATGTGCTAAAAACACATTCAGAGGTACCTTTCCTAGATATCAATTAAAAATTAGCCAGATAGTGAATTATAGTTCTGGCCTACTTAAATTACTGAAATACTTCTTATAAAGTATGAGTTTAAGAGGAGCATATTAGAGTTTGGTATGAATAAAATATTCTTTTGTGGATGTGAGGGATTATGAGTCTTCTTTGGTCAAGAACAGAGAGTTCTTGGGGCCTTGCAGAGCTGTGAGGGGCCTGTCCCCTGCCTCCTGTTCTGAGATGGCCAAAAGGCAAGGATTTTTGTTGTTGTTGTTGTTGTTGTTTTTCCTATGTTGAAAGCCAAGACTGGCTGTCTCTGGATCTGACTCAGGTCCACTTCTAATGGTGCTGACTGATGTCACTACTGCTGTATCCTGCTGAGAAGATGACCTTTCACCATCTGCATGAACTGGAGAGGCCCTCAGGTCTCTGACTGTAATTTCTGGATTTAGAGTTGCTTTATTTGCCATTGCAGTCTCACTGAAGAAAGACACAGATTTTGAAGAAAATGTTCATTTCTAAACCCCCACACCAGGTGTAAGAGTGGCACACAGCAGATATTTGTTGACTTGAGCTGAATAAACTAAACTCCAGGGGGAAATGCGATTTTTTTTTAATATTTATTTTTATTTATTACATTTATTTATTGTGTGTGTGTGTGTGGCCAGCTCAGCCCACCAGGGGGCGGGGCTGGCTGGCATGTGGTGCTGGGGATCGAACCGCGGTCCCTGTGCTTTGCCAAGCTTGTTTCAAGTAGGTGCTTTAGACCACTGAGCCATCTCTCCAGCCCGGAAATGCGATTTTTCTTATGGTAATATCTTTGTTAATGAAGGAGATGTACTTATATTGCATGTTTTACTACCATAAATGTGTGTGCAAGAACAAGGAATAACAGAGGAATTGAGGTTTCTCTTGGCCCAAACACTACCAGGACACTCCCTCCCTTCCTCTCTCTCCTCCACGTGGGGTGGACTGAATCACTCTGACTCACAAAAGGGTGTGGGATGTTCCCATTGTTCTCCACAGGGCTTAGACTAGTACCTGGTCACTGTGGGGGGTCAGTCTCTTTCTGTGGAATGAATAGACCTGGAAATGTAAGGGCCTCACCTAGCTGCAGCCAGGGCAGAGTCCTCTTTCATCTTGCACGTGGGCACATGGAGGTCTGGATGTCCAACTTTCCACCCCTCAGCTCTCGCTCTCTTAGGGACCTGGGCTGACTCTGTTCCAGTTTGACTGCTTCTCTTCAGATAGCTGTCAAGTTCCTCATCCCCAACTGTCTTTATTATTATAATGAGTTACAAATACAAGAAATTAGTTCTGGACTGCTTCTACACAACCTATTTTGCTAACTTACCATGCTTTTTGAACTATTTGGTACTTCCTTAGAATTCATACTTTCTGGACTTTCACTATTACAGCTCTCTTCCTCATTTCTCACTGTCTTAAGAAACACTTGGATGTTTTTGGTTAGTGAGTTGGTGTCAGTTTTGCATGACTGTACCAAATACCTGAGATAATCAACTTAAAAAGAAGAAAGTTTATTTAGGCCCATGGTTTAAGAGGCTTCAGTCTTTGGACTCTTAGCCTTGTTGGTTGGAGCCCATGGTAGCAGAACACATCATGGTGGAGCACATGGCAAAAGGCTTATTGACCTTATGGTGACTGGGAAGCAAAGAGAAAGGAAGAGGCTGAGATCTCAATACTCCCCCAAGGGCATGCTCCCAATGACCTAACTTCCTCCCACTCGGTCTCACTTGCTGAAGTTTCCATGGTCTCCCACCAGCACAGTGGGCTGAAGGTCAAGGTTTTAGCACATGGATATTAGGGGACATTCAGGGTTCAAACTATAGCACCTGGGGAGAACATCATTTCTGAAGGAGTGAGGAGAGGAAAGTATGTGTATATTGCCTACCCTTCTTTAATCAGGGATCTATAGTAATATCTCCAATCACTCCTTCCCTTACCTCACCTTTCCCTTCATTCACCCCTACTTACTCACTACTACTTTGTGAATAGTGTGTGTCATTTGAATCTTGCTTTGAGATTCTCTGGCCTTCTGTGGCAGGAAGGTATATTTCCTAGGTTCCTTTACTTTTCATTTTAAAGAAATTTCAGCCCATCAGATGAACTAGCAGAAGATTGGAGGGTTAAAAAGGGAGGAGGCAGAGCATTTCACCATTCTCTGGTCCTGCGTTGGTCCCATATCCACTGTTTGTTGTGTCTTGTCTTTGGACTCAGCTGGGTTGTCATACCCTGGGGTCTGATAGCACTGTCTCTTCCTGTTGTTCTCCTGTCCTTTGGGATGGTAACAGATATCAGTCTTTGTTCTTCTTGAGATTGCCTCATTGTATTTACTCTGTTATCTTGGCCCTTTAGTACTTTTGCAAGTGATTCCCTGAATCAAGTCTACTTTATTCCTGAAACACAGGATGGTTTGCTGTCATCATAGGAGGCCTCAGTTCCCTTCTGACTTTGCTGTGGAATGAAGTCCCTCACAACGACGTAGATAGTGTGAGAATCAAGTGCTTGTGGGAGGTCTCTGAAAACTTGGACTGGCTGGTGAGTTATAAATATTATATATGTCACTAATTAGCATTCATCCAAAAAGTATCCTCTTTTGTTTTCCTGGGGAACTGGTTATAGGCCTTTCTACAGATATCACCTGGACTGGGAATGAGGGTTCAGTGGTGGTGTGCTCGCCTAGCACATGTAAGCCCTAGATTTGAGCCCAAGCACCACATACACATGAAAAAAGATATAAAAGGTATTAAAATCTGTGATGTTCAAGTTCCTTATGTAATGTAACATGGTACTTACATATAATCTTACACAATCTTCCCTTGCACTTTAAATTATCCCTAGTATATTCACAATGTATAATATAATTTAAAAGCTATATAAATACTCTAGTTATTATAATGTACCTATTAGGGAATAGCATGTTCAATACAGTCGCTGTTTTTCTTCAAATATTTCATTTTATTTTATTATTTTTATTTTTATTTTTTTAGGAACCAGGGATTGAACTCAGGCCCCTGCGCTTGCCAGGGAAGCGCTTATTCCACTGAGCCATCTCCCCGGCCCCACAAATATTTTAAATGTGAGGTTGTTTGAATCCGTGGATGCGGAACCTACAGATACAGAGGGCCAACTCTACTCTCTGTATGCTGAAAAATGTGCAATTTCCATCCCTTTTCGAGCAACCACATGAACGATCCCAGGTTCGAGAGGCTGGAGCACTCCTTTGCTAATTGCTTTGTCTGTTTTCCAAGCGTGGAGGCAGGTGTGGCACCTGACATGCTGCTCCCTCAATGCCAGGCCACCTTATCCCTGTGCCAAAGTGAGTGGTTCTCTCATCTGTGGATGCCAGTGTGAACCCAAAGCTAGGTTCAGAGTAGATGCTCCAAGGGACCAAACAGGTAACTTGGTCTGCAGGTTTGAGTTGGCAAAGCTCAGTGGGGAGAGCGTTCTTTAGAGCCAGGCATGCCAGCGGTGTGTTCGAAGTCCCGCTTTACATCTTCTAAACTGATTTAAGACTCTATTTTTATGTATTACACAAGTGAGGTTGTGTAGACTGTAGACTGTATTCCAGTGGCGTTTTGTGCTTATCTACGATATATCTCTGAGAGCTCTGCACATTGATTGCTATTCCTTTTGGTTTGTTTTCTTTTTTAAAAGGAATTTAAGAGGCTCCTGGTGTGGGTTTAAAGCAGCTCTATCCAGGCCATTAACGTTCCATTTACTGAGCTCAGAGGCGATGCATTCAGAAAACCCCTTCAGCCTCAGAGGTAACCCAGACTTCACTACGATGGGCTTTGTTGGGATACAGACATCAGAGCTTTACAGTAGGGCAGTTGTTTCAGTGACAAGGACTCTCCTAGGAAGACCCAGGGACGTTCAGGCTCCCGCCAGCGTTCAGAAAGTGAACACTCGCTGCGCAGAGCTGGGTTTGTTCTTTTCTCATTGGCGCTGTGCGTTAGGTAAACTCCCGGCCTCTGATGTCTATTGAGAAGCCAAACCTGCTTCCCTCTGTTTCCAGATGTGCTCAGAGATCACCTAGGACTTAAGATCTTTGAAGAAACACAAGTTTGTTTCTACTTAAAATATTCCTTAATTGGTTTCTTTTCTATGTTTATTCATCTGAGTCGTGTCATCACATGTTTGTGTGTTTGCATAGTCCTTGAAGGTGTCCTTGAAGGTAAGATTCAAGAAAGAAAAGATACGGTATGTTTAACTGTGCAGAGCCCTGAGTTAGACTTGGTAAATATTGAATGATGTTGATAGTAACACAGGTCCTGAATGGCTGATTTTGAGAGACCAGACTGCTGTTTTGCATTATGAGTTGTGGGCTACATTCTAGCTTGACCAAACCCTAAGCTGGAGGGCAAGCCACCAAGGCTGTGCTTTTGATCTGAGCTGTCTTGAAAGCATTTAGTGTTGCTGTTTAGAGCATTGCTAAACACTATTAATTTTATTTAGTAACTGTCTAAAATGTTTTTAGCCATTGTTTTATTAACTCAAAGGAAAAAGGCAGAGACAAGTCCCACTGTGCTGTTTTAAACAGTAAAAAACAGAGGCTGATGGCTGGGAAAGATGAGGGAGGAAGAAGCCCGCACCCCACACACCCCACCAAAGGCTGATTTGAAAAGCACGGAGTGGGAGCAACCACAAATTTGAGATGTACTCAGAAGCAGAGAACCGTCATCTTTCTTTCAAACAGAGGGACTTTTGTTCTGCATGGCGCCTGAGGGACCTGCCTGGAAGCTTGCTTCCTGCCCCTGGAGTGTGGAGGGAAGAGCCAGCCCTAGGTGTGGGACGTTTGCTGGTTTGTAGTAACACAAATTGGAGGTAGCCTAGATGAGAAGGATCTCCAACTCTTAAACAATAGCTCAGGAAGCAGCACGAGGAAGATCAGTCCTAAAGCTGTCCAGAATGCATACGTAAGGGCACTTGAATGTCCCTTATTTACAGTAGATGCCACTAGCATGCTCTTTTCAACTTTTCTGTTTTGTAGATTTGGCAGATTGACTCTCCATTAGCATGTGTGGTTATCTGAGTACAACACTTGCCTGTGCTCCAGGTGAAGTGTTCAGTTGTGCCTTCCGGTGCTGCAACATGCTTATCAAGCTCTCCAAAATGTCCTCCTCTTGCTCTCATCTTGTTTTTTTAAAAATGTAAATAATCTCTTTTCAGAATACAAATAGTTTTTGATTTTTGAGGCAAAGTCTTGCTAATGTAGCCCACTGAACTCACAGAGATCCTCCTGCCTCAGCCTCCCAAGTGCTGGAATTACAGGCATGCACCACCTCACCCACCCATTTTCTTTTTTTAATTGATTCTGGTGGACAGTCTTCCTCTGCCTACCTCCTAGATTATAAATTTCTTGAGACTAGATTATCTCGCTGTGTTGTATTCACTGACACATGTCTCCTATGAGACAGCAGATGCTCAATGTTTGCTGAATACATGGATGAATAAAATACAATCTTGGTTTTATATTTTTTGCCCCAAAAGGCTGATAATAGAGATTTTATTTTTTAATTCCAGGAGCTGTCTTTATGTAGCAGTTCAGCTCAGCATCTCACCCTCCCTACATAATCTATAACCCGGTTCCCAGTCTTCTTGGCACCAGATACTGGCTTCATGGAAGGTAATTTTTCCATTGATGGAGATGGGAGTGGGGAGATAGGATTTTAGAGTGATTCAAATGCATTTGTTATGCACGTCTGTTACTACTACATTATACTGTATAAGGAAAGAACTATATACCTTGCCATAATGTGGAATCAGTGAAAGCCCTGAGCTGGCCTTCCCATGATTGAGCAGTCCCATCGAAGGGCTATGGAGGACTGTGTCACCTCAGTGACATCTGAAGTATGGTGTGTAGTCCACTGCCTCATCTCATTTTGTCCTGCTAGCAGATGCAGCTTAATTGCTACCACTTTCTGGCAAAATTTTTATATGAGCGTGAAACTGATTGATTTATTATGGTCTCTGTGCATTCAAACCTCTCTGCTCATGTTAATCTGTATTTGTAGCCACTCCTCAATGCTAGCATCGCTGAGCTCCACCTCAGATCGCCAAGCACTAGATTCTTATAAGAACTGCAAAACCTCGACTCCTCACATGCACAGCTCACTGTGAGACCCTCAAGCTGCTGCTGATCTGACAGGGGTGACACCACTGACGGGGACCAGCTGTAAACACCGGCG
Organism: Octodon degus; assembly: GCF_000260255.1. Lineage (NCBI taxonomy): Eukaryota > Metazoa > Chordata > Mammalia > Rodentia > Octodontidae > Octodon > Octodon degus. The sequence goes on along the minus strand of NW_004524650.1, from coordinate 5,997,584 downwards.
AAGGTTCCCTGCTCACCCATCACTCACTTTCTGCTCTGGAGCTTGATTCCCAACAGGCCAAGGACTCCTGCTCTACACAGCTGCCCCAAGGTTGGGGCCGTGGCCCACTGACTGGACCCGAAGATTTCGAGTGGGCACCTTAGCTGGACTGGAACATGCTTCATGTACACTGCTGCAGATTGTACTAAAAGGGAGTAAAATTCAGTACACAGAAGGGTCTTGACAGCAAGTATAGCAGCCGAACTTAGAGAATTTGTCTCTTGACTTAAGTTTTGTCGAATAGGAAACAGCCATTATTTCATGTTTCATTAGGTGAATGAACTGAAGGCTTAATTAGTGTCTGCAGCCATAAATGCAATTAGTGGACAGAAAGGAAAATATATTTCTTAGGCTGATGAGAAAATCCTGCCAACCTCACTAGCGTGGTCTTTCCCATTAAAAACTGCACGGGATACCAAAGCTCTGTGATGCTGGAATCAGAACCAAGGAGCGTATGTTTCGAACTCAGATGCTGCCCGGCTCAGGGTCTGACAGCCGCTCGCGGCGGCTGCTGGGTTTCTGCGCTTCCTCTGCACTAAGGAGACGGTTCTCGGGCAGCTACTTGCATTCAGGACAGCCTGTGGGCGCTTGGGTTGGGGCCAAGAGCCAAGTCTAGTTTCTGAAATACCGTCTTTTCTGGAAGCCTGTGGATGATAAATTCCATGAAATATGTTAATACATCAGTCACATTTTGCTGTGGCACGGGAATCAATTCATTTCTCTTGGATTCAACAAACACGGACTCGCCAGGTATCTCCTGAACGCTCACTTCAGGTTATGGCTCTGCTGTGACTCGCCGAGTGAGGTGACTTTGTGGTTTAATTCCCCACAGGGCACACGTTTCTCCCCCTCACAAATGGTTGGCTGGCCTTTCTGTCTCCTCCATCGGCCATATTTTGCTAGACTTATTTTCCTATGCGGCCTCTTTTGAGGAAAGAGCCTTGCTGCCCAAACAGTTGCCTCTTGAGTGTGAGTTTTATTCCCAGAGCGCATCCACTACTCGGTAATAAGAAGTGGGAAGTTCACCTTATGAAGATGGAGAGACGCAGGCTCATGTGGAGTCTGCCAAGGCTCCTAAGTCCCAGCACCAGGGCTTCTCTGTGTAAGGATGCTGGCCTTCAAAACTTGGCTCTTTGGGCTGTGGCTTCACCTTCAGCTTTCATTTTGCTAGTGTGCTTTGGGGCCCAACGCATGACATATCTATGTTTTAGGCTTTTCTTTGAGAGATGGAAAGACAAACTCACAAGTGGCCAGAATGATCGACAAAAGCCTGTCCTTCTGGAATGTCACTGGTCTTTTACAACAACTCTTGAGAAAGAACTCCCTAGGATCTCAGTCAGAAAACCTTAAAGCTTGTGATTTTAATTCCTGAAGCAGAGGACTCTAGCTCAGAGCTAACAGTAAATGTGGCTCTCCTACTACCATTTCAGTGGACAAGCAGCCACTGAAAAAATACTTAGAACAAAGCTTTCAAGGTATAGAATCATTCATATATTCAACACATTGTCCAAAGTAGATCTAATTATGTTAGCTATACTTTGCAGACTGTGTTTGTTAAAACCAGAAAATGAACATTTTAGAAATATTTTCATTAAGTCTTTAAAAAAGCATTTATTTGTATAATATAGTTTATTATACCAGTCAGTGTTATACAAAAGAAATGTATCATGGGTCACACACCTAACTTTAAATTTTCTAGTAGCTACATGTTAAGAAATAAAAAAGAAATAGGTGAAATTGATTTTAAGTATATGTTTCATTTAACCAAATATTTTCCAGATACCATCTTTTTAATATGGACTCAGTATAAATTTTTAATGAGATATTTTACATCTGGTATTTCACTTTTTGATATAAAGTCTTTACAACACAGTGCTTAATTTATACTTATAGAATATCTCAGTTTGGGCTGGATGCATTTCAAGTTTTTAACAGCCACATGTGACTGGTGGCTGGTGTGTAAAATAGTGCAGTCATCAGATTTTTTCTATCCTACAAACTTTCTGGTTATTTAAAGTTCTGTCGTCTGTAATTTGGATTCAGGGAACTCATGAGTTCTGTTCTGTGACTTTGTAGTTGTCCTTTTTATTCACATCTTTCCTTCATTCATGAATAATCCCTTGCGCTCATATTTTAGATCATAGGAATTTGTAGCTGTCCCCCATCCAGATTGGGTGAACGGCTAAGTATGCACCTGCTCTCACCCAGATCTCCTGAGTGTAGAAAGAACCACCAGGAGCTGGGTGGCGCCCATGTTTCTTCCTTATCCCACTTGTCCTGTTAAAGTAAGGGCTCATAAAATCCATTTATGACAAACTTATTACCCACATTATATTAAATAGGAAAAACCTGAAAGCTTTCCCTCTAAATTTAGAAACAATACAAGGATGTCTGCTATCACCACTGCTATTCATCACCTACTTGAAACATTAGCTAGAGTAATCAGGGAAGAGAAAGAATACATATTTTTCATATATGTATGAAAGAATGATGTCAAAGTATTATTACTTATAGATGATATAATCCTCTACTTACAAAAGCAAAAAAAAAAAAATTTCACCTAAAAGTCCTAGACTTAATAACAAAAATTAGAAATTGCAGCAAGATACAAAATCAGCATAAAAATCAATACCATTCTTATACATGAATAATGAATTCACTGAGAAAGAAATTAGAAAATCAATACTATCCAAAACTTAAATACTTAGAAATTAACCTAATCAAGAAAGGTAAAAACTTCTACAGTGAAAACTAAATCACTCAAAAAAGGAGATTGAAGAGGATATCAGAAAGTGGAAAGATATTCTTTGTTGGGAGAACCAATATAGTTAGTTAAAATGGCTATATGACCCAACTATTGATATCCAGATTTAATGCAATCCTAATCAAAATGCCAACAGCATTTCTCATAGATCCAGAGAAAACAATCCTAAAATTCATATGGAATCAGAAGAGACCAAAAATAGCAGAAGCAATTCTGGATTTAAAAAAAAAAAAAGGAATTGCATCACGATCTCACTCTTTTTTTTTTTTTTTTCTGGAACTGGGGATGGAACTCAGGCCCTTGTGCTTGCCAGGGAAGCACTTATGCTACTGTGCCATCTCCCCGGCCCTGACACAATCTCACTCTTGAAGTTATATTACAAAATTGCAATGATAAAAAGCAGTATGGTACTAGCACAAAAACAGTCATATGAATCAACTGAACAGAATAAAGGAAATATCCAGGAACATTCAGCTATTTGAACTTTGACAAAGTGGCCAAAAATATACTTTGGAAGAAAGATAGCTGTCAGGCTTGACCTGAGGGACCTTCATGATACCCTCTGCAAACAATAGGAACCCAGGCTACCTTCAGCAAGCAAGAATTAAGGGTTATAAAGAGTTTCAGGATTCAACTTGCAGTCTTCTATCACTAGAATCTCCACCCGTGTCCACACACTTTTGCTAACGGTCTTTGGAACTTTGACCCTACTCATTCCATCTAGATTCCTTGAGACTATAAATCTTATTCCCAAACTCTATAAAACCATGACCCTTCTTCTGCTCCACCTTCTTACAGCAAGCCAATTTCAGCCTGCCTGTACGTAAGTGGATTAAAATCTGAAATCTAGTCTTTTCCACTGCTTTGGTCTCTGGGTGTTCCCTCACATGCTTTTAACAGTAGTTTCTTTACTAAATGATGCTGGGAAATAGAATATACACATGCAGAAGAAGGAGTCTAGTCCCATGTCTCTCAGCATGTATGAAGTTAGCACCAAATTATTAGGTTAAAGATCTAAATGTTAAAACAGAAATACTGTCAAAGACATAGGCACGGGCAGCTTTCTGAAGAGAACTGCAGCAGCACAAGAAATAATACCAAGACTCGTCAAATGGGATCATATCAAATTAATAATGTGCACAGCAAAGGAAACAGCCAACAGAGCAAAGAGATGACTTACATAGTGGAAAAAATTTTGCCACTTATTTTTCAGACAGAAGACAAAATATAAAATATATAAATAACTGAAAAAATTAGACTAAAATGAACAGACACGTAGGTCCCTGGAACCACCTAGGGCATATGGCAATGACTACAAGCATATTCACTGCTTGATTTTTGGTCAGGGAGCCAAATATAGAACACACTTTGGAGGCAAGATAGCCTCTTTAGCAAGTGGTACTGAGAAAGCTGGCAATCATACGCAGAAGACCGAAAAGAGAACATCTTTAGTATCTCTCTTTTTTTTTTTTTATTTTTTAACCTGAAATTACCATAGATCAAACGGCTAAATATTTTAAAACAGAAACACTTAGCATACTGGAATGTAAACTAGATAAAACTCTTCTCAAAACAAAAGACATGATTAAAACAATGGGCAGCCAAAATGAATAGACACTTTCCAGAAGAAGAAACAAAAGTGGGCAATAAATACATTAGAAAATGTTTAACAATGCTGGCCATTAGGGGAATGTAAATGAAAATGACATTGAAATACTATCTTACTCCAGAAAGAATGGTTATCATCAAGAAATCAAATAACAAATGCTGGTGAGGCTGCCGGGGACAAACAAATCCTTCCACATTGTTGGTAGGAATGTAAACTAGTAAAACCACTATGGAAATCAGTATGGAGAGTCCTCAGAACACTAAAAACTTAAATTCCATTTGACCTAAGTCTTAATACTTCCTTATCCTGGAGACCCACAGTTGAAGGTAAGAAAGGTTTGTTTTGGCTCACAGTTTGTAGAGGTTTCAGTCTATAGTTGGCTGGCTCCATGGCAGGGCAGCATTGTGGAGAGGCCGAGCAGGGGAGAAATAGCTCATGGCGTAGCAGAGAGGAAGACGGCTCAAATGAGGAAGGAGGGAGGAAGATCCATGCCCCCAGTGACTCACCTCCTGCAGGTTTCACCTCTTGAATGTAGCCAGCGGTAAGCTCATCACTGTGCAAATCCGCTGATGAGTATCATGGTCCAGGATCCAATCACCTCCCTAGAGCTCTGTTTAGGAGCACATGGGGATTTGTGAGGACATCTGGATATAAGTCATAACATTCCATCTCTAGGCTCCAAAAGTTATATGTGTGTCCTTTTATGAAAATTAATTTTAGTCCATCTATAAGAATTGCCAAAGCTCTAAAGTTTCAGTATTGTTGAAAAGCCCAAGTTCAAAGCCTTCTCTTAGATTTAAGGCAAACTCTCATCTGTGAGTCCTTTAAAAATGAAAAGAAAATTCAACACTGCTGACATACAAAGGCACAAGGTAAACACTCCCATTCCAAATGGGAGATATTGGAGTCTAGAAAGGAAAGGTACCAAAGCAAGGCTAAAATTTATCAGGGAAAACATTAAATCCTATAGTTCCATGTCCAGCACCCTGGGCACATTGTGGCAAGAGGGGAACTCTGACAGGTTTGGGTGGATCCACCCCCACTTCCCCGCCAGTGACTGTAGCTCTCGTGGCTTCTCTCATGGGCCAGCTTTGCTAACTCCTTGCATGTTTCCTCAGATGTTCCGTGTTCCTGGCTTTTCCAGTATCATGGGGTCTCCACGGCACTTTGATCCTCACTCTCCCAACTTTACACCTTTCTCTCTCAGGCGCACACCACCTGGCTCCCCAGGCCATCTGAAATCTGGAAGGAAGCAATTCTGACCCCACAATCTTGCATTTAGCATGCACATAAAGCCAAGACTGCAGGTGCAGTAGCTCATGCTTCTGCATCTTGCCGGTGGGTGTGGAGGCCTCCCATTCCTGTTCCTTGGGCTGACCCCCTCCTGGGGTCTGGTTCTGTGGGGCTCTCTTCTCAAAGCAAAGGCTTCTACCTTTGCAATGCTGAGCCCCCAAATGATATGTTCTTGCTGGCTCCTTGCGTTCCCTTCAGGTATTTTATCTATGGTCCTATTCCAAAGCACTTGGCTTTTTGAAAAATTATAATTTTCTTTTATTTTGAAGAGTAAAAACAAGAGCAAGAAAAACAAAAACAAAGACAGAAACAGGGTAACATAAGAATATGTACATTACAGATTTTCAAAACAATAATAGCTGATTAACAATAATTGATATATTTTCTATTTTTAATCATCAAATCTATTGTTGAGATTATCAGATACAGTTATGAAAGTGGGACATATTGAATATTACCACATGCTTTCAAGAAAACTTAAATTTTTGTTCTTGTCTCTCATTTTATTACTTTTTAAAAAATTACTTTAAAGAGAGTATAGTGATAATTAATATGACAACACTTGGCTTCTTTTTAGTGCCAATCTTTTTAGCACAGGTCAGGAAGTATCACAGCAATGACATCACTTCTCTGGTAGTTAAATGTATCTCGGGTACTTTTTAATCACTGAGACATAATACCCAACACCACAGTTTGAAGGAGGAAAGGTTTTCTCTTTGCTCACAGCTTGTAGACATTTTAGTCCAGAGAAAAGATTAGACAAAATCCAACACCTATTTAAAATAAAGAAGACCTTAACTGAATCTAATAAAATCCATTTATTACAGCCAAATATTATATTAAGTGTAGAGAAAATGAAAACCTTCTCTCTAAAATCAGAAATGTGTGGGCTGGGGAGGTAGCTCAGCCGCATAAGTGCCTGCTTGGCAAGCACAAGGCCCTGAGTTTGATCCCTGGTACAACCAAAAAAAAAAAAATAATAATAAAATAAAATAAAATCAGAAATGTGGGTCAAGGAGATAGCATGGTGGCATGAATGTATGCCTAGCAAGTTTAAGATCTTTTTTTTTTTCAAAGTTTTATTGATAAACAGATAGCAATGAGACAGTTTCAAATCAAATCGGAAGTACAGTTTCAACAAATAATACACTGCAT
>NW_004524650.1:5989397-5990459 GCF_000260255.1 Octodon degus | reverse complement strand
CGCTCAAAGAAACTGACTGCCTCCTTTAAGCAGGCACTTAACCAACTGAGCTAATGGGCAGGCCCCCCAAGTTTAAGATCTTGAGTTTGATCCCTGGTACTGAAAAAAAAATAAAGTAAAGTAAAATAAAATCAGGAAGAGAGTAATCAGGCAAGTGAAAGTAAAAAGGATGTGTGTAGAAAAGGAAAAGATAAAATTACTCTCTGTAGTTTTCATGATCTTTTTAGATTATCCAAGAAATTCCACCAAATGTCTCCTAGAATTAATAACTGAATTTAGTAATATATCAGAATGCAAAATAAGAACATAAAAATCAGTAATATTGCTTATACCATAATGAATTCAATGAGAAAGGAATTAAGAAAACAATGCCATTCACAATAGCACAAAGAATAATTAAATACTTAGAAATTAACCTAACCCAAAAAAATGAGACTTTTACTTGAAAACTACAATACTCTAAAAAAGATCAAAGAGAACATGAAAAAAGGGAAATATCTCTTATTCCTAGATAGACAAAACTAATGTTGTCAAATGTCCATTCTTCCAAAACTGATATATAGATTTAATACAATCCCAATAATAATGCCAATAGCATCACTCACAGAACTAGAAACATCTTAATATTCAGAAAATAATACTAACATTCACATGGAGACTCAGAATAGCAAAAGCAGTCCTGGGCAACAAGAGCAAGGCAGGCAGCCTCACTGCGCTTGCCTTCAGGTTGTACTCCAAGCTTGGCAATGAAGACAGTGTGGTTCTGGCAGACAAACAGACACGTAGGTCCCTGGAACCACCTAGGGCATATGGCAATAACTACAAGCATATTCACTGCTTGATTTTTGGTCAGGGAGCCAAATATAGAACACACTTTGGAGGCAAGATAGTCTCTTTAGCAAGTGGTACTGAGAAAGCTGGCAATCATACGCAGAAGACCGAAAGGAGAACATCTTTAGTATCTCTCTTTTTTTTTTTTATTTTTTAACCTGAAATTACCATAGATCAAACGGCTAAATATTTTAAAACAGAAACACTTAGCATACTGGAATGTAAACTAGA